>NC_074713.1:42177711-42512711 GCF_947242115.1 Biomphalaria glabrata
TTACTTCTATTTTAACAGCTGTCACTGTTCCTTCTGCTAATGACACATCTCTTGATCCCCCACTACCCTGCATAAAAAAAGAATGATAGACACTAAGGCAAATTAGTTTTTAAAGCATTTATGCCACTGTCTGACACAACAAGTGACTACTAAATTTTTAAGAAGTCAATTTGAAAAGAAAAGAATAAAAATGTAAGAATAAAAGACATTTTCAAAATAACATCAATGTAATATAAATAAATAAATAAATATATATATATATAATTATATATATAGTTCCCATTTTGAACCTTGTGATCTATAGGGCAAATGATGTAAAGGTCATCTGTTTCTGTGGCCTATGGTTAATGAGGGTGTCATGTGACCAGCAGAAAAAACAACCGCCTTTACTTCTCCCCAACTAAAGAGAGGTACCCATTAGAGCTGGGTGGACTCAGTGGCACCCAAAGATCCTGAAATTAAAAAGACAAATCTTCACCAGGATTTGAGCCCAGGACCCCCGGTTCAGAAGCCCATCGATTTACCACTCAGCCACCGTGCCTCATATAAATACATAACAAATAATTTTAAAGATTATACTATGATTTTATAATGATTATGGCGAAAATAAAAAAACAACAACTAGATTAGATTATTAGATCTAGATGTAGGCATATAATTGATTTCATTTCTTTGAGAAATAACTCTTTAATTGTGTAATTGTAAAGTAATACAAAATTCTTAAAGACTGAATGTTATGATTTAATCGGTTTTATAGAAAAAGATGGCTTTTGAAACCTGTTGTGCAACACCATGAATTTAAATTCTTGTTAATAGATACGACACATATAATATATGATTATTATATGAATTTAATGAATATGCGTGATATGAACTGATTTAAAAAAAAAAAAGCGAAAACTTTCACACACCAAGATAGTAAATGAGGCTCCGTGATCACTAGTGGATATGTCAAATGTTATCTTTTCTTGTTGACTTGGTACAGTTGTGCTATATTCTAGAATGTCTTTATTAAAATGCGGAGTCAATATCCACGGCTTCGTAGAGAGTTTAGCCAAGTAGCAGTCATCCATCTTGAATCACAGGACGCCTAATAATCCAGACTTTGTCTTTTAAAAACCTTACTTGGGTTTACATTTAGACTAGTCTATATCTAGATATAGAATCTAACTATTTCTTTAATTTAATAACACGTTCATATTGACACTAAATAATTTTAAATGTAAGATAATTAAGAATATTTTAAATTTAAATGTTACTATGCAAATTTTTAATTTATTTTTAGTCATAAGTTATAATATTGTTCTCTACCTGCTCAAATGATTAAACGTTATTTTACACGTGAACAACGGATGTAAACAATTTTCAGTTGCGCGGAAATCAACTTTTAATTAAGATTTTAATCATGTTTTCTCAATTTCATGAATTTGAGTGAATTACTCATTTATTGACTCTGAAATTAACTAACTAGACTGTCTAGAATCTAGAGTAGATTATACTAATTTTTTTAATTAACTTGAATCTTCTGGATCAAAATCTGTTTAACTGATCATATTAAAAATGTCGGAAACTCATGGAAGAAAAGCTAAAAGTGGTATTCCTCTTTTAAAAAAGATTCCTGGAAATGTACTACTTGAACCAACATTGACGTCTCAGTCTACTGGCACTACTGCAAGTAGTACTAGTACTACTGCAGCTAGTAGACCTACTAGTACTAGAGATTTGAACTCAAGAGAAGAGTCAGCCGAGATCATTTCATTGGACGCAGACTCTGCTCAAACGCAGACTTACGTTCAACCAACTAAGTCAAAAACACAAGCTGAGAAAAAAGCTAATACCAGAACATTAATGACAAAAACAAATAAAAATGTCAAAAACAGTAACAGGTAGATCTCGATTTAAAAAAAATAATAAAAAAAATCATGATTTATAATAACATATCTGATATCATAAGCCTTAAGGTCATAAGATCTAGATAATTATAGAGATAGGCTCTGTCATGATTACAGTGAGTACTCAGTATGATTAAAATTGCAAAATGACAATGCGCTAATCACTAGTGGATCCAGAACTTTGGCGTGGGGGGGGGGGATTTTTTTCAAAACCCTAACGCCAAATTAGGTGGACCAATTAGATTCTAGTCAATTTTTTTTTGCTTTTTTTAGGATTCAAATAAATTGTGAATTATTGTTATATATTATTGGGCTAGTATTATAACCCACATTGTTTAAAAAAAAAAAAGCAACAAATTTTTCTATCTACAGGTAAAAACATTTATGGCTTTTGAAACTTTACATTTAGTGTTGAAAGAAATAATAAATAAACAGGATATGTAACATATACAATAGCAGCACTTAGGTACAAAATTGGGCATGGTGGACACATGGTAAAGTGCTTAACGGCTTAACTTCTGAACTGAGGAGCTTTGAGTTTAATTAAATCCTGCTGAAGACAGATTTTAAACTTTGGGATTTTTTAGTATGCCCCTGATTCTATCCAACTTCAATGGATACCTGACATACATTGGGGAAGTAAAAATGGTTGGTTGTTGTGCTGGCCACATCACAGGCTCATTAATCATTGGCCATAGAAACAGATGAATTTACATCATCTGTCCCCATAGATTGCAAGGTCAGAAAGGGGATACCTTTACATTACTTACTAGAGGTCAATCGTTATTTTGAGAATGTGAATTTTGTGAAACATAGACAAGCTTTGATGAGGATTCAAACCAATAACCTCCAAACTAGCTACATCTCCTAGGAGTTAGCAGGTATCAGACCAGACTGACATCTGCCTTGCCTATTCATGTCCCCCCCAAAAAAAGAAATTTTAAGTCAGTAGATTTATCAGGACCACTATCGTCAACCAGTTTACATGACCAGCCTTAATTGTTTTTACAAACAATTTGTATTTAGAGTCAACACATATTGGGGCCAGATTGAAGCTTTTTTTAAAGACCCTAATTTACATTGCATCTCTCTCTATTATTACAAAAGGACTACGTAAACACATTACATATATAGATCAACTTCAGAAATCTTAAAGTAATTTGTTTGTTGCATTTGTTTGTTTTAATCCTTCAATTAATTAGAAGCCCAATGTCATACAGATATTGAACCTTTAACCTTTTTTAACCCATCAGCCCAATTCATTGGTCTAGGGCTAAAAAAGTCAAGCCTCGCTAAGGCAATATATCAGTATGGCACACCTTACCTGAGACTTACAGTCCGTAGAATCTGATGCTTAAAAAAAGTTTTTATTTTTTTATTTTGACATCTGTATTTAACACCATGTAAAAATAGCTAGAGGTTTGAGAATTTATTTATTATTATTTAAATGTATAATAACTATTTTCTTCACTACACTACCCATAAGTTTTGGCTCTGGGCTATAAATAATGTATTGGTATTTGTTTCTTTCAATTGTACAGCAATGAAATCTGGCAGGATGAAAGAACTGAAACAGTTAGTCGTAATCTTCAAGCTATCACAAATACTGAATATGAAAGAAGACGCCAAGAAATGGCATTGAATATTAAATTGTTAGAGGTAAACAAAAATTTCAAGTTCATTTTTTTTTTTTGTGTTTCAGTCCCCTTAAAATGTTTTTTTTAATCATTATAAACAAAACTATTTTTTTTTTTTTTTTTTTCAATTATTTTTTTAAAGGATGAGCTGGCAAAGATGAATGGATTGCTGGAGAAAAGGAAAAAAGTGATGGATGGTACATTTTTTTATTTTTTTTTATTTATAAAAATAGAAAAGAAAATGCAAGTATTTGTTTCCATGTTTCAGACATTCCTTCAAAGATTGATACATAATAATAATAATTAATAATAATTTTATTTATAAAGTGCTGTTAACAAACAAAATGTAAGCTCAAGGCGCTGTAATAACATTACAAACACAAACATGAAAGTAAAATTGAAGAACTAATCTAAAAAAGTTTTAAACAAGTAGGTCTTAATGTTCTTCTTAAAAGTGGTGTAACATGTTGTCTGTCTGAGATCAATGGGGAGTGAGTTCCTAGTCCAGACTGTGGGCAGGGCTAAAACTCAGGACCATCTTCAGAGCAAACCACTTGACCTACTTAAACACATCCTTTCATTCACACCAGAACGTTCCACCTCCATCCCCAACTTTAAGATTTGTCTCACATCTTAGTTTTGGTCTCCTGCCGCTTGGTTATTGCTGATATACTTACTACTTGCAACCTTTTAGTTTTCAGGTTATCTGCTGCCACTGTCCATGTCTCACAATAGTTTATAGACAGTTTTTTAAATAATTGTTCTGTCTTTATAATAAGTCTTTTTTTTATTTCTTTTTTTTTTTTTAATTTTTGGAATTTATTGTTGATTGTAATAATGAAAGAAAGTTACTTTAAAAAAAAAAGTTGTCAGTAATTCTAATGGTTTGTTTTTTTAATTTTGCCATTATAAATACTTGGTCATGGTCTCTGGGATGTCACTGAAATTGTTATCCACAAAGTGAGGTCATCTTCATATATATATAAAGCACTATAGTGGTTGACTGTCACTGCTGATTTTGAACCTGTATTATCTCTCCTGATATATATATAATCTGTGCTGGTTGTGACCCTGTGTTTTCTCTCCTGAAGCTATTTGTAACGTGAGTGCTCGCCTTGGACTTTTTACTTAAGACTTGTTTAATGTCATGTTATTACTTTTGTCAGTTTCTTGGGTATTCCATTATCCTCTCATACAGTATTCAAAGCACTTTTCTTGTACCTGATAATGGCATTTTAATATAACTACTGTAAATCTCATTATACCATATTGTTTATTATTGTTACATATTTCTCTTCTTCTGGCTAAATGTTTTGTTTTTGTAAAATGTTTTACATGTTTCGGATGTTCCTTCAGAGTTGAAGATAGTTTACTTCCTAGTCCGAACCTCCCACAGGACGATGTGAGCGGGCAGGGTTTGAACCCTCGAATGTCGGATAAATCCGAATGACAGTCCAGCAAGCAAACCGCACGACCAGGCTCAGCCATCCAATAAATGTACTTGTAGGCATACAAATAAAAACACTGCAAAGAACTTGACAACTCAACTTTCAGCTTCATATAACTTTATTGACTATTAACTCTAGCAATTCATCACAATAACATGTAGCGTTGAAGACCGTATGATATCTGGTAGTTTACAGTTAGCTATACTGTTGCAATTCATCTCTTCTCAACTTGCATCGAGCCGTATTCCGCTCTACTCAACTGTTCCAAGTCATACTTAACTCTACCGATTCAAAGCCTTACACGTCTTACATCGACTGTAACGGCTCTAGTCCACTGTAGTTCGCTGTATAGACTTTAACGACTGTAGTCTACTCCAGTTAACTTGCATAGAGTCATACACATCTCTCTTCTACTGGACTCTACCGATGACTCTACTGATAAAATTAACTCTCAGGTTTATATAGAATCCCTAATCACTTCTCCAATGTTGCACAAACACTGCTAGTACCATCTAGAACATCACATGAGGACACGTCACATTCTGTCTTTATTTATACATTTAATTCAAGAGAACACCCACTGCTTTGTCATCTCGATGGGTCACACATTGACCTCTACCTGTCACTGTTCATTTGTAGCAGCATAGATGAATGTAATAAATAACAAAAAGTAACTCATTCATAAGCTTTAAAATAATGTCAATTTTTTGGGGTCTGCATTTATAATATAATAATATAATCAAATAAAAATGTTTGGAACAGCCACATTTTGTGTAACCACATACAAAGCCCATTATTGTCTTAGATTTTAGCATGGACTGAAGAAAAATGTGTAATATTAGTATTAGTATAATATTAATATTAGTATACTAAGGATTAAATTTTTATAATGATGTTTCTGTTGAGCATGTTATGAGTTCAGAAGATCAATTATAGTCAAGCTCTTGCTATTTACTTATGTATTATGTTCAACTTTCAGAGGCCCAGGAAGAAGCCAGAAAACAGCTAGAGTCAATGGAAAAAACAATGCAAGTACATTTACATTTTGTGTCCGACAGTTCAATTAGTAGAAGTAGATTTATATTTTAAATCCATTAATATTTTAGCTGTTAAAATTACATTTTCATTTAGTTTACAATGGGTTTTAGGTTAGATGAAAATGAAAGTTCATTATCATAACATACCACATTACCAAAAAATCTTTTTATTGCTTTTTGTAAACATTACATTTTTTTAGTGAAGACATTTAGACAAACCTTTTTGTTCTTCTTCTTCCTTCTCTGGTAATTTTTTTTAAAGAGATTTTGGTACAAAGTGATATTTACACAATAAGTATTGTCTAGAAATTATTTCCTTTTTTTTTCTATTAATATTTTTATTGATTTTTATGTATTTATCAAATACCAATCATATTATTGAATTTTTTCTCTATTATATATATATATATATATATATATATATATATATATATGTAGTTGTATTTTTTCCTGTATATGTTCATAAACTGCAATATTTTTACATTTTATCAGCCTTCTTATTTTATTTTGTTTTTCCTATTAGCTACCAGATGTTTTAATGGTAAATAAGGGAAACAATTTGAACCTTTATCACTTTCTGTTTGGATGTGCATTACTTTTAGTTTGAATATAGATGTTTGCTTGAGTTGGTTACAATATAGAATCAGCCAGGTTAGCATCAAGTTTAAGTGCGACTTTCTCATGTCAGGAATTAGACTGAGCTGTTAGTTCTTAATTTTGCCTATTGTATCTCTTCAACAAAGATGAACAGTTTTTTATTTATGATCTAAACTAATTGCTTTTAAAACTCTCATGAATAATAACTGATCAAATCTGTCGAATGTTGGAAAGTCACTTTCTTAAAATAGTGTAGCTGAAAGAAATTTTAAATGTGGACATTTCATATACCGATATTAAAAAAACAACAACAATGACCATGTTAATAATCAATAGTGAATCACAGACAAATACTGTCACTCCGTCACAATTATTATATCAAAATAATTCACCTTTAAAAAGAAGTAGAGTTCTATAGAAAATTATGGTGATTTCACTTCTGTTTCATTGATGACCAATTATCACAAGTTATTTCATTGTATGCTCACTGAAGATTTTAAGAAATATAATGATACTTTTATTGAAAAGATTGTATCTTTAAAATTCTTAAATATATTAAAAAAAAATTATTTTAATGTCATCTCTAGAGCAGTCATAAACCTCTTGGTTCACCTCATTTGGATCTTAAAGAAACAAAAAACAAACTACCAACAAAAAATGCCTCTAGTTTTTACATTATCTTTTTATAAATGTTCTTTCAACTGAAGCTTTTTCTTTGATTAATGTTTGATACAATTGAATTTCCTGGGCATGAGATTTTAGTATATGGAATTTGTTTACATCTCAAGTATATTCTTTCTATCACTGTTAAGTAGTCTAGCAAGTTAATGTGTTTAAAGTGTAAAGTATTTATTTTTTTTTTTTTATTTTATTTCCAGCGTGGATCAACAAAGTTTACTAATCAAACATGGTGTTGATCCAGGTAATTCTAGCTTTTTTTTTTGTTATGTTTGGACCTGGGACCATCAACAGTCCAGATTACATACCACAGGACCAGGCAGCCATTCATAATTCAGTCATATTTTAAAATTCACATCTACAAAGGACACATGTAAGAGAAAGTGCTGAAGAAATTTAAGATGGTATAGCCATGCAACATTAGAATAGAATAGTTGTTGAAAAAAAAAGAGTGTTGCAAATATATTGAAATAAAGATAAAACAATGAACTGAGCTCAAACCAGAATGACAGGAACTAAGTTAAATAGTGCATTTTGAAAATTTTAAAAATGTCAGATATTTACATGTTTTGATGCATCAAATACATTACAGACATTCATCTCTAATTACTCCTTCTAACAGTAACAGGAGAACAAGTAGTACTGACAGGAAGTGATGGCCAGGGCAAATCTGGGAACATATTCACAAAGGTACAATCTATTATTCATTATTTTTCTTAACATATAACCAGTCTAGAATCAAACTTCCAACATTTTAAATCTTACTGCTTGAAACAATTTTAAGATGGGAAATGATGCTTTTATCTTCCTAATTCGACATGGTAAAGGAACAGCCTATAAAAAAAAGGCTGAACAAAATAAAGGAATTAAAATCCTGTAACAAAATTTACATTGTTAATTGGTTGGGCTTAGTTGTCTACTTGTAAAGGCATCAAACTGCGGCAGGGAGAGGGGGAGAAGTAGAATGTAATTTTACTGAAGTGAGATGGCTTGTACCATTAACATTAAGTCACGATTCTAGGACTAATAAGATAACAAAAATTTTACTATAAAAAAAAAATAAAGGAATGAATTATTTTTTTTGACAGAAAAAAGTTCAGGAAATTAGAGAAAAATTAAGAGACATGAATGAAACTACACGAGTTTATCTTGAGGAAATTGAGGTAATTTCTGAATAGTTTACTAATGTCAATTTAATATTTGTGTGTCTAACTAAAGTGTTGTTAGGTAAAACAAATATGTATGTGTCCTGTTACAAAACATTTTCAGGCTTTCAATTAAAAGTATATTTTAGAATCTCATACATTAAACATTGAACCATAACTTACAAATACAAATAACTAAACTAATAAAATACTCAGAAAAAGAAAAAGGTATATTTCTTATTCTGTCTGCTAGGACCACTGTTTATATTTAGGATTGTGACATGATTTATTAAAAATATTGTAATATTTTTATATAAAAATTTCCATATTCTAAAATATAAACTGTAATTAAAAAAAAATGACAAGACTGGTACCCGTACATCACTTTTAATTCATACAAGATGCACGGCATCCAGCGTCTAAAATGCTTTCTTTAGTTTTTTAAATTGTTTTTCTGCCAATCTTGCAATACCTTATGTATGCTAGCCCAACATTTTCCCACATTGTACATACTTATAAACTTTATTAAAAGTTATATTTTATAACACTAAATTTATAACACTGGATAGTATAATTTGATAGTATTATAGTATATTGGTAACATTCAAATCAAAGTTCATTCATTAATAAAAAAAAAAAGATTCCACTTCTGAGTTTGTTACTTTTAAAGCTTCTATTTGCTTTGAGTAGTTTTGCTGTTAAGCTTTGGGCATAAGATCTAAGCTTTTGCCAATATAACAAAATTTTATCTTATCTTAGGATTTTAAAATGTTCATAAGTCCTTGCTGCTTCAATTGTTAATGAGCATTAGTTGGGTGAAATAAAAGGACTTAGCATGGTGGCTGAGTACTGAGAGGTCCCAGGTTCAAATCCTGGTGAAGACTGAGATTTTTAATTTTAGAATCTTTAGGGCGCCTCAGAGTCCACAGAGCTCTAATGGGTACCTGACATAAGTTAGGGTAAAGTAAAGATTGTTGGTTGTGGTTCTGGCCACATGACACCCTCGTTAAACATGGGCCACAGAAACAGGTGACCTTTACATCATCTGCCCTAGAGATCACATGGTCTGAAAGGGGTATTTTTTTTAATGAACCTTTAAGTCTTGCTAGAAAACATAAAAAAAAAAAGGCCAAAAAAAACAACAAAATAACGAATGTTTTGATCACATCTACAGCAAACTTTGTCTGACATTGACAACCTTGAAAAGGCTAGTGAAAGAGCTAGGCCGACTTCTCCTGAAACTCTGAAGATGCTCCAAGAGTTGGCTGACAGTGACGAGTTCCGGCAGCTAGAGGAAAACTCACAAGTGAATTCACAGGCTCCTGAAGTGGACTTAAATACTGGCAGCCTGGAGGATTACACTAAAGAGAAATTTGGACCTCATGTTTTCTTGACTAATAGTGACAGAGAGGATGACAATGAAAATAATTTTGCAAGTTCAGACATTGAGATAGTTTGAGTTGAATTGTTCAACATGTACATTGTCAGTTGTGTGTCTATTTCTTAACATATATTTTCCCTCAAAAATTCATTTACATAAATACTATTTATACTTACCTTAATTGTGTAGTGTATCTGTCCATCCGTCCGTCATGCTTTTATTTTATAAAATAGAAAAGAGATAGAAAATATGATTTCATGATATTTTTAAGATTACAAAGTTCTGGTGCAACAGCTACTTTTTATCTTCTGAAAGCAAATCGTCTAATTTTTTAACTCTTTGGCTCCGCAACAACGCACAGGACGTTGATTTTAAAAAAGGGGAAAAAAGTCGGACCAACACTGCGGGCATCTGCTATTTAAAATTTATTTTTTCATTTCTATTTCTCCAATTCATGTTTTTTATTGCTTAATTTTTTATCTAGAATAGTTTCCCTTTGCTAAACATCCGGAATTTCCTTCATTTAACGTGTTTTTATTTTGTACGAAGTTTGTAAAGAGATGACATTTATTTTTTCTGTGTGCGTGTTTTTTTTAACATGGAGCTTCAACCAAGGCCATATAAACTTTGTAGATCTAAATATTTCTTTGATAAAGAAGTAAAATAATTCAGATGACTGTGATTTTGTTTCATCTGATGGTGATATTGATAAATCTAATTATATAGTCTAGATCTAGTAAATTAATTTATAGATTAGATCTAGAATCTAGGGCTAGGTCTAGTAATGATGAAGTTTATCAGCTGATGAAGCAGCTCCACCCCCAGCTAATGTTCAATGTTGATCTAGAACTAGTTTAGCTGTCTCTACATCATCTAGATCTAAATCTAATCAGATAGAGGTAGATCTCTAGATCTATCATCTAGGCACTGAACAGATCAATTTCAGATTTGTTGCATCAAGAAATTGGGTTGTCAACCTAGACTTAGTCAGCCATCCATCTATTGAGCTGGAATGGGTTTTTTTCATTGATATCTTTTTTGACTGACCACCCAATACTGTTGCGTGCGTATGCCCAAGGAAAAAACAATGCATGATGTTTAACACAAACAACTATACACACTACACAAGGACTACATGTGTAGGCTCACTAGGTATATCTGACCAGGTTGTTGGTCTGAAATTCATGAACACATACATCCAACCGCTATACAAGGCAGATTGCACTTTACTTATGAGAGATTTATATTAGTAACTAGTTAAATATATACTTACATATTTTACATTGACCCTCCCACACACATCCTTTACAGTTGGTGGCATCTTAATTTGTGATAGGCCTATCTGTTTATAAATACTGTTAAGCTTGAATAAATCAATCAGTAACAGAGTTTAAAACAATAAGAAATATAAAAGGAAAAAAATTAAAACCAACCAATATAGGTATGTTATTTAACATAAAAGTGTTCAGCAACACAAGTTTTTTACAAGACACTTAGGTATCCGGCTCCGGCCAAATATCAAATTTTACTATCCAGTCATATCTGGCTCCGGCAGAATATCAAAAAGTACTATCCGGTGCACCCCTAGTTAATAGTTAAAAAAAAAGGGAAGACTATATTAGAAAAGGGGGTGATTATTTTGTATATTTATACAATATTTATGCAGATGATTTTTGTATTTCGCCAAAATAAAGTTATAAAAAAAAATTGTTACCGGTACTTAATGTGTTTTCAGTTTGTTTGATCTAGTAATCATTTACTATTATTATTTTGTTTTAAAAAAGAAAGGACGCTTTTTGTATTCACATAATTGTACGCATTTTAAAACAAGATTTAATAACCAGTGTTTAGTCCTATTTTATTACTAGCTTATTTATCATGGATGAGGCCATGAGTCTTTTAGACACTTCAACAAAAGAAAGAACTTGAATTAAAGATTGGCCATTCACCAACCTCTTAATCTGTTAATCATGATGATCATTCAATCATGCTTGGCTGGGCTCACACTAAACCATATCCTCATAACAATCAGTTCATTGTATACTTATGGATATGAACAATGTAAGCAATACTAAATATAGACCGTAATACCAATACACCACGTCTGCAACACTTTCACCCTCACATCTTTTTTTTTGTATGGAGGGAGGGGGGATTGTAGCTTCATAACTTTGGATATTCATGCTGAAAATATTGAATCCTGCCTTTTTTTTACTTACGTTGCTTACCAAACAGATGATGGACCTTTCAAGGGCCACATCTGAGTTTGTGTGAAACAGAACCTCTTTTTGTAATATTGGTTCTCATGACTTCAATAAAGATCTATTGTATAATAAATTCTGGAGCTATTTTTTTTTTTTTTATAAATAGATTGAATTTGGGTCTATTTAAGAGACCATACATTTTTCTTACATTATTTTATTTTACTTTTCTAAATATTTTGTCTTAAAATGATCTAAAGATTAATTTATTGAAAAAATCTGGCTTCTTTTAATAAAAAAGTTCAATCCTGTTTATTCATTACCTGGTGCATCAAAAGAATCAAATAACAATTCTTAATAATATATACATATAAAGTACAGTAAATTGCTTCATTTATTACAGGGAGGGTAGGGGTGGAAGGGACGCTCATTAATGCTTCTACTGATTCTTTAGAAACAACGTATAAAGTTTTTGCTATTTTTATTTTTGTTGCTAGTGTTACAGTAATCTAAGCAATGTAGATTTTTTTTTTTGTGGTCATTTCTCATCTCCACAAACCAATGTTCACACTGTTCATTTCTAGCTCTTTTAACTCATCAGTTTTTTTGATGTTTTTCAAAGCACATTTCTAATATCCTTTTGTTTTTTTTTTGGTTTTGGACTTCTCAGCAGGTTACATTGTTGGATATATATTAAATTTGGAAAAGTCAATTTCTTTCTAACTACTAGAGCACTTTATTACTATACTTTCCAAGATTTTGATCCCCTTCACACTTCATGTGCATGCCAACTTTCAATGACTCCTGTTTCATTTCTTTTTACAGTCTTATGTGTAATTGATGCACACATTTCTTTTTTAAAGATATTTCTCATAAAATGTTGCAATTACTTTTTATGCAGACACTCACCACTATTTATAACACCAGTGTGTAAAGTGTGGTTGGGTTACTGGTGGCTATCATTTATACTTTATACTCTTAGGGCACTTCAGGTGATTTTTATTTGACCAGCTTCCTCCATTTCTATTTCTAAACTTCTTGAGTGTTTCATCAAGTGTAAGACCCATGTATTTATTTGTTTTCTTTTTGCATCATTTCTTTTGCCTCTCTCTTTTTCAGATCCTCTGACTCTCTTTTAAAAATGTTCATTAAATAAAGGAAACAAATAAATGGTACATTGGTTGGTGCATTCCATAATTGCATGGAGGAAAACAACTTTTTTTGTTAATACTTTTTTTTTTCTGTCTTAATCTTTTGGATTCTTGCTTGTCTCATATGTTCCTTGACTTTTGAGGTAGGGTGCTGTGACAGTTTTACCAGTAAGTAGCTCTACTTAAGAATAAGACTAAGACTGCTTTATTAATCCTTATGAAATTTGTTGTGATTATTAGGACTCTTCTCTCAAAAAGAATATCAAGAGAGACACCAGTCCATTCTTTTATATGGCCCATTTACAAGTCAAACACTTTAACAATTGGTCAACCTGAATTTAAAAAGAAAACACAAAAAAAAACAACCCACTAATTGTGAACTAGATTTTGTAATGCTGTATATTGATTATTAAAAAAAAAATATATATATATAGAAAATAATCTTAGAAGTTCAGTGCTCCCCCTTCCTCTCCCCCATTAATTCCTACAGCTGCCTGGTAGATTAAAGTGTAGACAGTATTGGTAGTCTTACTGTTAGGTTATAGCTTAGTTAAGTAACTTTTTATTATCTGTGACTAGTTGTAATAATATTGTGATGTTAGCAGTAAGAGTTATACAATGTATAATGTTCATAGCACACAATAGAACCTAAATGTAAATAATATAATAATGTATACAAACCTAATGCTCTTATTTATGCACTATAATGTTTTTGTTTTACTGTATAATTATGATTTAATTATAATGTTGTGTAAAGAACTGGGGTGTTTTTGTTTTGACAACTATGAAATGTATATTTTTAAATGTTCACTAAATGTTATTTTAAAGGGGAGGAGCAGCAAAAAAAATGTGTTTAATTTTTAAAAATTAATTTTTAATTTATGATTAATTATGACAAACTAATATAGGTCATAATTTCCATTATCAGTAGATTACTTTCACTGAAAAAAAATGCATTTCAAAATGGACCTACCAAGATTGATTAACATGCATGACTAGATTGACACTGGATATGCATAGGACATAATTATCTTCTCTCTTTTAAGGAACATCTAATTTTTAAAATAGATGTTTTGAATATCTCATGTTTAAAGATTGAGAAATTATATGCATTGATTAACTGGCTGTATTTCAGCTTTATCTATTTATATTTCTACTTGACTACTGTGGACTTGTAAAAACAGTTTCCTGGATGTAAATAAATGAATGACTTATAATGTCCTTAAAGATTTTAATTGTATAACAGATTCTCCCCATTCCCTTTATTATGCAAAAGTTTTTGCACTAACCTATATCAATTTTTGCTTTAGAGCTTTCAAAAATTCTTTCAGAAATATTCAAGCTTTGTTCAAAAGTTGAAGCTTACCCGATACTTTGAAAGAAACAGCTCAATTAAGCAGAGCACTTTGCTTATTGACACTTTGACTATTAAGGCTTATAAAAAAAAACAAAGAAAATGTAATCAATAGAATTCTATTCTATTCTATTCTATTCTATTACAACTTGAGAACTACAGGGAATGACTGACAAGCTAAAGTGCTTACCATTTTTATTTTGACTTTTTTTTGGTGTTAGCTGGAGCTATCCATTCAATACCTAAATTTTACTTGGGAAGAAAGAGCACAATTAAGTTCACTTATAAAAAATTAAAAGTACACAGAAAGCATGATCTTCATCAGGATTCTATTAACTACCGTCTTTCATGGTTGAAATAAAAATAATTAGAGTAGATAATAATTAAATAATTAATAAATAATTAAATGCATACATCAGAAAGAATTTTTTTTAATACTCTTTAAAACACCTCCTTTTCGATACAGCAGCTGCCACAGGGGGTCCATCCTGTTATCTCTGGTTATATTGACTTGTTGCTTATGTGAAAAAAAAAGTGTTATTATAACTACTATTTATTCTCTTGCATTCTTATATGTTTTAAAAATAAAAAATATATATGTATATAGGTCATTTACTAATTTTGTCCTGTTGATCTCTTGTCATTTGTGATTTATATGTTATAAATATAAATTTATTTATAAACACATAGGCCTACACAAGCACTCCCCTTTCAAACCTGTACTGTGAAGAATTGTACAAATGTTGGCTCTAATCATGTATTGTTTTTTGTAATGCACAATTGTAAAACAAATTTAACTCATGGATAATAAAGAATATTATTATTATTAAAATTCCAATCCTCGCTTTACAAGGCCGGCCGCATGCGTGGTATGGGTGGGTTTGGTCATTCGCAGGTAGGCCTGCATCTTCTCTCCGCCTCTATTTGTCTCTTGTGTCTCGTGACTGTGACACACATGGCTTCACGCAATGAGGAGCGCTCGAGAGCTAGATCTAGTCCTTCCCAGCGCGAGCAAAGCTACTCTGCATCATCGTGGCGCTCGAATTATCTGATAGTGAATTCAGGTCTCGGCTGTTTCGTTCCTAATGACATTGAACATATTTGGCTTTAGAATCTAGGCCTAACGCTGACTGCGCTTACAGTAGGGGGGGGGGGGGGCTTTTTTAATCGCCTATATTAATATATTAAGTTATCGCCCTTTCATCTTTTCTGTTGTCTTGTATAGAAGGTAGTGTGTCAGGGTGTGTTAGTCGAATTATTCATATTAGATGATTAGGCCTAAGAGAAACATAGTTAGAAAACATTAGGCCTATATTTAAGAACCTGCGTAGGCAGGGCCTCCAGAATAGAGATTTAAAAATATCAAAATTCCGAAGGCGGTTGGCAAAACTGTTCTGTTAAATGTGTCCTCGTAGCGTGATCATAATATGTAAATGCAGCTCGGATTTAAGACAATGCCTACCGGCACCTAATCACTGAGTACCGGCACCTATTTTTTTTTTTTACAAAAAAAGCACTATATATATATGTAGGCCTATATATATTACATAAGAAAAAAAAAAAGAAAATCAGAATTCACTAAGTATTAGGCCTATTATAGTAGTATTATTAATAAGCGCCGGCCTCTGCAAAAATCCTGCCCCGGGGCTTCCACTTACTTAAATCCGACCACTTGAGCAGGACTTGATAATTCAAAATGGGTCTTAGTTAAATTACTATAAACTCGAAAATATGTTGTATTTTTATATTGTAGGCCTAGAACTGCAGAAGTACGAATGTAGACAGAAGCCTAGAACAGGATGATCGCATGAATTGGATGGCTGCCTGGTCGCGCGGTTTGCGCACTGGACTGTCGTTCGGACTTATCATCGATGGTCCCGAATTCAAACCCTGCCCGCTCCCATCCCCCGTCGCCCTGTGGGAGGTTTGGACTAAGAAATAAACTATATCCAACTCTAAAGGAACATGGAAAACAAACAAACTACAGACATACGCATGGGCGTAGCCAGGATTTTTTTTCGGGGAGGGTTTTGGGGGGTGGGGGTGATTGTGTGTGTGTACATAATTAATTTTTATTACATCTGACCCTTTCGGAAGACGTTTATTGTTCATTGTAGACTCCCCGCCCTTGCTAGCAAGAGGGTCTGGGGGAGTTCGCAGCGCTCCCCCAGCGCGCGCCGCCGGGCACTATTTCTGGTATTGAAAGCCAACAAAATGCATATTCTGAGGTATCTACAGTGCATTATCTTGCTATTAAAAAGTTTTATTTTAAAAACCTAATGTGCTATTCTTACTGACTTAGACCCTCACGCGCCGTTCGGCGCATTTTCCGGCAAGCTGTTTCCGCAACTCTTATTTTGTGTAATTCATTTTGTGCGAGAACATGTCCCGCAAAACCTCATGCGACGCTCTGTCACAACCTTACTAAGGATTCGACTCCCAGTTCGGCATATGATTTCTTTGATTTTTGTTTTTAATTCAAAACCCCATTTAGCTACGATCATAGAATTTGGTGACTGTAGTTTGCTTTAAAATAATATTGAAGAGAGAGGTTTTCAACCCTAAACGCTCTGTAGGGGAATTTTAAACTCAAAACCATCTGGAGGGGTTTTAAACTTTAAAGAAAAAGCCATCTGGAGGAGGGGGATTTACACTCAAAACCCCTTTGGCTACGCTCATAGATTTTATAGTGTGTAATTTTCTTTTTTTTTTATATTGAAGAGGTACTTTTTAGCTTCAAACCCCAACTGGGAGGGGGAGGGGGTTGAAACTCAAAACCCCTTTGGCTACGCTCATAGAATTTTGAGTGTGTAATTTGCTTTTTTCATTTTGAAGATGGGGTTTATCGCAAATTTTGGAGGGGGTTTTAAAATCAAAATCTTCCTTAACTGTGCTGTCGGAATTAGGGGATTGTTGTTTGCATTTTGTTTTGTTTTGTTTTATAGAAGAGGGGGATTTAACTGCAAAAACCTCTGGTAGGGGGTTTAAAATTCAAAACCCCCTGTAGGGGGTTTTAAACTCAAAGCCCCCTGGTAGAGGGATTTGTATCTCAAAACCCCCTGATAGGGGTTTTTTAAATCTCAAAACCCCCTGGTAGGGGGGATTTAAACTCTAAACCCCTTGGTAGAGGGTTTTTAACTCAAAACTGCCTCGGCTGAACTGTGATAAGTGATGATTTAGTATTAAAATCTCACCTAAAATAAACAAAATGAAAGCAAAAATCAGTCACTTAATTCCGTTTCCCCCCCCCCCTTGCCCGGGGGGGGGGGGATTTCATTTCGGGGGGGGGGGTTTGAACCCCAAGAACCCCCCCCCTGGCTACGCCCATGGACATACGAATATATTATAGACAGTAGGCCTAGAACTGCAGACATACGAATGTAGACAGTAGGTCTAGAACTACAGACATACGAATATAGACAGTAGGCCTAGAACAACAGACATATGAATGTAGACATTAGGCCTAGAACAACAGACATATGAATGTAGACATTAGGCCTAGAACAACAGACATACGAATGTAGACAGTAGGTCTAGAACTACAGACATACGAATGTAGACACTAGGCCTAGAACTGCAGACATACGAATGTAGACACTAGGCCTAGAACTGCAGACATACGAATGTAGACAGTAGGCCTAGAACTGCAGACATACGAATGTAGACACTAGGCCTAGAACTGCAGACATACGAATGTAGACAGTAGGCCTAGAACTGCAGACATACGAATGTAGACACTAGGCCTAGAACTGCAGACATACGAATGTAGACAGTATATATGAAAGTAAATATATAAGACCAAAGGCGAAATGGTGAAGGAGAGAAAGAGAGAGAGGAGGAAGTAAATCTCGTTAAGAACACGTGATGCACACCCCATAAAAAAAAACAAAAAACAACACCCTAGAATCTAATTACTGCAGACAAAACAACAAACAAATGACACGGATGTTATCATTCTGGGTTAACATGCCAAGGAGGAAATGAGACAATTCAAAGTCAACGAATGTGTTCTGTGTTGTGGACGATTCAATCTAGTCGAGTCTCTAGGCCATAGTCAGGTCTTAAGTGTAAGAATGGAAAAAAAACTACGTAGATTATTAACAAATATCAATAATCAAGTAGGTTAAATATATAGCCTAGGTCTGTAGGTAGATCTACCAGATGAATAGAAAAACTTGCAGAACGCTCTCCCCCTCCCCCTAACTGTTGTCCCGGTGGTCCCGGGTATGAATCTTGCAGGCCGCTACCCCCATGCCGTCCAGCGGGAGGCTAAGTTCTAAGGAACATCTGGCCGAAACAAGTAAAACAAGCAAAAAAAAAAAAAAAAAAAAAGACAGATAGATAGATAGATAGATAGATAGATAGATAGATAGATAGATAGATAGATAGATAGATAGATAGATAGATGCGCCTATACAGTGCTTTTTCTGTAAAAAAGATTATAAAAAAATAGGTGCCGGTACTCAGTGATTAGGTGCCGGTGCTCATTAGTTGATTGCCTAACTTTTAACTACTAAAAAATAATAATATACGTTAAAATACAAGAAAAGTAATGTTTGTTTTTCAAAAAGGTGCCGGTACGCCGTACCGGTGCGAACCGTCACAAACAAAGCCTTCAGAGAGATAAATATATAGATAGAGCTTACGTAGCCTATAGGTAAATCCAGCACTGACGACAAGCAAAATAAAAATTAAAAAAAAAGCTAATGTCAGGGGAAGAACTCCGTCCTTACAACTATATATCTCAATAATGAAGAAGTTATTTCTATTATTCGATATCAAACATAATAATTAATTACCAATAATTAATTGACTAATTGTTTAATTTTTAATCGATTCATATTTTTTTTGGTAGGCTACAAATTGCTTAAATTATCAACTGGATCTGAGATTAGGTGTGGGAGAAATAACGTGTACAAACTTTTTACCAACCAGACAAAGGAGTTGATATAAGCTTTCTAAAGCAGCTCTGTTTATACAGATATTAAGCATATATATTTATAGCCCTACTATGTTACAGAAAACCTTCTAACATGTTTTATGTCTATGTGATTTAGACACAACTTTGTTATCAGTTTGCAAAACACATGTATCGTCCAAGATCAAGGACACAAAAGTGCGTTACTTATTTGCATACCCGAATCACCTTGAGGGCTTCTATATAAATAGGAGCTTTCCAACGGGACACGCCACTACGAACTTAGACCAGCGGTTCTCAACCATTTATGGTACCGTTACGTTGCGATGTCCATGTATGGTTCGAGATGACCGCATCCCTTTTATGAACCATGTGAACCGGGAAAGGATTTCATCTCAAGGCTGGATGAGGACTCGCTCTTCACCAGCCCCTCTGTCTGGAGTCCCCCTGCGACTAGATGATCATATAATCACATCCGTCTGGTCGTGGGACACTGTCCCTTGAGCCAGCGACACGGGTCCCCCCGTCCCCTGCGAGGCCGGAAGCCGAGCCCACGCGGGGGGGCCTCCACATGCCTATAATGTCCCACTGTCCCCGTGGGAGAACCATCACCGCCCGTATGATCCCAGTTGGGGAACGAAGCAATGGGGGTTTCGGACTGGTTAGCAAGCCTTTCTCACATCCCCACCACGTGCAATTACACTTGCTAGAGCATACAGTGGTAGCTCACTGGGAGCCCTGTTTGCTCTCGTTCTTAGCCTTTCCGTTTCCCCGGGCGGACGTTTCTACGCAGGTGCCACGCTTAGGCGACGGGCGCTGGAATCCTCCGTTACGAGAATTGCTAATAACTTCGTATGTATGCATTTTCACCAATCTTGGGCCACCAGTAAATCTTAATATTGTCAGGTTAAAATGTAGGTCCTAATGGTTTTGAACATAACGTAGCTTACTGCTTTGGGACATCGGAGTTTAGAAGATATCGTCATGGTGAAAGCTGAAGATCCCCACTGAAAAGAAGGTCACCAGTTGGTAAACTATGATCTGGGTCATAGGTCATACAGTAGATCAGGTGGATAAATGACCTATATGACATTGGTCGGTCCAGCCAAGACCTTGTTGGCTAATAGTAAAGTTATAATCACGGTATACATATTTATATTTGGATCCAAACTGGTCACGAAACCCCCCCCCCCTGGTTCTTTTGGGCGCACTGCTAATTGCTGAAAGCGAAATGTTAATTACTGCTTGACCTATTTGTTTTTGCTCTTAAGAAACTTTGTTGGTCACAATACCTATCGCTATTGTGGAGCTGAAATTTGTTTCGGATTATGAATTAATTATCTAGATCTAGTCTATCTAGATTCTACAGCTACCATGTCTTGGAGAGAAACAATTGAAATCTAGGCCAACATTGAAACCCATCCACACTGTACAAAACATTATATAGGGAAAAAAAAAGCAAGATATAGATCTATATATAAGGTCAAAATATACAAGTGTAAAGCTCGGCTAGCAATCTCCCCCCCCCCTTTTTTTTTTTAAATTGTCTAAGAATGTGAAGGAAGAAACAAGTTAGATTCAATCTACCGAAGATAACAGTTGGCTAAATGTGCAAGGTAACTGGGCTAAAGTAGGCCGCAACTCAAATTACAACTTTTTATTTCCTCTAAAGCTCGACCTTCATAAAATAAATAAATAAATGAGCATCTAGAATCTGAGCCATTAAATACGCTAGCATTACACGCAGGCTACTCGCCTTGATTTGTTCACAGGATATATATATTGTATAGTATATTTTAACGACCCCTGTAACATACTTTTAAGCGTTGAACGGCCAGTTCTTATTCTTCCTTTCTATATCTCCTTCTCTCTCTCTATCTTCTTTCCTTTTCTCCCCTCTCATCTCTCTCTCGCTCATTTACTGCCTCCGGCTCCCCTTCTTTTTTTTTGCACCCTACGCATCGAAATTCTCTCTCATTTAGAATTTTAAGTTGAATTGGAACGGTCCGCAATTTCACTTTTTTCTCTTCATATTGCCTTTCCTTCTTTTCTTTCTCACTCCCCTTCTCTCTATCTCCTTAATTCCTCTTCCTTTTTACACCCTTCTCATTGTATAATGCTCGCCCATATAATCTTCTCTCTCCTTGCCTCCTTTTGTGCCCCCTATTTATCGTAATGGTCTCCCATTACTGAATTAAAATGGCTAGCTTATAGACAATATAATACAAAATGCAATATCTCGCTATAGGCGTGGTTTCAATTAAGAAAACAACAACAACAAGAAAAACATTTAGAAAATAGGCCTACTTTAAAAAACAAAACAAAGCTTATATTAAGTCTAATTGTATCAATTAGTTTGGAACAGTCTGAAATTATATATGCAATTGACCTAGACATAATAAAGCTGTGCGATTAGAATTATTTTTACCAATTGTTTTTGTTTAGCTTAAATTTTAGCTTTCTCAATGCGCTATATGATCCTATCACTTGGGCCAGTTGTAAAAAAAAAAGGGGGGGGGGAGGTATCTTGTGAATTTTTACATAATCGTTTACCAAACAAAATAATTAATGACCAATTGTTAATTAACTGATCGTTTTTTTTAAATTGATTCTTGTGTTGTCAGGTAAAAGAAATAATTGTGCAAAATTTCAGCTTAATCCGAGAATGAATGTACCGTGGGAGAAATAACGTGTAATAAACTTTGTACCATACAGAGTGAGTTGATAGAAACTTTGTACCATACAGAGTGAGTTGATAGAAACTTTGTACCAAACAGAGTGAGTTGATATAAACTTTGTACCATACAGAGTGAGTTGATAGAAACTTTGTACCATACAGAGTGAGTTGATATAAACTTTGTACCATACAGAGTGAGTTGATATAAACTTTGTACCATACAGAGTGAGTTGATATAAACTTTGTACCATACAGAGTGAGTTGATATAAACTTTGTACCATACAGAGTGAGTTGATATAAACTTTGTACCATACAGAGTGAGTTGATATAAACTTTGTACCATACAGAGTGAGTTGATAGAAGCTTTGTTTAAACATAACGAAACAAAACAGCTTCTAAAGGCAATAATCGCCAGATGATATCTGGAATGATGGAATTAAATTTCCCCCTTTCCCTTTGCTCATACAACATCCATCATGTGCCACATAATGATAATAATATATCAGAGTTTAAGAAATGTACATAAAATTGGGTTATGTAAGCTATAAGGCCTATTTAGTCTAGGTCAAAATTAGAAGCGTCCTCTTGTAAGAGCATACTATAAATGCTAGCTAGACATCTTGCAGGAGAGAGAGGTGCATATATATACAAAAGCCTACGTATACAGTACCTTGGTCCATATTTTGGCGGAAAATGGAAAGGTCCAAGTGAGCCAGTGATCCGAGGTGATCACCATAAACAAACTGGGGCTGCAGTACAGGAGTGAATTAATGTGCGCCTGCATTTTTTCCCCTTGAATTTTTTTTTTAATTGGAAGGTCATCATTTTTTATTTTGTTTTTGTCGCTGAGGTTTGGGAAAAATCTAGTACATATAAGTTGTAAGTAACATGTACAACAAATCAACACTAGTGAATCCCTCCGGCTCTAGCCGGATTTTGTGGGCCGCCTTTTTTTTTTAACACTGTCCACGCGATCTACAAATCTGAATATAGAAAAAGATCATGATTTATTATTCAACCGAATTTAAAAAAAAAAAAAAAAAGGCACCTCTCAACTAGTAATCAGACATATAACCTTAACCTAAATAAAAAGTAGGCCATATTTTTGAAAAAGTGATTCAACTTTAAAATAAATATAGATATCGATCTAGCCCTATTTCAAATCCACAAGAGACATTGGGAAATTAGATCTAAATACAATGTGTTCTTTAATATTTTAATTAGTATATAATTGAATTATTTTTATAGATCTAGACAACATGTGTAGTTTTTCTCCCCAAATAAATGATCTATAAATAGAATCGTATCTCGAAGGATTAAAAAAAAAATTAGACTAAAGGTCAAAGTTAACAACCCCCACCCCAAACAAAATTGCGATACAGAAAACACCAACAAATGAACAATAGCACAGTAGGCTTCTATTATGTCTGATAAGTTATGTGTTTAATTGGATCTACTGAACTTCACAAATTTCGAATCTAGATCTACATATATATACTGATAGTCTATAGCCTTATAGACGCTAAGACAGTAGCTAGATCTAGAGTAGCAACGAGTATTATTAATGTGACTAAGAAAGTATTTAATTATAAGACTTACTTAGAATTTATATATATTATATATTATTTGTTAATTTATTAATAATAATAATTTAATTGTCTAAGACTAATTCCTGTATACCACTAGAATTAGAATTA
This sequence comes from Biomphalaria glabrata, assembly GCF_947242115.1. NCBI lineage: Eukaryota > Metazoa > Mollusca > Gastropoda > Planorbidae > Biomphalaria > Biomphalaria glabrata. Next base: position 42,201,526 of record NC_074713.1, read on the forward strand.
GAGATCACTAGCCACTACCAAGCCTATTTCAACTGAACTAGACTAGTAATGTGTAGTAGGTTAGGTAATTTCTGTAGGTTAATCACTAAATGATACTAAATGTGTCTGAAAACAGTACAATGATAATATGATCAAAATAAAAGTAATCTCATAATCTAATCTGCTATCTATATTAACTATATAAGTCTATATACTCTAGCCTAGGTGTGCCTAGAGAATAGGAGACCTAGATGACAGACTAGATCATAAAATCAAGGCTAGGAATTCAAAAACAAGTTACTGACACTGTGGCTGTGCATCACATTCACATCGAATGCTGTTTGTTTTTATAATGTCCTTTTTTCGTTGTGTTTGTAGACTACCAGTAACTATAGAGACTATATACTACATAGGTCATAGATCTATTATTCTAGATCTACTTCTACAGGCCTAAACTAAAAGTAAAGTGACTGAAGACAGATCTAGTTTACAATGACTAGATTTAGTAAAGAGATATATAAATCTAGACTTATATACATTATCTATATATATAGCTTTATATTTAACCTAATAATATAATAATAAAAAGTGACAGGGACTAATTAGTTTATTATTAGATTCTTGATCTAATTAATGAGTATATTTTGATCTTTGAAACAGGATGGCTAGTCATGGTAGACTTTCGTTAGTTTTACCCAATTTCGGGAAGTATTTAAGTTCAAACAATCCACTATTAAACTGCACTACTTCATACATGCGCACAGGACAATCGAGTGCTAGACCTTTATGCCTTTCTCATTGTGGTTTAAGTTCCCGCAATATATCAACAACCACAGATTATCCAGAATTTAAAGACTTGGAAGAAATCAAGACACACGATAACTTGTATAAATTTAGCATCAATAAACCAGAAGTATTTTGGTCAAGGCTTGCTAGGTCAAGATTAACATGGAGCAAAGACTTTACACATGTCATGAAAGGAGATTTTCTACAAGGAAAAATGGAATGGTTTACAGGAGGGACATTGAACGCATCAGGTAAGGTAGATAATTGGTGAAACTTTAAACATTATTTTAGTAGTGGTCAATAATATAGTAACATCTAAAATCAGATTATCTGGCCACCTTTTATGATGCAAATAATAAATGTATTTGTTTTTTCTTGCCAGCAATGTTATTGTAATTAACTGATAAACCCAATGATCTATGTCGCTGACATGAAAAGAATGAGCGAATAAAGTTGCAAAGGCTAGATCTAGTTAGAAGGGGGATATTGAAAGCTTTAATATGGCCTACATCTAGTCTATATGGACCCTTTAGAAGAATAAATGGAGCATTTACACAAAAATGAAAGATACTGCAATGTTGTTTTTTTTACTGTATAAAAGCCCTATATATATATGCTTGTGGGTAAAGGAAAAGGTGGTTGCTGAAATTCTTTAGACAACAACAGTATGAATGTTAATGTCAAATAGTGTGTTTTTCATCTGATATATTAACTAATCCAAATAGTTGTCTTTGTTATAGATTTTTTTGAGAAGTAAATGTTGAGTGGTTTAATATGTGAATATCTTTCTACTGTTAAGGAAAAAAAACAAAACAAAAGCAAATTATCAGACTAATGTAAAAACATTTTTTGGCCAAAATCATGCACTTTGTTTTTCTCTCCCCTTTACCAGAAGCACCCTTAGTAATATACTAAAAAACTAACTTGTCTAATTCTTCATTTTGTCTGATCTTTATACTGATGAACTTTCTGCATATGTCCTTGAAAAATAAAGGCTAAATCTAATGTCTTCCTAGTTTAAAAGCTGCTTTTTAATAATGAAGAGCTCTCATTTCCTTCATGAATATTTGAATCTCCTCAAATATCATGTACAAAAACTATGCTTATAAAAAACTGAACTCTTTGCTCGCCTCCCAAGTGAGATGACCACATCATGTTCTAAATATTAAAAAAACATTGTTGCCCTGTTAATAACATAAGTAATGATTTTCTTTTGTTTTCAGTCATTTATTAAAAACTAAAATGTATCTTTTTGCTTTACTTTTCAACGTTTTTAGTGAACTGCATAGATCGACACTTGAAAACTCACGGAGACAAAGTAGCTTTAATTTGGGAAAGAGATGAACCAGGCACACATAGTGTCTATACCTACAGGTTTACAAAGATTCCTTTTGTTTATTTCTCTCTCTTTCTCTCCCCAACTGCTTCTAATATATAAGATCTAATTAAAGGATTCAAGATGATGTTAATGATAATTTAAAATGTAGTCACAATGAAAAATCAACATAGATCACAGTCCATAGGTATGGGGAGCTGTCTATGTCACACAAGTCATGAGTGTAGCACGCAGAAAAATCAACATAGATCACAGTGAATAGGCATGGCAAGCTGCCTATGTCACACAAGTCATGAGTGTAGCTCACAGGTCTAAGCGGCTTGATTATACAGGTAATCCTTTGCTACATGACTTTGCTATGCAGGTTCCAACTCTGCAGCACAGCTTTCTGGTGTGAGTCGCCTTATCACACTACACCTCATCACATATTGCTTGCCCTACTCACGCCACCACTGACATCTCAACCTTTTTGTCATTCCAGTAACTGGGCCTCTATAAACTTTCCCTCATACTGGCCCTTGACTAATAAAATCTCCTTTGTATAGTAGTGTCTATTGAAGCTAGAAAGTATTATAATTTCCATTGACTGAACGCATGATCACAACTCATAGACATGTGTTTTCAAATTGAGTTAAGTTGAATGGATTCCCACACTTCACAACAATAGATAATACAAAATGTCTATTGAAGATATAATTAAGAATATTGTTTTCTAATTGATAATGACAAGAAATAAATACATAAAACAAGTAAAATAAAAAAAAAAATTAAAAAAAAAAAAAAATCTCTTTTTCTGAGAAAAATCAATGGTTTCACAAGACTTTTCTACCAGACTTATATTTCTACTTAATTGTTATTACATGAAATACAAATTATAGTGGTTTTTTTTATAACCCTTTCTACAAATAAATAAATGTACATATTTTTACAAAGCTTGTATTAACTCGCTCTGTTAAAAAGGTTGTACACTTTATTTCTGCGACACCCAATCTCAGATCAAGCTGAAATTTTGAACAATTATTTCTTTTACCTCACAACACAAGAATCAATAAAAAAAATTTAAACAATTAGATAATTAATTATTGGTAACTAATTATTTGGTATTTTGAACAAGGGAAAGAAATTGTACTTGACTTTTTTTTTTTAAAATGATTTTAAAAAACCAATTATGGTAAAATCCACCCAGATATTCCTTTCTTCCCCCTCCTTCCCCCATCTTCCCAGGTTCAGACAAGGGATAGGATCATACCTTATTGAGTTAGCTAAAAACATAAAATAGCACTAAACAAAAACAATTGGTAAAAATATTATTAATCACCAGATATATTTTGGTTGGTCTAGATCTAGTACAAATTTAATTACATGACTGATCCAAACTCATTCAGTACACTTCATATAAGGTTTGTTTTTTTTTAAAAAAGGATTTTTCTTGTTTTAGTTTCTTTTATAAAATATTTATGAAAATTTATTTTTCAGAAAGCTCTCGGAGATGGTGGGAAAAATCGGCAATCTACTTCTTAAAAGTGGTGTTAAACCTGGAGACAGGGTGGCCATTTACCTTCCTAAATCTCCAACCGCTGTTGCCACAATGCTTGCCTGTGCAAGAATAGGAGCTATACACAGTGTTGTGTTTGCTGGATTTAGTGCTGATGCCCTGGCTGGAAGAATTAATGATGGTAGGTACACATGTCTAAGTAAAGAGTGAAGTTCCCCATTAAGACCTTGCAATCTATGGGGCAGATGATGTTAAGGTCATGTTTCTATGGCTAATGAGCAGTCTGTCATGTGGCCAGCACAACAACCAACAGCCTTTACTTCCCCAACTAAAGTCAGGTACTCATTAGATTTGGGTGGACTCAAGGGTGCCCTAAAAATCCCAAAATTCAAAATGCCAGTCTTCACAGACATTTGAACCCAGGACCCCAGGTTTGGAAGACTAGGGCTTAACCACTCAGCCACCATGCCCCCTTACATGTCTAGGATGTTTTTTAACTATCTCCTAAGCTTTTTAGAGCATCACCATGCTTGAGAGTTGTTAAGGGGTCTCATTCTCAAACTGTGAAGGAAAACAGGGCATATCTTATGACTTCATTGTGCCCTAGAAATAACTAATTAGAATTTAATTTATCTAGTGAGTTTAGACTTGTTAATCTAATATATATGTTTAAATGTAAGCTGTATGAATGTGTGTATGTCACACATAGAAAGCAAAACTGTTTGACCGATCTTGATTAAACTTGGCATAAATGTTGCTTAGATGACATAAAAAAAATATTTAAAGAGCTAAATTTATCTCTATTAAAGAATGAAACTTTTAACAAATCGCGTAAACCTATTTTCACATTATATTGTATTTGTTATGAATATGTTGGCTAAGCAGGTAAACCATTGTTTACATTTTACTTTTATTTTCATGGCAGAAAAAACAAATTTGAAGAGAACATTGGCCATGTTTGACATAGATCTAAATCCAGTGCACTTGATCAGTAATACCCAAACTAAAGCCTGTGGTCGCAGGTCATATCCGGCTAGTACCAAATATAAGACTTCAGCCTAGTGTGAGGAGGGAGTAGTTTCTTATAATTCATATTACTAGTAAGCCTTGACAAATAGGTTTATGTGATTTCAATATTGGGCTTCAAGCTTGTGAGATTATTCTTGTCAGGTTTATTCAGGATTTCCATTCTTGGTTTTTTTTCTATGGCTTGGTTATATAGGAGGCCAAATAATTCACTAAAAACTGCAAAAAACAGGACAGACAGATGTTTTTCACTTTCACCTATCAATCAAGTGGTTGAACTCATAATATGGCTTGAAGGGGGACTATCCTTAAGTTGTTCATTTAAAAAAATATTTTCCCTCCAATAAAAGGAAAAAGAAACTTTTGTTGGCTAATAAACAAAGTTTTGCTCTCTCAACCAAGCTCAAGCCGAAACTGTTGTTACTGCCAATCAAGCTGTGCGAGGTGGTAAGCTGATAGAGTTGAAAAAGATGGTGGACTCTGCAGTCACCAGATGCCCTTGTGTGAAACGTGTGTTGGTGTACAACAGAACAGAAGCTAAAGTTCCAATGGGTAAACTGGATATTGATATGACAAAGGTTAGTTCCAATGGATTAACAGGATATTAAGTCAATACTAATTTTCAATGAATCATTTAGAATTTAGGTGACATAAGTTAGGTCAAATGTGTAAACTTGATATTGAATGTGTCAAAGGTAAGTTTGGATTGTAAAACTTCATATTTGCATTTTACTAAAAATATTTACATATTTGATTATAATTTAGTTATAATTTAGACTGGAGAAAAAAAAGATTTATCATACATTTTTCAAACCCTTTGTTGCCTCAAGATCTGTTACAAGAATGAATCTATTAGATGGTTGGAGGGATAAGAATTTGTATTTTACTACGGACTAGAAGCCTAAACAAACATTTTATTAAAAGAATGAAAAATGGGCAAAATCTGGAGAAAGTTAAATGGATTGATCTTTCTTTTGGTAACATCATTTTTCAATTGCCTCTGTCCCTAAAATGGGCAAACTATACTTGACCTGGGAACAACACACTCTAAACACAATTTAATTTCTTGACTTAACTTCTTATTGTAAGGAATATTTTCAGAAAATGTTTTTAAAATATTTACTTGGAGATTTATTTTTATTGAAAAAAACTTTGGCAGAAAAAGGGAGCCAAGATAAAAAAGAAATTATAAATGATATAAAAACTGAATTAAGTTACTTGTTCATGTGCAAAACTTGTGAACTAACTTGAATTGTGACCCTTTACTTATTGTTACTTTTTTTTTAAAAATCTCATCGTTATAAACCTAAAATAAGCATTTCATTTATTAAATGGATGCCATCAATGTTATTTAGCTGGGTGGTAAAATGCTAAGAATCAATAGTTTTAGTCCAATCCAAAACAAAAATAAAAAAATCTTAGACTTAAAATTTATTTATCTTAGGGTGCCTTTTAGCTAACCCACTTTTGGGGAAAATTAAAACAGTTATTTATTATGCTGGCCACATGACAGCCTTGTTTATTTTAGGCCACAGAATCAGAACAGAAAAAATATCTGCCCCATGGACTTAAAATCTAAATGAAAAACTTATTAAATCTCTGTTATTCCTATTCAAAATAAACAAAGACCTCTCACTATAATATTTGCACTTGATCTGCAGGCGACACTTGGTGAATCAACTGACTGTCCAGTAGTGCAAAGAGCAAGTGAGGACACTCTGTTTATGTTGTACACATCAGGGAGCACTGGTTCTCCTAAAGGCATCACACACTCCACTGCTGGCTACTTGCTTTACTCAAATGTCACTTTTAAGGTAAATTTACACAAATGTAATGCTCAGTCAGTGACTAAACTTGTTACACTAGTTTCACTCTGAAATATTCAAATCTTATTGAAGTTTCTTCAAAGTAGAAATGAGATGAGTGGACTGAAAAATATAGAAGTGCTGATCTTAGAGAGGAAGTGGAGATGGATTGGTCACACCCTTAGAAAAGATACCAGCAACAGAGCTAGGCAGGCCTTAGAGTGGAATCCCCAGGGAACAAGACGCAGAGGAAGACCAAAAAGAACATGGCGACGCAGTGTACTTGAAGAAGCAGAGAAGACCGGGAAGAGCTGGGAAACCATAAACAAAAACTAGCAAGAGATCGTGGAGAGTGGCATGTTTTTGACGAGGCCCTATGTTCCATGAGGAACTCAAAGGAGTGATGATGATGATGATTGAAGCTTCTTCATTGTGAAACTTTTAAAGTTAATGTAAAATAACAAACTACTACTTTCATTTGGTTGCATAATCTAAATATATGAAGCATTAAATTAAATACTTAAAAATTTATCCAGATAAACACAAATACATAGACACACATAGACACAAAAATGCAGGTATACATACATGGGCACAAATACATTGACACAAATATATAGGCACAAATACATGTCTTTTTCAAAGAAATAGAATTGGTTCTATGATGAAAAATTACAAAATTATTTTATTTGTATGTTTTTTACTATCTAAAAAATGTTAGTTTTGTGTTGCTAAGATGGCCTATGCAGTGCCAATGGTCATAAACTTTAGTTTTGTTTTGGAGTATTTTTACTAGTTTCTTCAGAATTGAAGATTATTGTATCATTGCCCAAACCTCATGCTGGACAATATGGGATGGAGGTGGTTAAGGTTCTAACTCATGTCTATTGTGATCATAGTCTGAAGCAGCCATCTCAGGTCATACATTTTTAGTTAAGGTTATCATTACAAGGCATGGCCCAAAATAGTGTCAATAGATCATAAATTATAGTTTTGTGCTGTTGGTGAATGGTCTAAATAATACATAAATAAATAAAATAAATAAATAAGTACCGGTATATATGTTTGTATGTATGTACACATACATTATACATACATTCATTTAAAGTTTTAAATTACAAAATTGACCCTGCATACAGTGTTATTCTGATAAAAATAATGTTATACTTTGCAGCATGTGTTCGACTACAGAGATGGAGAGAAGTTTGGTTGTGTCGCTGACATTGGCTGGATCACTGGTCACTCCTATGTGTTATATGGTCCACTGTCTAATGGTGGTACCACTCTGCTCTTTGAGAGTACACCAGTTTACCCTAATGCTGGTACAGTTTTTCTGTCTCATTTTTCACTTGCATCATTATGAATTCATACTTTCTGCTTTAGCATCCTTGCTGTTACTTCCACTGAGTCCCACCTTTAGTGACCCTGTCCACCTTGCCTAGACGACCAGTTTATCCCCATATTTCACTCCATGTCTTTGATCTCGGTTTATTGAAAAGTTTGACTCAGACCTGAAAGTACATTATCAACATTACATTTTTTTGTCATAGAGCTACACAACAAGCTCAGGTTTATTCCACATTAAACCAGAGCTAGGAATGTGATGTAACAGCAAAATTAAAGTTTGTGGAATTGTTTGTTGTTTTTTTTTTGGTCTTTTTTCTCAAAGATTTTTTTTTTAGAGTTTTTAGATTCCCTAAGTATTACATCCTAGCTAGAACCTCAACAGAGGATAGCTTTGGTCAGGGTTAGAATCTGGGATCATTATGGTGACATTCTGAAAGGCATACCACACTACCAGACAGTCATTACAATAATTAAAACACTAAACACTATTTGGTATTAGACTTACTCTAGTAACAAAGTTCTATTTCAGTGCACCATTTAGGTTCTTAAACACCAAAGTTATCTCTCCTTTTATACTAGTTATCTTATCTACATGTCACTTTGACATTTACTTTCCTGAGAAATCTTAAGCAGAGAACCTTTATCATGAGACTAAGAACCTTAACTTACAATTTTAATAATAAACAACCAGATAAAGTTATTTAGCCTGTTTATTCATTTTATAGGGGGCTTAACTCTTTCTTTTTATCATTGTACTCCATGTTCAGAGCAATCTCTATTAATACCTTCAAATCTAACAATTTCTATAAATACCTTCGGATCTAATAATTTCTATAAATTCCTTCAGATGTCACAATTTCTATAAATGCCTTTAGATCTAACAATTTCTATAAAACACTTTTAGAATCTGAAGTTAGAAAGGATGTTGTAAAATTGTATTTTTAGCCTGTATTAGGATGAAAGATAAAGATGTAGGCATTTGCAGGAAGACCCCCTGACACAACATATTCTAAATTGTATTAATTGGTTATTAAAAATACCATTTTATTACGTACAAATCAAATTCACTGAGCACAAAACAAAAAGCTCCACATGAGATTATAACAACTTTAGGGTGTTTCTCTTTCTTTGTTAACACAGCCATTTCTGATCAAGGACTTCTGACTTCTGGCACAAATGACCTTTTGCCTGCACTTAAAAAAAATATGTTTGATGTCTATAACCCATTGATAATAATATTAAATCCTAGCTTTAATAAAAAATGCATTTTGTTTTCAATGCCATAGAAGTGTCTATTGTTTTTTTTTAACACATTGTCAACTGAGTCGATAGTTTGCAACAGATTTCTTTTACTTAAATGTAATTTCTTTTTATTAAATATAAATAAGTAGTTGACAGTCTTCCCCAAAAGAGTTTGATACTTGACAACATTTTATTAACTTGATAGTAAATCCCTTTTTTGCAGGCGCTCTGTTTAAGTCCCATTTTACTTACAAAAGTTAATTTGCTTTTTGTTCAGGTCGCTACTGGGAAATGGTGGAGAGGTTAAAACTTGATCACATCTACTTAGCCCCAACATCTCTACGACTGTTGTTAAAATCAGGAGATGAGTTTGTCAAAAAGTATGACAGATCTAGCCTCAGGAAGCTTGGATGTGGTAGAGTACTCTTATTAACACTTAGATTATGTTCCTGTCCTACACCTTGATAAACTTAAGACTTTATTGTTGTTATATTGTTGTTTTTTCTAACAAGTTTATGCCTTTAAAAGGTTCTCATGTTTGAATCCTGACTTAAGCTGAGTTGTGCTTGCCGAGCCCCTTAAGGCAGCAGAAACACCTTTTCCTAGATAGATGGACTAAATTGTGCCGATGTGCCTAACCTCAAAACTCCTAGATAGATACACCCCCACACACACACACACACAGGTCCAAAAAAAAGAGATTAAATATAGTGCTCTGAGCATGCTATAACACAAAAGATGTACTATGTAAAATAAGTTTTAAAAAAATGAGAATTAAAAAAAAAATATCACTGCTAGTTTATGTTGTCAAGTTTGCGGCACAATTGTGCTTCGTGTTGTCATTGTTTCTCTGCCATTATAGGCTTCACATTTATATCATTGTGGGAAACGTGGTCGAGAGGCCAAGTACACTTGAACTTGGCTTGGCTACCTAGAAGGGGGCTCGAGGTTCGACACCCAACTCGGGCAGTTGTGTTTACTGAGTGCCTAAAGGCAGCATGGAAAACCAACTCCTAGATACCCCCCCCCCCCCCGGTTCACAAATGAGATTGGACAAAAAGCGCTCTGAGCATGCTATAAGCATGAAAGTAGCGCTATATAAAAGCTATAATATATATCATTCTTATTTAGCTCACCATTGATATGACAGATGTGTTCAACAATGTAAAATATAGTAACACATATAAATATGTTGCTATCATAGATGTGTAAAGCAATGTTAAATCTAATAACAACATTCAATACAGATATGGAAGATGTCCTAGACAATCTAATCTTCACATTCGCCTATCTTTTGGATCACATGATCTGTTGATGATCTCTCTCCATTCCCCTCTGTCTTTTGCCTTTACTATAATCTGTTTCAATGACAGGCCTATTCATTCTTTAATGTCTTCCCTTTATGTTTACCTCTTCTTCTTTTCCCTGATATTTTTTCCTGGAGGAAGGTTTAGTATGATCTTCTTTTATCACCCCAAAAATGTAGACATTAGTTGACTTGGTACTTAGATTTATGACTGATATCATACTTTGATTTATGACTGATATCATACTTTGATTTATGACTGATGCCATACTTTCTTTAGTGTTGACTTTCTTATAATGTCAACCCTTGAAGCATGTTTCAGTCAAGTTGTATCTGTAATCTGCTCATTCAAGTACTTGAACATTATTATCTTGTTTTGCTTTTGTCATCATATTGTTGATCTTTTTTGTTGTATTGAGGCTAAAATTGTGGTTACATTCTACTGGGTGGTCGCTAGAAAACCTGAACATTTGTCAAACAGCTGTTTTTACAAAGAATAATTTTTACAAAGTTTTTTTAAAGGTGTATGTTATATTAACACGCTCATAAATTATCAAAATGTTGTACTGCACTTTAGAGTAGTGTCGTAACCTTGAAATTCAAACTCGTGTAGCCTTTTGAAGGGTAACTTTTAAGATATCGTTCCAAGCTCTATTTCAATCATCAATAGAGTTTATGTCACGTTGGCAATTCTGAAACTCCTAATCAAAATAAAAATGAGTAAAGCACACATTTTATTCATGATCTTATCTGACCCTCAAATTTTCCGCTTTTCTAGCGACCACCCTTTTGTTATACTTACCAGAAACAAACTGTATAGGATTGCCTACAATATTTTTAACAAATACATTTAAAAAATTGTTAATAAAATGCATGATTTTAACAAATGCAAATATGAAACATAAATATTGATTCAATAAACAATGATGTCGTTTCTAAATTTCAGTTGGCGAGCCTTTAAACCATGAAGCTTGGGAGTGGTACTATAATGTGGTTGGAGAGAGACGATGTGACATCATAGACACTTGGTGGCAGACAGGTAGAGCCTGGCGTTCTTGTGCTTCTGTTTTACTTTTATATTTATTTTTAAACTTTTCTTGTTGGCTGCATGAAACTATGTTGAACATCATGAAACTGTGTTGAACATTGTTGTTTAAAAAAAAAGCAACAAATTGCCACGTTTTTAAAGATTGCACAAGGTATTCTTTGCTTGGTTAATCTATACTATACATCTTAGAAGTGCAAACTAATCTAAAACTGATCAAAATAAATTAATTTAAACAAGATACAATTTTAATTTGTAATATTTTATTCTATACAATTGTTTGATAGTCTTGTATTCACAATGTTATGAACTCTTTGACTGTGTCAGCTCTAAACTTTCTCCCGCTCTCCCCCTTTCTTCTGTAGAATGTTGATCTGTAACTTAGTGGTTGCCTACTTAGTCAACTAATTTAGTCCACTTTTTTTTTCTTGTGTTTCTTGGCCCTTTCTGTTTGAATACAAAAAATATACAACTCTGAATGTTAAAAAAACTTCTCACTACCAGTACCGATAATATTAATTTTATTGGCTCAAACAATGGAAGTTCATTTTATTAAAATTGTCCATCTCAGCGTTAATACTATAAAGAGTATGTTTGTTTAAACCTTGTAGCTTGTAAAATATTATGTTTACCATACTAGTTTTTTATTTATTTATAGAAACAGGTGGTGTGTGCATAAGCCCCCGGCCTTCCGAATTAGGTGCCGAAATCATTCCAGGTATGCCAATGAGGGCCATGCCAGGAATAAAATTAGGCCTCTATGATTCTGAGGTTAGTAACTGTCCCAACTGTCATTATTTGAAAGGGGCAGAGCAGCATTGCAAAAAAAAAATCGGATACTTAACAATGAGAAAAAGAATGTTTATATCATTTAATTAGTTTCTTAGTGTGTCATAAAAATTATGCTTTTTTATATCAAGTTTTATAGGTCTTCTTTTAGAGTTTGGCATATCTAGTGTTGAAAGTAATGGTGTGTGGCCAGCTTATAACTGATGGGACTAAATTAAACAATTTTTTTGCAGATTATGTTACGTTATTTCCATGGTCAAAGTCTAACAAGGGTATGCTATGGTTTGTCCATTACCTTTATTTTATCCAACTGATGTCAAGTACCTAATAGAAGCTAGTTGAAGTCAGTCCAGAGTTCCTAACTTTAGTGGCAAGCTTGTTTCCCTATTGGACTCACACTTGGAATCTTCACATAGGCAGCCAAGGACTTAACCACTTGACTACCTTGTCTCATGGATCCAAAATTTCAAATTATTTGTTTGGTATAGAAATAAATATGTAGGTTGGGCAGAATTTTAAACCATAAAAAAAATCAAGATTTAGAGAGAAAAACATGTTAGTTATCTTATCTTATGAATGAAATACAAACATTACTTCAAAAAAGAAGATGATTACATCCGTCGCATGTTTCTAGGTCAATATTGTCATGCATGCTAATCAATGACTTAAATTCTGCCAAGTCATTGGTTTTCCTGGCTGACTCAGGCAACCCATTCCATGCTCTAATAGCAATAGGAAAGAAGGAGCATTTGTCCTAGCATATGAAACAAGGAATGTGCCTTTATCTTTGTGTTTTTCTGAGATTTTATTAGGTTTTGTTTTTGTATTTGAAGATTATGGTTCAATTTTTTATGTATAATTGCTACTTAACTTTTAAGTCTTCTATTCTGAAGGCTTTCTAAATTTAGTGATTTAGAGTGGTGTTACTCTATTCAAATGTGAATAATCATTTGTTATTAATCTCACTGCTCTATTTTGTGTCTGTTCAAGTTTCTTAATGTTTTCTTGAGTTGAGGTGTCCCAAACAGAGGATGCATATTCTATTATTGGCCTAACCAAGGTTAAATAACATTTTAGTTTTATGTTCGTATTTGATTTGTAGAAATTTCTTTTTATAAACCCTAATGCTTTGTTTTATTTTTTAATATTTTCATCAATATGGGGATTTCATGATAGTTTTTCATTTATTATAACACATAAGTATTTTGCATTTTTAGTCTGTATTACTGGTTTACCATGAATAAGATAAGTGGTATTTATTTTTAGTTTTTCTTTTCTACTCTAAATAACTGACATTTTTTTGGGTGGGATCTTTTTCTAGCCTATATACACAATTTACAAATGAATAATGCAGATTATGAAAAGGATGTCTTTAAAAAGATCTGTAATGGCTTTGTCTGTGTTGGTCATAGCAAAATATGTAGGTCACATACTGCACTTTCATTAATCTTCCTATTTGATAACAAACCTTATTAAATCTTTAAAAAAATAATGTTCAACACAATTTTAATTTTTTTCTTTGACTTAAAAATACACTAGAACAACAATCTCCCTAGGTTTGATTTATTGTCTGTTGTGCTTACATCTCTTCAAAATGAGTGTTTGTATTAGGTCTATATTATCTAGCATTAGATCGATATTATCTAACATTGGATCTATATTATCTAGCATTAGATCTATATTATCTAGCATTAGATCTATATTATCTAGCATTAGATCGATATTATCTAACATTGGATCTATATTATCTAGCATTAGATCTATATTATCTAGCATTAGATCTATATTATCTAGCATTGGATCTATATTATCTAGCATTAGATCTAGATTATCTAGCATGCCAAATGAACAGTCTCTATCTCAACTCTCAGTGAACTAACCATCTCTCAACCACCTCTTCCATTCCTGCTTAATATTCATTATTTACTATTTGTCTGTTAAGATACAATGAACGATACATTCCATTTGGTTATCCCCCCCCCCTCCAGGGTAAAGAAGTGAAAGGAGAAACTGGAGAGGGTGCTCTGTGCATCTGTCAACCCTGGCCTGGAATGGCAAGAACCATTTATAATGACCATGATAGGTTTCTGAAGACTTACTTAAAACCTGTGCCTGGTAGGTTTGTATCTGTTCACATACTACATTTGAAAGATTGGTTGAAATTATTGAAGGAAGGTTGATAGGCTCATTTCAAGGGAAGGAATTTGAGTTTTTGTGAGGCATTGTGTTGGGTTGAAAAAAAGTTTCTTTATTGTTAACACCTGTTTTCATCACCTATCAAGTGCAGGATGGCTGCCTGGTCGTGCGGTTTGCGCGCTGGACTGTCGTTCGAATTTATCTATGGTCTCGGGTTCAAACCCTGCCCGCTCCCTTCCCCAGTCGTCCTGCGGGAGGTTTGGACTAGGAAGTAAACTATCTTCAACTCTGAAGGAACATCTGAAACATGTAAAACATTTTACAAACAAACACTTTACTTGCTTACATTAGAAAGCTTTAAATTACTTGTATATAGTTAGATATGCTTCTCTAGAAAATCTTTTGTAGAATTAATTTTGTTTTCAAAAAGGATTGTTTATAGTATTATTTTTGATGTACACATGAAATGTACATTTAATTCAGAGTATCATTTGTTGTCAATTTTAATAACTATTTAAGAAATGAAGACAAATATGTCCAGATCTCTTAGATGACAGGGATGGCCGCTTGGTCATATGGTTTGTGGTCATGGTGGTTCTTGGTTCAACTGCTTCCATCCCTTGCCTTCTTCTAGAGGTTTGGACTAGGACACAATAATCATCTTTTCTAAAGAAACAAAAAAAAATAAGCAAGGCTCTAAGTTTGAACTCTCTTGAAAACATTCTGAGCACATACATCACAGCCAGGTGGTCTTGAAAACATTCTGAGCACATACATCACAGCCAGGTGGTCTTGAAAACAAAAAGTCAGTCAAGCTTGTATTAGATTGGATCCATAGCAGCCATTTGATTGACTCTATTAAATAAACTCCAATGCCTCAGACTCTTACAGATTCTGTTCAAAACTTACTCATATTGCCACTGACAAATATTCTTTATCAATACTCTCTGGCCACTCTGCAGGAGTCTACTATACTGGGGATGGTGCACATCGTCACAAGGGTGGCTACTATCAAATAACTGGACGGATGGATGATGTCTTAAATGTCAGTGGTCACAGACTGGGCACAGCTGAGATTGAAGATGCCTTGGTGTGTATTTAATATATATTTATATACAAATATAATATTTAACTACTGAAAACCTAATTTATCACATTCCTATCTCTTTTTAGTGAGAGCGTAGTGTAGTATAGTAGCAAATCAAAATTGTGGACGATTGTTTGAACATGGTGATTTAATGTGTTACAGGATGATCACCCTGATGTGGCTGAGAGTGCTGTGGTTGGTTTCCCACATGACATCAAAGGAGAAGGTTATTCACATTGTGAAACTTTTTATTTTGTCAAACTACACAGATTTCACAAAGATAATTCATGTACACATACAATGTGTACTTAGTTCTTGGGAAGGAATTCCAAACCTTGTTAATCTCCTTGTCTTTCTCCAATATTTATCCAGCAATCAATATTTTATCAGTGTGGATTCTATTGGTTCTGATTTAATCTCCCTTCTATGACAGCACAGAGGTACAAGATGTACCAAACCACACTAGATGATTCTTTCTATGAGGTTTTTTT
The DNA here is from genome assembly GCF_947242115.1 of Biomphalaria glabrata. Classification (NCBI taxonomy): domain Eukaryota; kingdom Metazoa; phylum Mollusca; class Gastropoda; family Planorbidae; genus Biomphalaria; species Biomphalaria glabrata. The sequence goes on from NC_074713.1 coordinate 42,217,396, forward strand.
TTTTACAACTTTACACTATAGTTCTCATTAACTTGTATAACTTTTAATATTGTTTTATGTTTCAACTTATACTATGTAGTTGCAATATGTTATTTGTGAACATGTAGAAAATATTCTATTGTAATGAATAATTTTGTTAATAAAAAGAATCAAGTTAAGACATTTGGAGGCCTTCAATTCGATGATTAATACTTTATAGTTATATAATAATTATATTTCTTTTCTTTTTGGTGTTCAACAGTGTTATATCTTTGTTCTCTAGGAATCTATGCTTATGTGGTGCTCAAGGACGGAAGAACTTTAACAAAGAAAGAATTGGAAAAACAATTAAAAGCACTCATCAAATCAAAGATAGGAGGTCTCGCCTTGCCTGAAATTATATTGGTAAATAAGGACATTTTTTTCAAAATATTGTTATAGTTTGTTTAATTTTGGAAACATTTTGAATGTTACTTCTTACATTTAAGTCCAAAGCTCCTGCAAGGTGGCAGAGGACGGAAGCAGGGAGGGTCTGTATTCAGAACCATGGTGTTGACTGTAGGCAGCCATTCCTTAACATAAGAAAACTTTTTTTTTATTTTACAGTTCACTCCTTCCCTCCCAAGAACTCGTTCTGGTAAAATTATGCGAAGAATTCTTCGTAAAGTTGCCTCCAACAAATTTGATGAGCTCGGAGACACGACCACTCTCAGTGAACCAGAGGTGGTGGACTTTATTGTAAAGAAGCACAAAGAGTTAACAGAAGAAAAATAAGCATCCGCGGAATGGGGGATCCTTAAAACCACTTCATACAAGGTGTGGTTTTATTTGATTGGTTTGTATTGATGTATACCAAATAAATATTCTATCTTTTTAAACATGTTGATTGTGATAGCATCTACCTAGCTTATATATTTATATATTGACTCACCTAATGTGCAGCTATTTGTTTTTATATAAAAAAAATAATTTTAATGCCTATTCTACTGGAGTAGATTTACATCTGTTAACGTGCCTTGTAGTTGGCAATAATTTCTCTTTTCAAATTTTTAAAAAAAAAATTATTTCAAGAACCTTATAGATTCTCTGAACATTTTATGTGAATCTACTTAATGCAATGTATGGCTGAGATCAGTGTGATGCTGTCCTTGTTACATTCCATTCTAATCATTTAAAAAACTGAGCAGCCCGGTGAAAGTTAAAAACTTATTCAGTCATTTCTTCAAATCTTTTGATAAAATATGTACTGGAATTTATACCAAAAAAAACAAACCTTTAAAAGTTATTTATACAGTTTCGTGTTGTTAAAAAAACTAGTAAAGAGTCTCAGTTCATCCTAGTTGAGAACGAAAGCTTATGATTGGAAATCCATCTGTAGATATGACCTGTCTGAAATAATCAACTTTGTGATATGAGCCAGTGCTTTGACTACATGTAGACAGTGTATATAAAGTATTCTTGTTTGACTGTTATAACACTGTACTCAAATACTTCAGTAAATATGTACATGTTTTATGATGTAATAACCCATAACTTTCTATTCTACTGGCCATGTAGCAGACACATTTTTTATTGTTATAATAGCAGGGGTACTAATTGTATCATTCATCTACATTACTTGTACAAGCAGTTTGATTTACAATCAAATTTTGAGGTACATGCAAACATCTTTCAAATGAAAGCAATTTTATTATCAAAAGTAACTTTTGTTTTATTCCCTTATAATTATGAATGTTTTAGGTTATTGAATTTGTATTTATTTCTAATGTGCCATAAAAATCATAAGTGCTGTGATTTTATATATTGTGCATATTATTCATAATAGATCATTCAGTCCATAATAAGTAATATGATTGTCATTGAAACCTAAATACAAAATAAATTTTAACAAAATTGTTGAAATGTTTTGCATAATCAAGATATTTAAACAGAAAAGTTTAAACATTGTATAATTCCATCTGATGATGTTCCCAGACTAAGACTTCAATAATTATTACTACTATTTGTATTAGAAACGTGTTCTCACTATGCACCATGATGATAACAACAATGAATAAATAAACTATGTAATCCTTCTGTTTGTTCATTTTATTTCTTTATCAGTGCATAGACTTTGATGATGAGCATTGATGACAGATTAAACTTAAAATGTTATGAGCATTGATGACAGATTAAACATAACATGTATTGATGACAGAATAAACTTAACATGTTATGAGCATTGATGACAGATAAAACTTAACATGTTATGAGCATTGATGACAGATTAAACTTAACATGTTATGAGCATTGATGACAGAATAAACTTAACGTGTTATGAGCATCGATGACAGATTAAACTTAATGTCTTACATTAAACAGCAGTAAGAACAATAAGTAAAAACCATTAAATTTTGTCATTCACTTTAATTGCTATACAGAAAGATGAGTCAATTTTTATGATTTACTTTTCTTAAGAGGTGGAGGTTTTCCTTCAACAATTCCTTCCTCTGTACCATCACTTTCTTCTGAGCTGTCCTCTTCACTTACTCCATCATTGTCTTGAGATTCTTCTGTTCATTAGGAAATACATTACACAATTGTCTATCATGTTTATTAAAATTGTTTATTCATGCTTCAGGCTAAACAAATATTTCAATAATTGTAGTTTTAACCAACATTGATTACTAATTGTACTAAAAGATCACTGCATCTAGATGCTGCTGTGAAACTGTTTAAATATTCCTTGCCTTGCCTCCATTCATCTTTCATTATGAACTATTATAATATAAATTTAATAAACTATGTGCTGAACAGAATTACATTATTTCATAACAATTACAGAAGAAAAAAATAAGTAAAAGTAAATAAGTTCCCCTTTCAGACCTTTTTTGGTCTATAGGGCAAATGATGTAAAGGTAATCTGTTTCTGTGGCCCACGCTTAACAAGGGTGTTATGAGGCCAGCACAACGACCAACAGCCTTTACTTTTCCCTAACTAATATTAGGTACCCATTAGAGCTGGGTGGACTCAGAGGCGCCCAAAGATCCCGAAAGTAAAAATCCCAGGATTCGAACCAGGGACACCAGTTTGGAAGCTAAGCGCTTTACTGCTCAGCCACTGCGCATCCTATTTAAGATGAGGTCATTATATAAAGACGGAATATTGTGTGAAATTCCCTCTTATGATATAAACATGTCTATATTATGAATCTAAACACAGCTACTCAGAGCTAGATGTGTTCAAGTAAAATGATTTTCAGTAACTGATTCATAGACTAAAGGAACATAAATAATACAATTTCTTATCTTTAGATCACTCTAATTGATTTCATTAGTATATTCAATTACATCTATATTGACTTTACCTATAGTATAAGTATACAATAACAATAATTTAATTTATAGAGCACTGTTAACAAACAAAATGTAGGCTCAAGACGCTGTGATAACATTACAAACATAAAAATGAGAGCTAAAATGACAAACTAATCTAAAAAAAAGTTTTAAACAGATAGGTCTTAATGTTCTTTTTGTAGATCTAATCTACATTCACATTTCATTGTGACATCATCACATGGTAAATGATGTTGTTCTTCAGAAGTTCAGTTAGCCATCTTTTTGCTACTTAGCTGTGAGTCTTTTGCAATGTCATTTTTTTAAATTAAATTTTAGATCAGGATAGTACTAAAAAATTAAAATAGTAAGACTACATATATTTATTATTTCTATCTTTAGTACTACTACAGTACAGTAGTACAACAATACTAAATAAACTTATACTAGTTATTATGCTTAAAATTTTAGAACTATATAGACTCTAGTTCTAGACTGACTAGAATCACTAGATCATTCTAGTAGATATCTAGTTAATTTATATTGATAGACTAGATAGATTCTAGATGAGGCCAGTACTAGAATAGATCATACCGGTATTTCTATATTTAGTATTTATATATAAATTATAAGATATAGTCATAGTTATAGTAATACTACTTATACTGCTACAACTACGACTACAGTAAAGTAATGTAAATGAGTACTAGACTAAAGAATAGATGTAGTAATAGTACTAGTAGATCTAGCCACAATCTAGAACTAGTAACTAGTGACCTAGGACCTAGGGCGTCCTAGGGCTAGGCTAAATGCTAGACCTAAGAGTAAGACCTAGGCAGATACTCTCAGCTAGTCTAAGTCTAGACTCTAGAGTACACTAGACTAGAGTCTAGAGAATAAGTTCAATAATTTCACAGCAAATACTTACTAAACTAAGTAAACTTACTTAGTTAGATCTAACTTAGACTTAAAAAATCGATCTAAAATGTCTAAAAAGTATAAAAAAAGTAGTAAAAGTCTACCTGTAAATTTACATTGCGCTTTCTCGTCGTTTACAATACTAGTCATAAAATTGTTGCTTTCCTCGTGAACACGTATAATGGAATTTTTCAAACTATTTAAATTCAATCTGCATTGTTGATTATCAACAGGCTGGGAAATGTTATGCTTGGAACCATTTCGTAATGTAAATTCAATGTTTACATTCGCCATCATTGGTTTGGAGCACAGGGGAAGTCACTCAGACATATAACACAGACCTATATATGTATATATATTTGTTATACAGAATCATAAAAATATGTGGCCATGGCTAAACTTTCTAGACGATTTCGTCATCATCATGTCCTTGACTTTCGTCGTAGAGGTGCTGTGACAGTTTGTAGAGGTGCTGTGACAGTTTGTAGAGCTATTGTGACAGTTCGTAGAGGTGCTGTGACAGTTCGTAGAGGTGCTGTGACAGTTCGTAGAGGTGATGTGACAGCTCGTAGAGGTGCTGTAACAGTTCGCATAACTAAATCCCTTCATTTTTCCGGGTCAGCAGCTGTTCTTAGAAGAATATCAAGAGAGAGGCAGGTCCATTCTTGTACACAGTCTAGCAGTCCAGCCAGCTTTTCTTTGGACAACCCTTTCTTCGTACTCCCTCCACTGTACCTTAGAGATGACTTAATTAGTCAGTGAGTCATGTCTTACAATATGACCAAAACCAGCCAGCTTTCGTCTCTTCACAGTATTGAGGAGTTCCACCTTTTTTTTTTGCCAGTCAGAGTGTTGACTTGTTACAGTATAAACTTATTTGTCTTCTTTTCCTGGTCTCTAATTTCCAGCATTTCTCTGTAGTATCTACTCTCAAAGTCTTGAATTCTTCTTTCAGCCTCAACGTTCAGTGTCCAACTTTCACAGCCATATAGCAGCACAAAGACCACTCGCGAAGAATACAGCTTTAATTTTACTGGGAAGCTGATGTCCCTCTTACAGATTTTCCACAGTTTGCTCCTGACAGCAGATGGCAGGTTTTTATCTCTTTAATTGATCCTCCGTCTTTTGCTGTTTGACCCTAGATATTTAAATGAGTCTACTTTTTGTAATGTTTGTCCATTTAACTGTATGCAACATATCCACAAACCAGTCTTTTGCCTTTTTGCACTAATTTCCATGCCAACTGCTTTAGCTGCAGCATCCTATTTCGTAGTCAGATGTTGTACGGTGACAGTTGTACCTGGTATGCATTTTCTCCAATGAGGTCTATATCATCTGCAAACCTGAGATTGGAAAGTGTCAGCCTTCTATTTCAACACTGGAGAACAGTGTTCTTGCTGTTGAGCTTTACAAGGTCACACAATTGACACAATATATTTTGTACAACATCTTTTGAATGTTCCTTCAGATTATGTGGATAATTACATCCTAGCCCAAATCTCCCGATGGGAGATGCGAGCAGGCAAGATGACCACCGAACGTCGGTACGGGCATCATGAGTTGTTTTATTTAGGAATCATCAGAGTTTGTCAAGCTTTGAAGGACTATTTTTATATTGGTCACGAAAAAAATTTAACTGTTTGGCAAACTTGGCTGATTCGCTAGCATGATAGCTGTTAGCTCCAGTGCTCCTATTTCTTCTCTTTGGTTGTCATAGAGCTCATTAGTTACAATGAACTTAATTTTTAAATTATTGTTTTCTCCATTGGGCCATTCAATGAGTATTCCAGCTTCTTCGTTTGTGGTGGCTTTCTGAGAACCATCCATGCAAACTCTGACCCATTGGTTGTTAGGGCCATTGATTTTGTAGAAGAGTTCACTAAATTAACTAAACGACATATTTCTGCAAACAACATATTTCTCTACACAGCGGGCTGAGTCAACCTTGTCTGGTAATGATGTATTTTTTTGTTCAAATTATTATGGCTCAAGAAATCCACGAAAAACTGCTCTTTGTGAAAACTTTTACTATGATACTTAAGGCACATTAATATTTAATGTTTTGAAGAACTACTTCATAAAACAACAAATCACTATATGAAAAATTATCTCAGAAGGAACGGATGGTGAGCTTGCAAACCTTTAAAATCAACAAGTTTCCAATGTGTTTAGTGATTGTATGCTATAGGCCTTCTTATTAAATGTTGTATAATGGGTTTAAATTTAAATTTTCATACATTTATTTAAAAAAAATAGATTCAACTTAAAATTTATTTTTAAATTACTTTGTCACTGGTAAGAAATTATTTTAAACAAAATGTGTAATTTGAAATTGATGAATTAAAAAAAATCAATATAACAAGAAAACATGGCAAGGGGTCTACGAGAAAAAAAAGTTTGGGAACCACTGTTCTAGAGTTTCCATCATAATATGCTCCAGAAATAAGTTAAAAAGAGCTGGAGAGAGAATGCATCATTGCCGCACCTCTATAGATGTCCTAAAAGTTGTTTGTTCACAAGTACTGAGCTATTTTGGTAACGGGCTTTGATAATGTTCATGTCTACGTTGAACTCCCTCATCAAACGATTCTTAGAAAACTCTTTGGTCAGAACCAGGGCAATCAGTACCCGTGTAGTAATCACACCATATTAGCATAGACAGTGATGCCCAAAGTCATATCCAACCCGTGATGAGGTGTAGTCCGGCCTCTCAAGTTCTGCTAAGTATATAAATAACACAGCAGATCCCCCCCCCTCCTTTTTTTCGGCCAATGACACGCGTGCCGGTTTGGCTCCACTAAACATCTTTAATTTTGTAAAGGAAAAAAAGTCTGATTATTTTGAAATCAACAAATAGATAACTACTTACAAACATCGTCTCCATCAAGTTAGCCACGTGCCAGATCGAAGAATTCCAAAAAAGACACCCTCTATTCCTTCAATAAGGTCCAATAGAGAATCGGCGCTGATGGCGCCCTTATCCCTTTGATAGTTAGAAAGGGTTTTATCCAACGAACAGGCCTGGAAATCTTATCTTATATAATACAGACGTTACTGCAAACAAGGTGATTACGTCAATTATACGTCCTACGCGTCATGCATTTAGTCATGCATATTAACCAATAACCTAAATTCTGCCAAGTCACTGGTTTTCCTGGCTAGCTCAGGCAACCCATTCCATGTTCTAATAGCACTAGGGAAGAAGGAGCATTTGTACAAATTTGTCATAGCATATGGAACGAGGAGTGTACTTTTATCTTTGTGTCTTTCTGAGTATTTGATTCAATTTTGTTTTTGTATTGGAAGATTATGATTAGTGTTTTATGTATAAATAGTCGACCGGCGGCGTAGCATACGCCGCTATTTTGCAGGGCCGGTCTTAGGACCGAAGGATCCGCACTTTCGTGGAATCCGCGCTAATTCAAGGTGTATAAATTATTAAATTTAACCATTTTATAACTTAGAACATATTTCCCTCGCACTCCTGTCGATTTACCAGGAGCTCCTGGAAATCTCCCGAAATTGCAAAATATACGAAAAGTCCTTAAAATATACGGAAATATATAGAAAAAAAATTGTCATTTTGAGTTGTCACTCAATATGGAAAACGCAAATCCTACGCGCTATTAATAAAATCGGCATTATGCATTAGCCGTAATTGTGTAATCAGGTGAAAGAAGCTTCTCGCGCCTCAAATTAATGAAGAATTACTTGAGGTCAACAATTCTCAAAGATAGATTGAAACATTTGGTAATTCTTGCTATTGAGGAAACAGAATTATTATGATATACTGTATGACTTTGCTACACGCAAGGCTCGTTAAGTAATTCTGTACGTAGTAAATAATGAATAAAAAGCATAAACTCTTAAATTTCACTTATTATCCGCTTCCCTAGCCAAACTTGCCCCCTCGAAATCCGTTTCGAATAGGGCCCCACAATGCTTATGTCCGGCCCTGCTATTTAATGTTTGTAAATTGTTTGTTTGTAAAATGTTTTACATGTTTCGGATGTTCCTTCAGAGTTGACGATAGTCTACTTCCTAGTCCAAACCTCCCGCAAGACGAAGGGGGATGGGAGCGGGCAGGGTTTGACAGTCCGGCGCGCAGCCATCCGTAGCGTGCTGTGAAAACCAGTTCCCCCCCCCCTCCCCCTCTTGTTTTTTTCGTGATCTTTCCTTTACTTCTCGTTTAAACTGTTGAGGGAAGAAGAGAATTATATATATAGATAGATTGCTACTTTACTTTTAAGTCTTCTATGACTATCCTGAAAGCTTTCTAAATTTAGTGATTTTACTGAAGGTGTTACTCTAGTCAAATGTGAATATTCGTTTGTTATGAATCTCACTGCTCTATTTTGTGTCTGTTCCAGTTTCTTAATGTTTTCTTGAGTTGAGAGGTCCCAAACAGTGCATATTCTATTATTGGCTTAATCAAAGTTAAAGAAAATTTTCGTTTTATGTTCTTATTTGATTTATAGAAATATTCTTTTAATAAACCCTAATGCTTTGTTTAATATTGTGATAGTTTCATCAATATGGGGATTCCATGATAGTTTTTCATTTATTATAACCCCTGTCCTGTCTGAGGGCTCCTAGTAGTAGCGGCCACAATGACTGGGCTAGAAAGCAGACGGTACCACGTACACAGCGAACTGCCCCCCGGTCCTGGGTCCACCCGCTACAAGTGGCCGAGAGCAGCGCTTACCATGGGGAGCTTGTCTCATATTCTTATACTGTTACCGCCACTCCAGTGCTCTCTTATGACAGCCTCCTTTGTGGAACGGCGTGGCGGATTTTTTTGGACTGGGCTGTTGGCTATTTGTTCCATTCCCACCCCGAGTGAGATTAAAAAAATAAAAATAAAAAGCTCACCCAGGGAATGCTGCAGGGGCCTTGTTCACTACTCGTACACCCTCTATACCAGCGCTTCTCAACCTTTTATGCTCGGCGACCCCTTTTTACAATCCCCCACTCTGCCGCGACCCCCCCCCCCCCCCACAGCAATAGAAGAACAGACAACACGTCACAACAACAATCCATATTTTCGATGGTCTTAGGCGGCCCCTGGCGATCCACAGACTGAGAACCCCTGCTCTATACAGAGCTTGCCAAAGGAAATTAAACCCAGCTGTAACCAAGATAAATGTTTGCTAGCAGAACCAGAGCAAAAGAGCCAAGGAGGACTTAGGTAAAAGGAAGAAGAGGAAAACTTGGCAGTGACCTCCCCTTCATCATGACACTTTTTTAGCGGCCCCCGAAAGGGGAAAAGTAGCTATTAGTTTTGTGTGGCCTGTCTGTCCCGTTTAGATCTCGTAAACTAGAAAAGATAGTGAAAATCCGACATCACAATATTTTAGACCATTCAAAGTTCTGATGCAACGGCTACTTTTTTTCTTTTCTGAAAGCAAAAAAATCTAATTTTTAAAATCACTTATGCAAAGTTTTTTTTCATAAAAATACACCACTTTTACAAGTATTCACTCTTAATAGTAACAAACTTTCGAGGCTCTTTATTAGGGGGTGTTAACAATATGCCATATTTTAAACACATTTATGCTAACGGTTGTAGAATTTTAGTCAAAATTATTTTTTTATATTTGTTTGTTAAGTTATGTAAGTTCTGTTATGCTCAATACTATATTTACACACCAAAAAAAATCTATTTAGTATGCATATAAGTCAGACATAATTTAAAACAACAATTAATAAATAGTTTTTCATATTATCGCGTGAACTGCAATGCCGCACAGTTTGCAAACACCTAACCAAAGAAAAATATTTTTTTTTAACGGAAATATTTTATTCTTGAGAAATATTCATTATAAGACATCAGTTAGGCCAGGTTCACATCTAACTTCACATTCACCTATCCTTTGGTCTGCTGGGGCACCACACTAGATCTTTAACCTTTTTTTCCTCCATTATTTTCTGTCATTTGTCTTTGATAGAATTTCATTCTGATAATATTGAAACCTGCCTGGGTGGACCACTTCATGGGCCGGTCTTTGCAACCTTGTTAAAGGAGACATACTCTGGAGTGGATACTTTTAAGAAACAAAAAAATCAAGATTAAAGAGAGAAACTGTAATAATAATAAGTTTAATGATTGCACAAGTTTTGAAGCATACGTACATTGTTAGCATAACAACTGAACCATTGGGAAATGATAGAGACAAACATGCAAGCCATTTAATGCATAGATAAGCACTGGGTGACATAGCACATTGTGACATCAAAGATAAGTTATACAACTATCTGTTCCTTAGCTTTGGTCACAGGCTAGAAAAGTCCACTTAATCATGATGTGTGTGAACATAAAAAAAACAAACTAATTTGGTCCACAGCAACCAGCATTAATGTGTTGGACTGTGACCAAAGAAAAGTGTTTCATTTAAAGAAAATAATTTTTAAAAATTCAAATTTTTAATTACATAGCCAGTATCACTTAACTACTAGTTTATTACTTTAAACTATAAGCCTACAATATAAATTATATAAAACAAACACTAGTCTCAATTTAATTTTTTTTTTTTTTTTTTTTGTTAAATATGTGTGGACATCTCTTGTCAAATGAAGAAGCTGGGCTTTAACAGAGTGCTTTAAATTTAAACTATAAAAAAAAAACTAAAAATTTGTTCTCATTATTGAAACCTTCCAAATAATATTAACATTTGTTCTGTGTTTGGTTCAAAACAATAGGACAATTCTCTTTCTTCCTTTTATTTGGTATAGTTGAGTGTAGAATGGCTGTCAATAAAATAGGATGTAAACAATAAAATTGTTATTTTGTTTAAATTTGTTTTGATCAAGCAACTTTACCTATGCAATCAAAGACTTGAAAACAAAGGCACTCAGAAACAGCAAGTTTTTTAAAAAATACACTGAGTAAATGGAAGTTGTTCTTCATCTTTGGATTAAAAAAAACACAATCCAAATGTGTGTAGTACATAATTGAAAATGTTTCAACTCATGGTTCCAATAAGGTCACGAGAGAGTCATAACTGAAGTCAGTCAAAATCAAATGTGACATGTCAATAATTTAACAACTGAAATGAAATGTGCTTGCAATGTAATTTAAAAAAAAAGACAATTTATAAACACGTCACATAGATAGGTGTAACCTAGGTTATATAAACAGAACAAAAAGTAACAAAACATTTGGAATGTGGAAACATGTCAAATTTGAATCTTTCACATTTTGAAACAGCCATTTAGCAAGTGTCATGAAATGAATTGTATAATGAGAGAAAGCATGAATGAAAACATCAACAGAAAACCTACGAGAAACTCAATGGCTATTACTTAGACTTAGGTCCTCCCGCGCCGTTCGGCGCATTGGGCGGCAAGCTGTCTCCATAATGATCTGTCACTGGCAATGTCTGGAGCCTCCTCCCATCTGGTGTCCACTGTTCTGAGGTCCTCCATGAAGGTGTGTCGCCAGGTAATACGAGGACGTCCCTGTTTGCGCTTTCCTCGTTTTGGCTTCCAGGTTATCGCAACTCTTGGTGTGCGTAATTCATTTTGACGTAGAACATGTCCCGCAAACCTCATGCGACGCTCAGTCACAACCTCACTAAGTGTTCGACTCCCAGTTCGGCATAGGATTTCCTTGTTTGAGATCCGGTCTGTGTAACTGACTCCCAAAATCCGTCTATGGCTATTATTACTATAGGATTAAAACCCAAGGATTAATGTTTGAATCTTTTTTTCTGAATATAAAAACAAAAGACTTGCCAGCTGAACTTAAACTATTTCTACTTGCGCATTGTTTTGTTAAAAAAAAATATTTGTATTTGACTTGCAGATCTTGCCTCAGAGATACTTGTATAATACATGATCAAGTCCATGCATAGTTGAACATGTAGTAGGAGGCTAGATAGCTACTTTTAGAAATAAATGAAAGAAGCTGGTTACATTAGTGTTGTAGATGGAAAGCATGTTCTACATTTAAACACATGTCTAATAGACTAACAGTTTCTGTTTTATTTCCTCTCTAAGAGTAATACTAGACTCAGATGAAAGCTGCACTAGTACAAGTGTGTTTCTTGCACTGAAAACAACGAACATATCATTCAACACAGAATGGAGTCTAACTGAATATGTATGAAGAAACTAGCAGGCTGCCTTAGCAAGTTGAGTAAGAACACAAGGTCCATCATTTGTACTATGACCAATCCACTGCAGTACATTAGTGGCAGGTGACTGATGAAATATAGACATGAAGATGAAAGCACCAACAGTTTTGTGACACTCTTTGGATTGAGCTTGGTTTACATTCAAATGTCATCTGAGACTCATGGAGTTACAGTAATAACTAGAGATACACAATCATGGGGGGGAACACAAATGGTATGATTGCAACAATGACATACAATGGATTTGGCACAGTCCAGTAAGACAACAAAGAAACTTAGGATTCAGAATCTTATTTGTGCTAAGTTCATGTCAATGACTACCAATGCAGCAACCTTTGGTTTGACTGCTTTCTAAGGATAATTCCATCATCATTACTGACATGAATAGATGAATGACCCTAGAATTATACAACAAATAAAAAAAAATCTACATGTCAATATGCAAACATCTAGGCGCCCTCAAGTATATCACTTCGGTACAGGTCAGTGCCATAATAAATAAAAAGTGGAGCTATGAGATATGTACATAGCAAAGTTTGTGCAGTCAAAACAATCTTCCCACACTACCAGTAGGTCCAATAATGCCATCTCAGCAGCAATGTTGAGCTAATCATTTCATTATTACACTGTGGTAATAGCTGCATGGACCAGAGGTGCCCAACCTATTAAAATCTTCTGACCACTTATAAACAATGGGGTCAATTTCAACTGTCTTCTTTTGGAACACTCTATAGTCATATATTTTGTTCCCAGACCTTACAGGAAATATTCAATCCTCTAACTATGCAGGTTAAGAAATGTTGTTCTAGATTGTATGTTATTGAAACAAAATTCTTTACAATCATTTCACTAGATATGTCTTTATCATGTCCTTACAAAATGTGACAGTCAAATTAATGATAAAGTTTTAGAAACGGCACAAAAAATATAATGAGACATAAACTCAGAGCATTATGTGTTCAGATCAGGAGAAATAGATTGTAAAACAAATAATTCTTGACTGATGCCTGTTGTCATTTAAGAAATAAAACAATACAGAGAATCAAAACTGAATATTAACTACTTAATAACATCTAGAAGATTTCCTTGATGTTAAAAAGATTTCTAAATTCAGCTTGTCAATAACAAACTTTCATTATAGTTTGATTTAAACAAATCCTTAACTTTAATAAAAAAAAATAATTGACAAAATGAATCAAAGTTTACAGGCTCAGAAAAATTTAAACATTACTGCACAAACAAAATACTTTTAAAGTAACTTTAAATTACAAAATCAAGAATAAAGAAAATACAAAATCCTGGACTGTTGTGGGTTTTTTTTTATAATAAGATACAGGCATGGGTTAAGAAATACATTTAGTTGAGAATTCTGTGATCCATTCATTAATGATTCATATCAAATTTAAAAAAAAAAGGTCAACACTTCAGTATAAACTGTACAGCTCAGTACTAAATGTTTTGGCATAAACAATTCAGGAAACAGACGCTACAATGTCATAGAAGTTACTTCCCCTTATTGATCCATTAATAATGGTTTTGAAATGTTTTTTAGATAAAGGAAAGAAGTATTTGTAACAAAAAAACAGGTAAAAAAATGCAAAACAAACAAAACATCATCAAAGTACAGAAACAAAATAAAACAGCAGCTTTCTGAAAAAGTGAAAGCTGCTGGATATATGAGTCAGTATATTGTCAATAAGAAAATAATGCTAAATGAGTGTAAATGCTTCTTACAAAAAGCCTTATACAGTTATTTACTACAATACTGTTTGCACAGTTACAATGTATATACACAGAACTACATTCAAAGTTTGCACTTAACATTGTCAACATAAACACTTGAGACTATATTTTAAAGAAATGGTGTGGCTTTGTTTTTCTTCCATCCATAAAATGACAACTAAATGAACCCTAGAAAGCCTGAAACATGATCTGCTACATAAAATGTTGGCAGCCCAATTTTCAGGTAGAATCTTCCTTGGGTTCAATTACACATCAGATCTACAACCACCAAAAACAAGTCGAAAAGAAAGACATTTGTTGACTTACAATGTGCGTAAAAATGTGCACATAAACTAAGGGAAACAGAAGTCTAACTACATTACACTGCATGGAGGGCAGCAATATGGACAGTCACAAGACTAGAATTTCTTCAACAATGTCACAAACTCAAAGAGAAACTATTCACACATACATGGAACGTGGGAAGTGACTTGGTGATCAAAGATGTATTCTAACACTGAACATTCAGAGAAGACAGTAAGTACATGTCAACATCAAATCAAACACATGTAGACACTCTTCAAAGGGACAGTGAACTCTGCACTTAAAGATACATGACATCAGTCTAGTGAACATGAAGGACACTTGTCCTTTGATCACTCAACTTCATCTGTCCTGTAGGACATGAGTCCTGAACTGTAACATTTAATGTACATATTTCAGAATCCTGTGATACTGGGTGTACAAACATTCAAACATATCACAGTGATTGACCTATAGAGGAATCTTGTATGTCAGTAGAACATTTATTACTGTAGATTAAATGTGTACTTAATGTCGCTTAGAAACAACATGTCCTAGATAAACAGACAGAGAGATAAAATGTCTCACAAACTTGAATCTCAGAAAAACTGGTAAGCTACACAATGTTTCTCTACATTTTGAAGTAAATCTTGAGATAATGCTTTCATTGCTCTGGTATAAAATAATATCAAGTTCAATCAAACATAACTCAAGCTAGAAGACTTACTGTTGTCTTTCAAATAATGTCTATCAACAAACAAAATTATTTGGTTGTCATGGTAATTTTTTTTTTTTTAAATAATTATAACATCAAAGTGTACAACTTTAATAAAAAAAAAAACACATGAAAAAAAAAAAGATCTATGGGGGCCAGTGAATGTAAGAAAACAAAAAGCATGAACAACTGTTGTTATTATGTTGCATTCTGTGGGCCTGTGAATGTTAGAAGAACTCAGCCACAACAATGGGGTGGTTATTATGTTGCATTCTGTGGGCCTGTGAATGTTGGAAGAACTCAGCCACAACAATGGGGTGGTTATTATGTTGCATTCTGTGGGCCTGTGAATGTTGGAAGAACTCAGCCACAACAATGGGGTGGTTATTATGCTGCATTCCTTAGTGAAATCACTGTACAACATCAAACATGCTCACAGCCACGGAGGGTGATTTAACATCATGGGAAGGGAGACAGAGGAAAATGTGCCTCAACATCAAACATACAAAAGTAAGAACACTTCATCTGCAGTCACACTACAGAACAGTGTTCAATCAAATTAACAACAGCAATATCTAATGAATAAATACTTGACATGCAATATATATAAATATATAGGTCATGTTTTGTTCCCTTGTCAACTTGTTCAATAATGATTAAAAAATATACAGGTTTATGTGTAAAACATACTATATAATATTTATCAAAAGTCCAAATGCAGTTTGAAGCATTATGTATAATTACAGCATAAAATAACATCAAGACATCATCCCATACATTTATCAAAATGGACAAATTCCACTTCATACTTTGTACATTATATTCATTGACAAATGATTGTTTTGACTTTGTCATCCCTGAAATTTTAGAAAATAACCAGAGGATTAAATGATTTACTCAGTAAAAAAAAAGTCTAAAATTGATGTGGCTTTGAGACTTAAATTCATCCACTGGACAAAAACAAAACAAATAAATAGTGACCAAAAAAAATGATTATGCTTTCTTTTTGTAGCATAGTAAAAAAAAATATGTATTGACTTTCCATTGAATGAAGACAATCCAATCCAGTTAGTTAGGTCACATTAACATCATGTAGAGTAGGTCAAGTTTTGAAGCCATTGACCAATAGTAGAGTGTTGCTCTATTTCTACATCATCTTTCATCAGTCTATTTCTATTGCTTGGATGAAAGCATTCTGCCTCTCAAGGTCATCCAATCCATACACTCTGGAGATTCTGCTGGCATTTTCTGGAGGTGTGAACATGTAGCGAGCCTGCAACTCATCCATGTAGTCTTTAATCAACTGAGAAATCTGATGTGCCTGGAGAAGAAAGTTGTACAGTATTTCAACTCATATCTCTACATTGGTAAGATCAAGTCAACTCTAGCACTGTAACCCAATAATTACTTTTGTGATAAAATGCTATGGTTATGGGTAGACTACTAATGCTGCACACTGTGATATGAAGTTACTGGCATTTAAAAAAAATCATATTAAAGTGCTCTTCATATGTCTTGTTCCAAACAAAAAAAAATTGAAACTAAAAGACTATTTCAGTAAAAACCAAATGTGTATACCTATTTTCTAAACATTTCTAAATTGAAAGTGACTATTGTCTTGGAAATTTTGTATTTTTGAAGCTATTTTTATTAAAATTATATATATTTTTTAAACTGGACATTTTTCTCTCTCTCTCTATATATATATATTTATAAAAATATATATTTCTTTTTTGTATTACATTAATAAAAAAAAATATTTTTAAAAGATAATTTTATTAGTAAGTTAACTTTCACTGCTTAGGAAATGGACAGGACTTTGTCAAAGCCAGAACTAGTAGTTAATGTTGTGACATGATGTCTATAATGTTGACTCACTTGATTAGTGTTGAACATAAACTTGATTCCTTTAGCCATGTTCCCTATAACTATCATAATACTTTTAATGGCTGGACTTGCATGAACAATTTCTGAGTACGTGAAGGAGGAAAGGATGCTCTGAAATGAAACAAAATAAAAATGAGGTGAAATTAGCAAGTGTTTGCCTGTTACAAGATGGGAAGAAAACATAGGGAAAAAATTGTATTGATTCATTATAACAATTAATGCGCAAAATATAATACATCCTTATAAAAAAAAATGCTTATCCAAAGGGGAAGAACTCTGCCCATAAAACTATATCTATCAATAATGTACAAGTTATTTGATTTAAAAATAAAATTATTAATTACCAATAATTAATTGACTAATGGGGTATATTTTTTTTATTGACTCATGTTTTGTTAGCTACAATAAATAATTGTTTAAAATATCAGCTTGTTTGTAGAATGCCTAAGGGAGAAATAGCGTTCAAAACATATTTTTTTAAGGGGAATAAACACAAAAAATATAGCTTTATCTGTGAATACTAGAGGTTTCCCTTGTTGGTATCAAACAAAATAATCAATTACCAGTAACTAATTGACTAAATGGTTACTTTTTTTTTTATTGATTCAGGTCTTGTTTATGCCATTAAATAATTGTGTGAAGTTATAACTTGATCCGAGAATGGGTGTGGGAGAAATAACATGTACACACTTTTGACCAGACAGATAGAGGGAGTTGATATAAGCTTTGATAAAAGAAATGAGACTTACAAAAGAGGAGACTTCTAGAAGGTATATTCCTCTCTGATGCACACCTAAGAGTAATACTTTAGGCAGTGTTGATGTATAGGTTTGCTGTAAACAAAAAATTTGCACAATACTTTCAATATATTGATTTTTCACATACAATTATTAAAGCAGCAAGTAGTGAGTAAAAAAAAAATACACTTAATTATAGCTTTTTATATAGCGCAACTTTCATGCTTAAAGCATTCTCAGAGCGCTTTTGGTCCAATCTCATTTGTGGACCAGTGGGAGGGAGGGGGGATCTAGGAGTAGGTTTTCCGTGCTGCTTTTAGGCGCTCAGTAAACACAACTCTGCCCGAGTTGGGTGTTGAACCTCGAGCCCCCTTCTAGGTAGCCAAGCCAAGTTCAAGCACACTTAGCCTATCGACCACGCTTCCCACACTTGAAAGTTTGTTCTCAGACCTGAATGCTGAAATAAAGTTTCATCTCTAAATAAAACTAAAGTTTTTCTACGTGTGTTAAACAGACCATCCAAGTCCAAGTTACTTACAGAAACTTCAAAAACAGTTGCTCCAAATAAAGACCAGTTTTTCAGCAAGTTAATAAAGGAAAGAATTGCCTGATGTGGACTAATATCTAGAACAGTTTTGTGCGTTGTGGCCACTTCCTCTGGCCGAACTGTACAGCGCATATCTCTAGGCAGGATACGCATCACAGACCTTTAACAAGTAAAACATTTACAATCGTATTAATTTAATAAAAGTGAATATAAGTGCTTGCCATTAAATTCAATTATTTTGATGTAAACCTTGGTTTTAATGAAGGTAGAGTTGTGATGATTAACCTTATTGTTCCCAAGTTAAAAAAATAATTTCAATGCAAATTGTATACAAAAAAACAACAAATTTAATTTAGAAAACCATGAACTTCTGTTCATCTCTTATTCAAACAACTTACGTGTAATCAATATCTCCTGACTTCATATCTTCTATTTCAGATTGAACTTTAAGTGCACACAGGTGAACCTAGAGAAACAGTTGGGGCACTTGTTGATTAGAAGTTCACAAATGTTAAGTGCTAAGATCTTTTTTTTAGTAACTATTTGTAGACATAGACATACGCTCTCCCAACCCCTTTCTTTACTTTTTCTGAGAAATCCATGTTCAAGGATAGTTCTAAAGTTTCTCTGAAATAGACCTAACTATAATACACTTACAGCTTCTTTGTGACTTATTGGTATTCTTTGTTCAAACACATCTTCAATCAGTTGATTGAACAGAAGATCACATTCTACTGGATCACTGGTGTTGATGTAGGGATCAATAAACAAATGTTTCTGAGGAAAGTCAGAATGATATTTGAATAACTGGGCAATGACAGTAGAGTCACTAGGAAGGAAAGAAGACAAATGTCATGTACAGTAATTATCATGATAAATATTGAAATCAAGTGAATACCTGGTAAATTATAAATAGATATGTTGCGCACAAGGTTTATAAATGTCTTTTTAAAAAAGAAACAAAAGTTTTGAGTTTCAAAAGCAAATAGTAAATTAAAAGTACCCTGAACATAATCATACATGTATAGACTTTGTTAACAAGAGAACTGTGAAACAGTTTGACTCTTATAAAGCAGCTAATAAAGTAACCAGCTATGGTGGCAATAAGTCAAAGTTAAATTCAACTACTTGTTAAAACACTGATGCCTACTTAATCCTACCTTAAAAACCAGCTTCAGATCACGAATAGCACCACTGCGAGACAGTCTCTCCCACTTGCTGACAGTGTCTGATAATCTTTCATCACTTGTCATGGCACGCTCTGAAAGGAGAAAACATTACATGTTATTGAGAAACAAAAGATGTTTTTAGCCAAAATGTTTGATCAAAGTCTGGAATAACAACAATGTACCTGACGTGCCCATCATCTCATAGATGGCAAAACATTCAGCGTCTGATCTCATTCCTATTTTAGTTTTGACAGTTTTGATTACCTAATGATAAGTAGAAAATACAATTTGTTATTTACATTTGTAAAATAATTTGTGCAATTAATGATACAAAATAGTGAAACCTAACAAACTGTTGATTTGCATTTATTAAGTTTAGCCATAGAAAGCATTGCTTTGTAATTGGAAAGTTTGGTAGGAATTCTTAGAGATGTTTATATTATATGTGTTGAGTAAAATGTCATAGCTTCATTACTTTCATTGATTTTTCAGTCATGATTAAAGTATCATCAATAGAAAGGAGGAAAAGGGGGGGGAGATTTGAATTAATACATATTAAATAATAACTAATCAAAGATAATCTCTTCCACTTCTTACCTCCCCACATGTTCCTGCTGAATCAAATTCAATAATTCTTTGTTCCCCATTGAGGAAGAAAACCTTCTGGGTGATTGGTTTCCTGGGTGAAAAGACAAGAAATGGAAATTGAGTTCAAAAGTTTTGAATTTACTGAAAATGTTAGAGGTAAGTATGTACATGTTCAGCTTTATTTTAGAGACCTAAATTCATCACTTCATTTAGTACCTTTGTATGACTGCATGAATTTCTTTAAGTGACGGTGCAAATTTTCTGCGTTTCTTTTCAGCAGTTCTGTTTAGGCACTGGAAATATTTTGTAAAATTTGTTTTTTTAAATTAGTCTTATTATAATTAAATTTAACAAACACATAAAGCATGAAAGATTTAAAATAAATAAAAAAAACAACATGAATATTAAATAATTTTACAAGAAAAATACAATGTCAGTGAGATGGCCTACCTTCTCGAGAGACCAAAATATTGTTCAGTGTTAATTATGATTTTATATTATTACTCATGAGTGAAAAGACCTTCAGATTGTTTCGAGAGAAAAGTACAGCACAAGATGAGTAAATGAAGGGGCGCAGGGATCTCTGAAAGACATATGTACCCCACACCCAGGGTACAAGTGAAGGGTACTTCAATGTTATAAATGCAATGATGTTAAAGTGTGGCCACTGAGTATTGGACTTAAAAACAGGTAGAAGTGTAGTATATTCCATTGTTATAAATGCACTGATGTTAGAATGTGGCCACTTACTCAGAATAAAATGCTATACTATAATTAGTCAGACATTCATTGTTTCAGTCTGATTTAATTGAAAAGATGGTAGGCCTTTTATAATGAATCCTGTATTAAAGTCACAGTTTATCCACATTTATCTTACCTTCAATGAGAACCTGGCATACTTTCCTTCTTCTGTTGTAGTATCCATAGAGCACTTCTTCAGGTGACATTGAACATACTTGTGGACTCTCATGTTGGCAGGAGCCAGAGTACTAGTGGTCACAGCCATCAGCTGCCAACTGCGGCAATTTACAGTACTGTTTGGATCTGAAGAAAATAAAAATGTTACATTTTATACAAAGGTGAGTCAAAAATGAACAGGCAGAGCTGATAGCCAATTATTTTAGCATAACAATGTAATATATTAAACTCAGAACTGTTTCTACATTCATCCCTTTAATACCTGCAATTTTTTAAAAATCCCACACTTTAATAATACCCAGTGCTTTTTTTGTAAAAAATTAGGTGCCGGTACTCAGTGATGGATGGCCTAACTTTTAACTAGCAATAAATTAATAATAAACATTAAAATACAATAAAAGTAAATTTTTTTCCCCCACAATGAAAAAAATGCTGTTACGCTGTGCCAGTTTGTACCATAAAAAAAAAAGCACTGATAATACCCCTCTGAAATAGATTTCATGATACAAATTCAGAGAAAATATACATGGGTAGTTTAATAGTGCTTTTATTTTTGGTCTCTTTAAATTAACTAATACATTAATTAATTAATTTTAAAATGAATAAATTTATGAGAAAAGAAAAACGAAATACTGATGTAATAAGCACAAAATTAGTTCATGATAAGGATGCAAAGTATTGTTTCTATGGTTACTAGAAATGTTTTCATAAAAGTCTCATCAAATAGAATAAATAATAAAAGAAACTTTCTTTCTCCTTGTATCCTTTGGGCTTATTATTTTATTTCATTCAAAAAGACAATCATAAATCAAGCTAGACCTAAACAATAGTAATATTGACAGTGGCTCAACTTATCAATGACTAATACTATCCTTAATAGTAAGCTTCTATATCTAATCATAATAAAATGGTACCAAGTTGACCATAGGAGTAACCATCATATAATAAAAAAAAAAGAATTTACTGTTACAATGAAGTTTTACTTATATTCTTATTTAGTTACTTCATTATTGAATTCAACGTCTTTGGTTTATATCTAGTTTTATACTTTGAGCAGCATCCAAAAAACTCAATGGATTATTACTTGTTTGTTCTGGTTAGTGGATGAGGAACAAAGTAAAAGACTAGTCAAAATTGGTGTGAACAAAAAAGAAACCCCCAATGCAAAACAAAAAACTGAAAAGTTGTAAGAAATTGAATACATCATTGAGGTGAAGTGAGACCAAGTCCACACCTGAGGGTTAGCAGATCAAGATTGTTAAATGAATGAAATGTCCAAGTCATCAGATAAAACTCAAATCACAAGACTATAGGATGCAAGTGTAGATATATATTACAACTTCTATTTCATATATTATGCCAGATATAAGTTAGTAATTACACAGTTGTGATATGTGATGTTAGTACTTAATAAGTTAGAGATGTTAAGTTTATGAGTTTTATTGTTAGTAAGAAATATTTTAATTTCATGTTTATAAGTAACTTTGTCATTTCTTAATATATGTCACAAAATTCAATTAAATATTTTAGTTAAAAAATATGTACTTGATTTACAAAAAAAACCCCAACTGTTTAAAGATGTATTGCTCTGATAATCTTCTAAATAAAAGTTATGTTAGATTATTAAAAAAAAAACGCTAAGTGAAAAACTTTGCCAAAGAAAAAAAAAAGATGGGGGGGGGGGGGGAGATTTATTTGAAATCTTACCTGGCTTGAGGTTATATTTCTTATCTGCCCTGGCCAAGAAACATTACATTGTATTTACATTGCACAATAAGCCTGATAGGAAGTGATCATACAAATCAAGTCTAAACCTATATGCACATCAAATTCACATTTAGTACAACAATGAACAAGCAAACAGTTCTAAACAGTCAACAAAACATTCGCCACTTCTGCTTCTGTTTAGTTCATTGATATGTCTAACACTGGTGCTCATTATGTTCAGGAGAGAGAAATGCTCGTGTGATTAAAATGCAAGCATGTAACAATTAAAATATCCGTGCATTTAAAATATTTATCAGGACATTTTATAAAAATGTGACACATAATTTCAACAATTGTGCTGACAATCTACAAACAAATCATGCTAGTGACTTTCATCAAGAGAGCTGTGTACACAAAAAAAACTACACCAATAAACAGTCAAGACTTGTCAATCCTGATCAATTAAAAGTTTTAGGTGGATAGTGAAAAGTCAAGGCACTAGGATACAGGTGTTTTTGTAAATTCAGATCTGTAAAATCACTATAATGAAATGTGCACGTCTTGATTTACACTTGCATCTTCATAATGTATTTATGATTGTAAATTCACCACAAAATAAACATCTAATTAGGGAGAAAACTTCATGGAAAATAAAATATTTTCTTTTATCCTGGCAAGAAGAAAAGCTTGATGCTACATAAGTAAAAAAATCTTCAAATGTAATTTAGTTAGGAATTAGATTCCAATTTATTCACATAAATATAGGTCATGATACAAAGATGCGAATAAATCTGTAGCAGTGAAATTTGAATACAAAGAGGTGTGAGAACTTCAAACATGTCTTGACTGTCCAGCTAAACCACCACTGAAACACAGACACACACTGACACAGTCTAACTAAACCACCACTGAAAGACAGGCACATTGACACAGTCTAACTAAACCTAAAGAGAAAGAAACTCTTACCTGGATGATCAGTGGTCTGTTTCACAAGTTGCATGTAGAACTCATTGCAGATGAAATCACTTTCCAAACATTTCTGCATCAGTTGTTGAACCATGTTGCTTTTTTCAGCCTCATTGGTATTTTCTGAAAGGATACATTCATTTTAGGTAGGAATGGCATCTTTAAATATGGGAACTAAATTATCAACATTAAAAAAACAATAACAGCATCATCACTAGTTTCTTTATTAAAAAGAGAAAGGAATGTTTTTCTTTGAGAGTTCCAGGTGATATCAAGATAACAGGTTGAAACAAATTGTCCTCATTATGAAAACTACCAACTGCTTTAACTTTGCCAACAAAGGTGAAATACTTATAGGGTGGACCCTGGGACATCCTGAAAACCTGAAGTAAAAATTCCAACATCAACAAAAGACTTATGTTTTGGACACTATATGCTAAGCCACAACATCACCGCACTTCACAGTATGTTCTAGTCATTATTTTTCCTACTAGAACAAGTATGATAAACTCCAGTTTCCACTTACCAGCTTCTTCTATGCCAGCATAAATCAAAATTTGATTAAACATTTTGACTGCAGATTCCTCCAAGCTGGGATCATGGATGATAGTCAAACTTTGTTTGATCACAGTCTTGGTGTAGGACCAAAAGTCTAGACCAAAGTTTGTACTTGCATCACTACTAGACAAACTTCTCAGTTTGTCCAGTTTAGATTTGGTCAACCTACAAACAGAGATCATAAACAAAAATGTCACTGCAATACAACTAATTAAGGGAGAACAAAGGAAAAAAAATTTGAAGATTTAATAATGCACTTAATTTTTTTTTAGATCATGGTTTAATTGAAACAAAAGTCTGTTTAAAATTCTTCCTCTGACTCAAATGTGCAGCCCAATAATGTGTTGAACTTTTTCTAGATATATTTCACTTTTAGAATTATTTTTTTTTGTATAAAATGATTTGAAAATCTATTATTTTAAGAAATTTAGTTTCTAAAGACATTTCAATGAAATGTAAGTTCATAGATAATATTTATCAATATGTGTCAAGAACTTTAAACTAACTGTTGAGATTGATTCAGCACACAATACTAACCTTCTCAAAGTATTTCTTAAAAAGCCAGAACCAAAGTCTTGTGCTGGTCTCTGCAACAGTCTAGTTTCTGAAAGAGCTTTCCTACACCGGACTAATTCTTCATAAAGCTTCAGTTTATCCTCGTCTGACATCTTCATTTGCTGCAATACAAATACATAACACAAATGTTACTTCAGAACAATAGTAACTTAAAAATACATTTAAAAGGCAGATTACTATGTCATTATGTCAAGGAGGCAAAATGCAGTGATGATGAATTATTTACTTTGTCTTGTCCCAAGATGATTTAATATTTTTAATCAGAACTGGACACAACCATTAAGACAACACATGTTCTGGAAGTTAAAACTAAGGACTAGTGAACTTTGCCCTTGTCTCACATCATCCAGACAGACAACTTTCAGTGTGTGCACATTTAAGTAAGCAGCCAAACACCAAACCACTCTACCATTATACATTTTTTACAAATATTTTACAGGGAAAGGGGGCACTGTGGCTGAGTGGTTAAGCGCTTGGCTTCCAAACCTGGGGTCCTATCTAAGTGAAGACTGGGATTTTGAATTTCAGGATTTTCAGGGTGTGCTTGAGTCCACCCATCTCTAATGGGTACTGGGCTTTAATTGTGCTGACCACCCGACACCCTGACCTTAACACCATCTGCCCTATAGATCACAAGGTGTGAAAGGGGAACTTTACTTACAGGGGAAATTTGCCGGTGTGTTACACAATACACATCTCACAATACTGTAACAAATCTATAAGCAAGAAATAAAAATTGTTTTATACCTTCTTCATGCTGTCATTATCTGACTTCATCCAGGAAGCATGTGTGGGTGAGTAGGAAGCTATCAAATGACCCACGTCCTCTTTTTGGCTTGTCTCAAAAACAAATGTCTTCTGGGCAATGCCTGACTGGGCAGAGTTGTAGAGCTCAAGAGTGATATAGTTCTCATTGGAGTCAATCTGGATGGACTCAATGTCAGAATACTTGAAGTCATGAATCACAGACTTGTCTTTAGATCGTACAAACTTCACACCATCCATATTGATGGCCAGGAGGGACTCACTCGTGTGAGACCACATGCCTTTATGCATGATGGGAAATAGTGTGCAACCGTAGAGCGCAAACTGTTTGACACAGGTTAAGTACCAGACTTTAGCCTCTAAATCACTCTTATCTCCCCCATAATGCTGAAAGAAAAGAAAAAAAAATGTGACAGGTTTAGCTTTATTTCTTTTTAATGAGTTGTTTTACACAACGTCAGCTTTTGAAAAAAGTTACACTACCATGTGTGCTTTAGCAACTTCCTGGGACCAGTTTCTTCCAGATGAGGCCAGAATTCTCTTACAAAGGTACTGGTCAGCCTCACTGTATCTGAATTCTTTGTTAGGCTCATAGCGACCCCAGATGACCTGAGCCTGCAGACCTGCCAGTTGAAGACCCACCTTGTCAGAGACGCTGTACTCGTCAAACTAGAAAAAGATGGAGAGGGTCAAGGTTACAACCAGATTAATTTCTCACCAGGATGAAGGACAAACTTGGCTGAAGGTCAAAGTATCTTCAAATATAAGCACTTAGTATAAAAGCACTTCATCAACTGCATTCAACAGGATGAACAATTACAGTTCTCACTCAAAGAAATAAAGCAATCAAGCAAATTATTTTTTTCTAAGTTGTTTGACTCAGTCTACTAGTAAGAAAAAAGAGATAAGCCCTAGAAATAAATACAGAGTTGGGATTTGTTTCTCCATAAGTCCCAGTCAAATCAAATCAACCAATATTTTAAAATGAATTTTAACAAAATAATTATCTAAGTATGTGTATAAACTTTCTGAATTGTGAGACAGAAATTAATTCCATCTTTGTGAAGCTAATTTAAGATCTGCTTTGATCTGAGCTTCAGTTCCCCTCAAACAATAGTTCATTCTAGAGCAGAAAGATCTGATGAGAACTATATTTACTATTGATCTCAGGCATGCACTTCAAAGTTAGCTTGAAGAGAGTAATCCTACCTTGACAACTTTGTGCACAGCTTCAGCATACAGCAGATGATATTCAATTGGATCATTAGGAATGTCATGAACATGTCTGTAAACACGTTTTCTAAACAACAATTTGCTGTCGGATCCCCCCAGTGCAAGTTTAGGACCTTTCCTTGAGACAGTCTCATACTTTGTGGGCTGTATGGACAGGTGATCAGCACTGACAACAAATAGAAATGATTTCAAAATGAGTCATTGTCATAGATACAGGCTATTTTACAAACTGAAAGATTCTCAAGTGTAAATCATACACTAGCTTCAAATACTTAGTAGGTCCAGAGAAATCCATGTGCGTGTGTGAAGGAGGACATAGTACTTACCCTTCCCATTGAGCTAGAATATCAGCAATGTATTCATAACTGCGAATAAATCTCTCTGTGTCTTTATTTGCCTTTAAATACAGTTTAAAAAAAACATAAGATATTCAGTGATTCAGTAACTTGAGTGCAATTTCTAATTCATATAGCACACATAAAATACTGGCTGATACTGGTTTAATGGAGAAGTTTATAATTTATAATAAATAGTTTCAAGAACTAAATATTTTTCCAATAGGATAAAAACTTGTAAAGAGATCAAATTGTCTGACAGCAACTCAAATATAAATATCTTCAGTCATTTCTATTTTAAAAATTGTCCATGCAGTCTTTTAATATAGACATACAAATTAAAATTTCTCAACCTGCCAAATATTTGTAAATTAGCTATTGGATTTACAAATAGCTAGTTAAAAAATAAAAAACAACAACTTTATATGAAATGTCTAGTAGGACTATTGTTAATATGATCTCTGTTAGTACTTACCTCATACAGCGCCCAGCCTTCCACAGACTGAAGGCCAATTCTTTTGGCCACTTTGATTAGAACATCCTGTGTAGTGTCCACTGAGTTTAGGCTGACTGCTTTAGTCTTGCCATCCATAAAGAAAACTTTACAAACTATAGGACTTAGGTTATGTACACTCTAGGAGGAGACAGAAATAAAGAGGACTTATGGCACACTCACCAAAATATACAGGCATTAAAGCACACTAACTAAACTATACAGGCATTTGACAAAGAATAAGTGAGTGTAAAACATTTAGAACACAAGTAACCACCATTGTCTCTTGTAGGCAGAAAAATGCCATCAAACAAAACAATATTGATACACATTAAAAATTGTTTAAAATAGAATGATTTATTGGAAATAAATTTTAATTTATGCCATTTTTTTTCATGCAAGAGTAAACCCCATATCAAGAGCTGAGATTAACAAATGATTAATTAGGTAAAATATAATTTGTAAAAATCAGAAGTAATGATAAACATAACTCACTAATATCTCCACAGTGGAGGGTGGCAGTTTGCGAGTGGTAGCACGAGGCACAGTCAGCTGTTTATAACAGGTCATGGCATATCTTCCTCCCACAGGGTCAGAACAACAACGCTTCACATAAGACAGGAGATACTGCAATAAAATATATACATTGAACGGAGAAAGATAATATAAAGAATGAATGGGGACACACTATATTGTTTCAAAATAGCAAACAAAAGAAAAAAAAGAATACATTTTGTATAATTTAAAGTGAAAGAACAGAATAAACCCATTTCTAAGTAAAAAAAACACAACCCCTCCCACCATACACATTCAAAAATACAATAATTTAGGTAACTCAGTGCTGTATTTCTAAAACTATCCTACCACCACTTCTACCGTAAAGAGAAGCAGTTGTTAGCTGAGTGGTAAAGAAGTGGTTAAACATTGGGCTTGTCATAATGTCATAAAACAGCTTCTGCACAGCAAGGTTTTGAAGATTTTTAATTCCTTTTTTTTTTTACTCAGAAGTTAAAACATAATTCTAAAATGAAATTTGTTTGAGAACAACAAAAAATCAACAACAAAAAAGAAAATTGTTTCATTGTTCAAGACTAATGAAAAAGTTGACAACCATTTTTATTTCCAAAGCACTGTTGCTCTGGTTGTATTGACATACTAACTCATTTATTTTCATACCGTCTACATCAATTTGGGTTTTACTTCTATGTATGTACTAACATGTATGATCTAAAAACTGAAAATGTAAACAAATGTTTTGTTCCACACTGAACAACGTACCTTATGCAAGTTCTTGCTGGGAGAGAATGCTGCAGTACACAGACACATCAGTATCCAAGCTTGCTTCAATGCCTCAGGCTCAGGATTGTCATTGGTCTGTCTCAGCAACTGAATCAGGATCTCATCCCTCAACTCTATCCTGTCTATGCCAGTCTTTATCACCATCTGGATAATGCTTATGGCTGCTTCATCTTTAGCTTCATCTCTCATGTATCTTGTTATTTCCTGTGCATATATAAATCTGGGTTTTAAAACTTGGCTGACTTCTTACATCTATTATACAAACATTGTTTAAAAAGTTTTATCTGGTCTTTAACTTAACAACTATTCTAATTGTTTGAAGACTTGCATTACTGAAATCATTTGCAACTACAAAGCCATTAATGAAAACTTAAACTCTGTACAATCATAGCATTAAGATTTAAAACAGAATGTTTGCTTGTATTTCAAATATAGCAGCTTAAAAGGTCAACAAAACATTCATTAGAAAAAGGACTCAATAAAAGTATAGAAATGATTTAATACATTCAATAGCTTTAACTAAATATTTCAAGATTTAAATTTAATTTAGTAAAATTTATGGGTTATATAATTTTCTGTGTGTATGTATACATGAAATTTCTAAAATAAAATTTAGATGAAAAACTAGTTTAGGCTCTGAAACATATTTACCCTGAAAATATTGCAAGCCTGATGGATGTTTTCTGCATCATGGAGATGTAGATGTGATGTAGGGATCAGACCACTTTTACAGTAACGTAACATTTCTTCTTTGGTTACATTTTCCTGCATAGAGAATTAATAATAAATTTGGGGATCACTTTTTCTCTATTTGTGAAAACACAAATTAATTACAAGCTTAAGTGTTTTTTTAGTGCATTTATTATAAAAATATTTGTTTTAACCAGCTATCAGAAGAATTCAAATTAAGTAAAGATAACAATGTTATTATTATCATCAGGAAGTAATATTCATAAGTTATGTAACAAACAAAACAATTACATAATACTGTTATGTTTGTATAGAAAAGCATTATACAAAAAGAAGTATTAATTATGAAACTTACACTAAATGAGGACTGTTTGGCTCGTTTTTTTATACTTTTTAATAGAATGCCACCAAAATCTCTCTCGTGATCATTGAAATATTTTTCTGCATACTCCAATATGTCATAGAGGGCATCAGGTTCTGGAATACTTTCTTGGAGAGGGGAAGACTCAGAGTGTGGGCTCAACACTTCTAAAGATGGGTGAGACATCAAGAAACTGAGTCTCTCCTTGGTGGTT
This sequence comes from Biomphalaria glabrata, assembly GCF_947242115.1. Taxonomy (NCBI): domain Eukaryota; kingdom Metazoa; phylum Mollusca; class Gastropoda; family Planorbidae; genus Biomphalaria; species Biomphalaria glabrata. Next base: position 42,247,526 of record NC_074713.1, read on the forward strand.
GGGGACAGCTGACCTAGCTCAGCATCTTTGCGAGGAAGGTTGAGTTCATGGGAAGCACTTATCCTGAGAGCCATGCTGGAGCGAGGCGTGCTGGGCACAGATGGTGGGAAGCTGCGTGGTATGGGTGGCACTGCAGGCGGAGTTGGTCCTGGGGTCTGAAAGCCTCCATTGACCAAAGTGTCATGAATGCTTTGATGGACTTCTTTAAGCTCAGCATAAGGGTTTTCTTCAGCAGGAGGAGGAGGTAGTGGATCTCCATTTGGCAAGTTGGAAAGATCAGAGAGGGGTGGAGGAGGGGGGATATCTCCGGTAGTGGCAGATGATATCCGAGGAGGTGGAGGGGGTGGTACAGTCCCTTTATCCCTGAGTGATGGAGGCGGCATGGTTATATAAGAAGAAATAAAAGCTGTAGCTTGGCTGACCCCAGGGGGTGGTGTCAAAGGTGTTGGAAGTTCAACGGTTCTGTCCATTTTCTCTGATGAAGGGGGCGGTGGTGGCGGAGGTGGTGGGGGAGGAGGGGGTCCTGACACTGAGCCAGGTGGTGGTGGGGGTGGGGGGATAGTATTTGGCGCCTGCAACCCTGGTGGTGGTGGGGGAGGAGGGGGTGGAGCCTGTCCCAAATTCATAAGTTCTGAAGTCGGCCTTGAATCAGAGCCAGAACTGTCAAATTCTTCAATGGTCTTATCCACAGCTCTCAGAGCTTGCTCAATCTCCTGCTCATGATTAGCCTTAAATTCCTGGAAAACAAATGCACACTTTCTTAGTCATTTAATCAATTTTACATAGGCTAAACAAAATTGCACACCAATATATCCTTTATACTCTTCACCTGTTAGCAAAACGTTTTATTTTTCTGCCTACATTCCAAAGTATGAGAACAAAACATTGGCCCAGAAATGTTGTGTATTTATATTTCTTGTTGTGTGTTGTGAACTGATCTGTTCTAGTGTGTCAAAATGTCATGGTGTCCAGGTCAGCTTGTGTGTGTGTGTGTACTGTGTTATTGTGAACAGTTTTGTCATTCTTGTTCAATAAAACCTAGCATCAAGACATGTCTTCATGTAGTATTTTATTAGGTCACTAGAAGAAACAAAATAAATTTGAAATTACTTTTAGCTAAAGTTAAGTAATAAGAGCTAAGAAAAGGAGAGAAATCCTATACAATCTTGAAAATTGGAATAAAAATGTATATATTATTAGCAGTATGTGATTGAAATTCATGAGTTTTCTTACTTTCTCAGCTTCTTTCCAGAGATGATCCAAGGAACTGAACTCCTCATTAATCTTCTTCAGCTCTGCCTCCTTAGCAGCGCCCACTCCTTTGATTTCATGACGCTCTTCTTTCAAGAAATCAAACATGACATCGAGGTCAAGATTGGAAGCAGTGACAGCAGGTTGACAGTGAGTCCACATAGACTCAATCAGGTGTGTCAGTGACTCCAGTTCAAGCTGGGATTGTCTGCATCAGAATAATAACATCATTTCAGTGACATCTCAGTACTGTTCCATAAAAAAGCTCAAATATACACACAACAATATCAGCCTAAAGGATTTCTCTTTCTAGTTTTCTTCACTTATTAAAGTCATTCAAAGCTTTACAGACAGCGCCCCCTACCTACAAACCTTCAAGACTCAGCAGGTTGATTGCTAGTATTATATTAGTAGATTACAAACTGTAAGGAAAACATAAGTTTCAAATTCCAATTTAAAAAAAGACATTTAGTGAAACTAGACTAAATATACAATGGCATCATGCAACATTAATATAGGGAAGCCATTCTGTAGAGCAAAGACATATTGTAGCAGTCATTTAAGCATGTTATTCACCTAATCTCAGCTTGTCATTCAATCTCTTAAAGGAGTTATTTTGGGTTTATAATATCTGGCATTCATGTTACAAATGTCTCAGCAAGTCACAAATACAAATGTCTGCAAGTTTAAGCTATGATAAAGTGACCAAACTTTCATGTTAGAAGTGTCTTGGCAAGTCACAATTACAGCTGTCTGCAAGCTTAAACTTTATCAGACATTCATGAAACATAATGACAACTGTCTGCAAACCTAACTGTCTTTAGCTAAGGTTGACATTAATTTGTTAGGAGTGTCAAAAATGATATGCAGCTGTCATTTAGTAAGCTTTACATTTACTCTGTTCTCTCTAATGTGACCTAAAACAATGTAGAACTGATTCGCGTGTCAGAAGCTGAACTAAAACAACAACACACATCTATGAGGAATGAATGAACACCAATAATTGTCACCAACAATGACCATGCTATTCCTACAAAGTAAAAAAAAGTGTGAAATGATTCTAAACAACATTGAATAACAAAAACAACTGGCAGGTGAACACTGAACATTAAAGCAATGGGAAGCCATTTATCTCACATCAATGGAGAACTGCTATACCTCAAGATTATCTGCCAAGATTGTCTCTTTTTCATTTTCCTGGAACAGTCAGCAGTAATAGGATTAAAGCTAAAAGTTATTACTAGACTACGGTAGCAATACATCCTTCCATGGCAAAATTTACAGAATTTTAATAGTATTGTCAGTATAGTTGTCCTGTTCTGTTTTCTTTGTTAAAGTTCAATTATCATTATTTGAAACATTCTAAGACGTACCAACAGTAAAGTCAGGAATGATGTGTATAAAAATAAAGTTTGAAGAGGCAAGAATCTAGTTTCTAAATAGCAGACAACTCCTCCAACTAGATGTAACAAAGAAACAGGACAATGCATTACGACACAGTAGTCATGACGTTGATAAAAATGTCTAGATGGCTAACATGATCCTAGATGAATGGTTTGGTTAAAATATGGTAGTGGTTAATTATTATTCCAATACATGATATTAAGATCAGTTTTCATTTAAAGTCAAGGTTATTTAATATAATGGATACCTTCATCAATCAAGCACTTTTAATGTAGCAGTTACAATGTTGCATGATAAATGTGACTTGATATAGTTGTTATTGTGCTGACATGACATATAAATGTCAAAAAAATGTTAAGTTTAGTTCCATAAATATTTGGATGCAACTTATTATTACTGTTTGTATGATGAAAGGTAGTTAGAAGGTCTGAAGAGATCTTTGAATTACATATAGATCACTTTCTTTGTAATACTTTTACAGATTTAATGCATGTTAGGAAATAAAAAAAAAATCTGTTCTTTTACACAAGTACACAATATAAAACCCCAACAGCCATCAATGTGAATTGCATGACATATTACCTCAGTGGATAGGAAGCTATCAATACTGGTGCTACAACAAATTCATACGATAGATTTTTTAAAAGTTGAATGGTGAGTAATCAATGACCTTGACCCACCTGAGTGCTTCGTCAATGGCAAGCTGATCCTCTGATTCTTTTTCTCTGTTCTGTCTCTCTTTCTCTATTTCCTCCAGCCTCTTTCTCTCTTCTTCTTGCTGCTTGCGAACTCGTATTTCTCGAGCCAGCTTACGAGCCAGTCTTCCCCTGTAACAAGCCTGGAAGAACACAGTAGATACTAATGTATTCAGAGGCATGAACGACAGGAAGACTTAAAGAAAATCTCAAGTGAGATTTACTTAGATATGCTTCATATTTGACCCCTTTATACTTTAAGGTTTGCTGGGCAGAACAAGTTCACCCATTACAAGGCTTATGATTAGAAAAGATGTATGTTATGTGGATAGCAAAATAAGTTTTCATCTGTAATTTTCCTGACCTAAATCTGGTACCTATGTAAGTTGAGAGGCATTGTGTTATAATATCTCAAATCATCCTATCAGGATCTAATGAAGTGATCTGTGGTTTAGCAGCAGACAGCTGCACTTACTATTTATTTCAAGTATATTTCAACACTAAGAAAAAACAAAAATAAAATAGACCAAACCTGCAGAGTTATGGCAGCTCTTCTCTTACGTAAGAAATCCAAACGAAGTCTGAAAGATCGAAAACTGTCTTGCAAAATAAGGACTGCTTGTTTTTTTCTGTTGTAGTCTATAATAAATAACACAAAATTGTGCAAGCTATAAATGGACATAAAATAATCAAGGGAAGTAAGCAATTAAGTAAACATATTTAAAATAGACTTGTTCAATAAAAAGAAATAAAGAAATGATTTTAGTATAAAAACATATATATCTACAAGACATCTTGGATGTTACCTCTCCAACAAACAAATCCACGCCACATTTTCTGAATGTATATTGCCTTTCTTTTTAATAAGCTCTGCCTCTGTTCTTCTAAGGGCTCAAACACACTGTTTTTCATAAACACCTAAGTAACATAATTAACATAGAAGTTTAATAAAAAATATAAAAAGAACTTGAAAACTAGCACTTTCAAGTGCAGTCAGATAATGTTACATCAAAAATCATAATATTATCTGTGGCATTTTATGTCTCAAGAGACAATTTTTTCCCTTTGCAACTTTTTGTGTAACTAAAGAGACCAATCCTTGATACACAGCTGCTGTCACAGGTTGGGAATCTTAAATCACCAGGCACCATTGCACTTTCACCCTTCTTTCTACTACTGCTGTGTATGGCATCTTCAATCAGGGACCCTTCCTTAATGCTCACTCTCCATAATATTTATACTTATAAATTATTTAACAAAATTAAACCGAAAATGAGAAATAATGATAAAAAAAAAATTTAAACAATACTATAGAAACCTAACATAATAGTTTACTAACAAATTCCACTTACTTTGGTTTTGCCAACCTGCCAGTCTGTTTTGGGTAACTTAAGGGAAGTAAGAATGGTTTTCACTGAATGACCTGAGCTCTCATGGAGCAGTTTTGTGTCAAGAAGTATTCCATACTTGCTGAGAAAATTGTCCACAGGAACATGCACAGGGTAGCCCTGGACACAGAAACAAATTTATCTTTTTATTTGAAAATTTAAAAAAATAAAGAAAAAAAGCAACATTTTGAAAATACTTCATTCTTTTTTTTAAAAGTGAGAAACTGACCTCTCGTTTGATACGTATGATGTCCAGCATTCCTGAGTAGCGCAGCTGTTGAAGAACTTCCTTCTCTTGATAATCATTGGGACGCTTACCAGAATTAGGTTTCAAACATCGTACATACCTGACACAGATATATATATATATGTAAAAATGTAAATATATACAGAATTGTAAGACCACATTATTAAAAGTTTACTTATGACTGGAGCAAAATTTCCTAGCTTCCTCCAAGATCTTTCAATTTGACCTGGGACACTGGGAATCAACTTTCCAGTGAAGGAATGAAATAACAAGATATTTTGTTTTGGCCCAATTTATACTAAAAGAGAGCGTCATTTGTCAAAGTTTTAAGGCAGTGTAGAGAAACATTTTGATAGAGTTTTACAGAAGTTCTCAAGGCTCCAGTACCTTTTCAAAGATAAAGATTAGATAAATACATAGCCACCATTAAAAAACAATGTAGTTGGACATTTCAACAGTTGCATCAATATTATTTACTTCCAAATAAAGTTATAGCTAAAAAAAAAAAAAAAGTTAAAAATGTAGTAGAATTAAAATCTAGAAAAAAAAAAATCCCAAAAGTGTTACCAAGGATTGGTTAGATCCAGCACATCTACTAAAGCATTCAGCTGGTGTTTGAATGTATCCCCAACTGTTGGCTTACTTCTGGCAGTACGAGATATTGTTTGTCTCCCTTGCAAGATTTCTAGTCTAACACCAAGGAGATCCTACACAGAGAGGGAAATTATTTTCAATCATATTTCATGATTCAAACAATTCAATTTTAGTAAATACAAGCAAGCAAATTCAATCAGTGCTTTTTATTATCACAGAAATTTCATATCTTCTGTCTCTTTGCTGTCTCCCCCCCCCCCCCAGACCAAATTAAATTGGACTATACATTGTTAGGTTAAACACTTAGAACAATACCAAAATTACTATATAAAAAAATTAGATAAGCACTATCAAATGTAAATAAATCTATATGCTGTCAACTTAGGACAATCTTAATTGGTAAATTAAATCAACAGAAAATATTTTTTAAAATATTGTTTTTGAATCTCTAAACAGCATTTCTCCAGAAGCTTTGGTTATTTTTAAAAGCACTTCAAAAGCAGATATGAAGTCCAGTGCCAAGTGTGTTACAGATTTAGCCACATAGCCATGAGGTCTACACAGGCTTTTAGAGTGCAATGCAATGTTTCTAACTAAATCCATTCATTACATAGGGATTGGTCAAAGTGCTCAAGAGGAGCTACATTTCTACAAGAACCAAGAAATGTTTTGTTTATGTAAGCTTCTGTAGAATAAGTTAAATAGAGTGAAGAGCATAACTAAAGAATGTTTTATATTCAATTTCACTTTAAAAATACAACAAAATGAAAAGGTTTAGAGAGATCCATAGAGATCTAACAATTTAAAAAAAAAAAATAAAAAAAAAATACAATAATCAAATGCACAGTTTAATTCAAGATTCAAATACATAAAAAAAAGAATAAAGAAAATAGATCCAATGTGTTAATGCAATTAATTATGTTCTGCATATATTGAATGGATTAAAGACAAATAAAATAATACTACCTGAAATCTGGTCAGATCTTCCACAAAGGTATTTTTAGATCCATGCATGAGGTCAAACAGTTGGTCCTGCTGTGTATCCTTGTTTTTGTCCAAAAATCCCTGGACATTATAGACCACAACACCTGCATAGTGCTGAATGCCAAACTCTGTCTCCCAGTTCCTGCGATCTCCCTTGATGTAAGACTCATGGTCCTCCAGCTCCTGATGCTGTTTGATTATGTAAGACTTGTCAGTACCCTGAAATAAAAGACATAAAGATGTTCATCTGGTGGCTTTCTTAAAGACACTCTATGTTCCATGTTTGCCGTTTTTGCAGCGATTGAGATTTTTACAGTGTTGGTTTAGAAGCTTCATGCCCAACCCTCATTTCTCTGCAGCATTTTTGACCAGCAATGGCCATGACAAAATGAAACACGTTGACCAAAGACAGCAATAACATGGATGCAAAAAAGAGGAAAGCAAAAAGAGGGCTGCCCATGTCAAACGTGTCAGTTCACCTTCTTGAAAGAGCTGAAATACATAGGCACTAGCTGGGAAAAAGTTGCAGAAGTCTGTGGATACAGCATGCTGCCCTAAGAGACAAATAGTGAGGGAGGATAAGTTAAGGCACTGAAATACAAGAGTTCATTGAAATGACAGATTAAAGGAATATACCAGGAATTTCAATTAAATGACAATTTCAAATGTAGACAAAATTTAGTGCAAACATATTTCTTAAAGGAAACTCATTCCAGATGAAGCTTCATGACAAGGGAGATGAAAAGTTTATCTGTTTCTTACACACTGTCAAATGACCAGCATGATGACCAGGGCCTTTAACTTTCCCCTAACAGATCCCAGGTGGCCATTATCCAAAAATGTCATAAAATCCCAAATTAAATAAAATAGCATCCATCAGTTTTCAAACCCAATATCTTCAGTTATGCAACAAAGTGCTTCATTACTCAGCTATCATGTTCTTAATAATAGATCAACAATCTCCAAATATCTTCAAGGGAAAAACACCTAAACCGACATTAGTGAAACTTTTGTTCAAATGCTGGAGGATACAGAAGAACAATGTCTCTTTTATTCTAACGGCCATAAATACACAGACCTGAGGTTGGATTGATAAGAAGAGTGCTATTGAGTTTAAACATTTTTTTTTCAAAACATATTTGGTGATTATAGAAATACTTTTGTGCTTTAAAAAACAACAACTTTTTTTTATACATTTATTTATATGATTATTTATGTATTCGTAAATGCAAGAAAAAAAAAAGCCTACTGGATTCAATCTTTGGGAATCTAAATTTAGAACACAGTCTACTTTAAAAACTGACATCTAAGTATATGACCTAGACTTGCTGACTAAACAAACACAGACATCATTTGTTTGTGTAACACTATTATTTCAATCAAAGCCCAGGTTACTTCATTCATCCAGACAGCACAAAAATGTGAGATAAAAAACACCTGTGATACATTCCTGGACATGACAGCCACAGCGGCATATTTACCTGTGGAAATCTACATTCCTCATCCAGCATTTTCAGCACACATTTGGGTGGTTTCTCTATCAGCTCCACACATCTAGTGTTGTCTGTGAATGTGATGTGTGAAAACTCAATCTCTTCCTCCCTGTACTGTACAAACATAAAGAGGTTTTATGAACTACAGTACACCATACAGAACAAGAAGTCATCTTCACTACAAACATAGAGAGATTTCATGAACTACAGTACATCTTATAGAACTACAAAGTACACTACAAACATAGTGAGATTTCATCAACTACAGTACATCTTACAGAACTACAAAGTACACTACAAACATAGAGAGATTTCATCAACTACAGTACATCTTACAGAACTACAAAGTACACTACAAACATAGAGAGATTTCATCAACTACAGTACATCTTACAGAACTACAAAGTACACTACAAACATAGTGAGATTTCATCAACTACAGTACATCTTACAGAACTACAAAGTACACTACAAACATAGTGAGATTTCATCAACTACAGTACATCTTACAGAACTACAAAGTACACTACAAACATAGTGAGATTTCATCAACTACAGTACATCTTACAGAACTACAAAGTACACTACAAACATAGTGAGATTTCATCAACTACAGTACATCTTACAGAACTACAAAGTACACTACAAACATAGTGAGATTTCATCAACTACAGTACATCTTACAAAACAATCAGTCAACTTCACTACAAACATATAAGAAATTTCATGAACTATTATACAGCTTACAGAATATCTACAGTACATAGACATTAACTTACAAGGTTTAAAGAAGTAACTACAGCATACCATATAGAGTAAACAGTATATCACACAAAACTACAAATCATATAAACAAGCAGTTGAGACAGAAAAGATATTGCTATTCAATATTGTATGTTACCAATATGATATTTGTTTCATATTAATCAATGCATTTTATATCCTAAGAATGTTTAAATAATTGCCAGATTTAATGCTTATCAAAGTTTTTATTAAAGCTGTAACACAGAAATCAAGTCCTAAACCAATCCCTTACAATTTCCTACAAGCCAGAACACCTGAGTTCTGCAATCAAATATCTATTTAGAAAAAAAACCCTGATAAAAATTGTTTGGCTATGGTCTGTATTCATAAAGAACTAAAACAGTAATTTATCTTCAAAAATGTTTAAACACTTTTTATTTTCTATCAATAGGCACACCTTATATTTCTAAATATAACCAGTTTTTATAGAGTAGCCCCTCCAATGCAGTGTGTATTTATAGCATGTATTCTAGAAAGATATAATGGCCAGTGTTGTGACACTCACATTTTAAATCATACATAGACACACACAAACACATACAGGTAAATTAAAGATTTGAAACTAAAGTAGCAGATAGTTACAGTTTCTTGTTCCAGGGCAAACACATAATGATTGAAGAATCTGTGAAGTTTTTCATTGGTAAAGTTTATACAAAGCTGTTCAAAACTGTTTTTCTGAAAGTACAAAGTAAACATAACATGGTTGTAAATGTCAGACTTCACATTTTGTTTCATTCTGTTTGATTACTTGCTAACATTTGTGTGAGGAATAATTTATCAGGTAGGAAATGGGAGACTTTAATTCACTTAAAAAAAAAACATTTTCAAGACTTCTGGACAACCATCTGGAAACAATTATGTTCCAAGAACCCCTCCAAAAATATGAAAAGATATAGATCTATACTGTATTCTGAACACATTTCCATTCCTAAAATCAATGTCACATTTTTTTTTAATGATATGACATTAAACAAATCTATTGTATCTTAAAAATGTGTTTTTGTGAGTCTTTGTCATCTGTTTTCGTGAGTTTATTTGCCATTTTTAAAACACCAAACTGATGGGTATGAATATTTTATTATTTAGTTTCCTTGTCATTCAACATGTACATAAATGTTTAAAAAAAAAATCAACCATCAAAAATAAAAAAAATGGAATTTGTTGTTTATTTCCTTCCTTTAAGAAGATCTTCCTGGCATTGGGTGAGTAATAATAAAAAAGAAAAAGTTTAATCAACTTGTTGCATATATAGATCTACTGTCAATAAGATTCGTTTTTCTTCCTTCTCAGATAATAATGAGATGCAAGAAATCGTGACCTAGTTTCCGAGGAAACTTACGAACTTTGCATGCGTGTGTGTGTGTGTATTCGTGTCTTACTACAATAGTTTATTTCCGGTCAAAGGTCATGGTTGGAAGACAGGAATGCAAGGAAACTAGGTTACAGCAGTAGCCAGGAATGTAAGCTCTCATTTAATCCTTGTTATCACAGTTTCATTTACAACCGAAACTTTACCAACACCGGCAGACGTGAGCTCTTCAGGCAGACGTCTTTCATAGACGCCAGCACCGGTACAAGAGGGGGACAAAAAAAAAACCAAGGAGGAAGGAGGAGATCGTGACGACAGTAGGAAGTAGAGCTGAGATGGAATATTAATAGATCTGATACACATTCGTGAGAGAAACTTTATGCTTGGAATCACGAAACAAATCATTCAGATGGGTTATTAAACCGAGATACGTGTACACGTTTATTACAAGAAAAAACAAGCTTATCAAATATGAAAATTTAAATATCAAACCCTTTTTTTTTCATGTGGCAGGGGAGACATATTAAGCTTTCATGTGTGATAAGCTTGTTAAGAGCAACTTTCTTTGAGAAACAACATTCAAATAAAGTACATCTTTCAAAAGAAAAATAAATTGAGCTTCTTTCACTATACTAGGCTTTATGATTTTTTAAACAAATTCAATACCAGAGCGATACTGTGTAACTGTTAGGCCTATCTGTACACTATTTAAACTAACTACTCGATTCAAAGGTTTCGCGCCAATGAGTATTGATAACTGTTTACCAAAAGTCTATTATTAACCACAGCCCCGTTGCCCTTTTTTTTTCTCCCTAATCTACCAAAGGTTGTACCAGCACAGCCCAGAGCTGCTCAGATAAATCAGCAAAAATAGACCAGCAGGACGAGGGAGATAACCTCGCCTCATGTCCCTTCTCTCTGAAACAGATTCTTCCCCCTTTTATTATGCTGTAATTTGATTGATTTTCCTTGTCCCCATCCACCCTCTCCCCCATCCCCACACACACCGCCCGGAATGAAAGCTGCCAATGCCTGCCAATGATATAGTCTAGATGAACAAAATTGTACCTGGAAATTTTCGAATCCAAATATATCCAAAATGCCGATAAAATATTTCTCGTGCGCGCCTGGGTTGGTACACTTGTTGATGGCGTCTACTAGCCAGGCGAAGGTCCTCGAGTACAAGGCCTTAGCCATGGCATGACGGTTCTCTATGGCCTGAGAAAGAAGACATAACAACAGTTTAACTGACACACAGGCATGATGTGGTCCTGCAGCTCCAAGTTATGAGACAAACATTGAATGGCAATGACATGACATTAAGTAACTTTCTTGTAAATATCAGACCAATGACAAACTATCACACTGAGACTAGATGAATGACGACTACATATTACACAGAGACTAGATGAATGACGACTACATATTACACAGAGACTAGATGAATGACGACTACATATTACACAGAGACTAGATGAATGACGACTACATATTACACTGAGACTAGATGAATGACGACTACATATTACACTGAGACTAGATGAATGACGACTACATATTACACAGAGACTAGATGAATGACGACTACATATTACATAGAGACTAGATGAGTGACGACTACATATTACATAGAGACTAGATGAATGACGACTACATATCACATAGAGACTAGATGAATGACGACTACATATTACACTGAGACTAGATGAATGACTACATATTACACTGAGACTAGATGAATGACGACTACATATTACACAGAGACTAGATGAATGACGACTACATATTACACAGAGACTAGATGAATGACGACTACATATTACACAGAGACTAGATGAATGACGACTACATATCACACAGAGACTAGATGAATGACGACTACATATTACACAGAGACTAGATGAATGACGACTACATATTACATAGAGACTAGATGAATGACGACTACATATTACACTGAGACTAGATGAATGACGACTACATATTACACTGAGACTAGATGAATGACTACATATTACACTGAGACTAGATGAATGACGACTACATATTACACAGAGACTAGATGAATGACGACTACATATTACACTGAGACTAGATGAATGACGACTACATATCACACAGAGACTAGATGAATGACGACTACATATTACACAGAGACTAGATGAATGACGACTACATATTACACAGAGACTAGATGAATGACGACTACATATTACACAGAGACTAGATGAATGACGACTACATATTACACTGAGACTAGATGAATGACGACTACATATTACACAGAGACTAGATGAATGACGACTACATATTACACAGAGACTAGATGAATGACGACTACATATTACACAGAGACTAGATGAATGACGACTACATATCACACAGAGACTAGATGAATGACGACTACATATTACACAGAGACTAGATGAATGACGACTACATATTACATAGAGACTAGATGAGTGACGACTACATATTACATAGAGACTAGATGAATGACGACTACATATCACATAGAGACTAGATGAATGACGACTACATATTACACAGAGACTAGATGAATGACGACTACATATTACACAGAGACTAGATGAATGACGACTACATATCACACAGAGACTAGATGAATGACGACTACATATTACACAGAGACTAGATGAATGACGACTACATATTACATAGAGACTAGATGAGTGACGACTACATATTACATAGAGACTAGATGAATGACGACTACATATCACATAGAGACTAGATGAATGACGACTACATATTACACAGAGACTAGATGAATGACGACTACATATTACACTGAGACTAGATGAATGACGACTACATATCACACAGAGACTAGATGAATGACGACTACATATTACACTGAGACTAGATGAATGACGACTACATATTACATAGAGAGAGGAAATACAATTCGTCTTTTACAACTTCATTCAAAACAACAACAAATAATACTTTAAAAAAAAAAAAGCTTATATTTAGTGTACGTTTGGATCAGTCATTTAATTGGATGTAGGACTGACCTAGACATCTGTGCGATAGAAATATTTTTAACCTATAGTTTTTGTTTAGCTTTCTCAAGGCGCTGTGATCCTATCATTTGTCTGGACCAGTTGTGAAACGGGGAGGGAAGAAGGAGGTGTGTCTTGCTGAATGTTGACATGATCGTTTTTTAAATGCATAAAAATGTTCACTCAGGATTCAGACTAATTCAACTTATACCACCACATCTGTCAAGTACGATTTCTTTTCCTTGTTCAAGATACCAAACAAAATAATTAATTACCAGTAGTTAATTAACTAATTGGTGTTTATTTATTTTTTTACTGAGTCTTATGGTATCGGGTAAAAGAAATAATTGTGCGAATTTTTAGCTTAATCCGAGATAGGATGTGGGAGAAATAACATGTACAATTTTTTTTTTACCATACAGGCAGACAGTCAGAGTAAAAAGCTTTGTAAAAATAGGGAAGTTTCCTTTGAAGTTCTAGATAGTGTCAAGTTTGGCACTAAGTGCGGCCATTACTTATGTAAGAAATTAGTGTGTCTTACTGGCTATCAAGTTACACTCACATACACATGCTAGGTAACTTAGTGACACGCTCACACATAGTAATGTAGTAGATAAGTAGATTTTAGTTATACTGATACACACCAACAAATGAGTGGCAGTTAATTGAAAGATAAACTAGTACTGCATCAAAAGCAACACCTCAGCGGTTACTACTAGTGACCAGCAGATTGTGGACACCAGGTATGTTCATTGAGCCTGAGGTCTAGGTTTAGAACACTTTTGTTGCCCCTAAATAGACTATCACTCTTTGTCTTTATTTGATCCTTCTTTGAATGAAACCCATTGGCTAGAGCAGATATACGAGTGTACAGAAGGTGTCGAAAAGAGAAACATACTCTCTGTGTCACACACAAACATCTTACACCAATAGAAACTAGTCTACCACTGAGTCCCAGATCAAAGCCTTGTACATGTTTCTTGTGTACTAGTCTACCATTGAGTCACAGATCAAAGTCTTGTACATGTTTCTTGTGTACTAGTCTACCACAGAGTCCCAGATCAAAGCCTTGTACAAGTTTCTTGTGTACTAGTCTACCATTGAGTCACAGATCAAAGCCTTGTACATGTTTCTTGTGTACTAGTCTACCACTGAGTCACAGATCAAAGTCTTGTACATGTTTCTTGTGTACTAGTCTACCACTGAGTCCCAGATCAAAGTCTTGTACATGTTTCTTGTGTACTAGTCTACCACTGAGTCCCAGATCAAAGTCTTGTACATGTTTCTTGTGTACTAGTCTACCACTGAGTCCCAGATCAAAGTCTTGTACATGTTTCTTGTGTACTAGTCTACCACTGAGTCCCAGATCAAAGTCTTGTACATGTTTCTTGTGTACTAGTCTACCACTGAGTCCCAGATCAAAGTCTTGTACATGTTTCTTGTGTACTAGTCTACCACTGAGTCCCAGATCAAAGTCTTGTACATGTTTCTTGTGTACTAGTCTACCACTGAGTCCCAGATCAAAGTCTTGTACATGTTTCTTGTGTACTAGTCTACCACTGAGTCCCAGATCAAAGTCTTGTACATGTTTCTTGTGTACTAGTCTACCACTGAGTCCCAGATCAAAGTCTTGTACATGTTTCTTGTGTACTAGTCTACCACTGAGTCCCAGATCAAAGTCTTGTACATGTTTCTTGTGTACTAGTCTACCACTGAGTCCCAGATGAAAGCCTTGTACATGTTTCTTGTGTACTAGTCTACCATTGAGTCCCAGATCAAAGTCTTGTACATGTTTCTTGTGTACTAGTCTATCACTGAGTCCCAGATCAAAGCCATGTACATGTTTCTTGTGTACTAGTCTACCACTGAGTCCCAGATGAAAGCCTTGTACATGTTTCTTGTGTACTAGTCTACCACTGAGTCCCAGATCAAAGTCTTGTACATGTTTCTTGTGTACTAGTCTACCACTGAGTCCCAGATCAAAGTCTTGTACATGTTTCTTGTGTACTAGTCTACCATTGAGTCACAGATCAAAGCCTTGTACATGTTTCTTGTGTACTAGTCTACCACTGAGTCACAGATCAAAGTCTTGTACATGTTTCTTGTGTACTAGTCTACCATTGAGTCACAGATCAAAGTCTTGTACATGTTTCTTGTGTACTAGTCTACCACTGAGTCACAGATCAAAGTCTTGAACATGTTTCTTGTGTACTAGTCTACCATTGAGTCACAGATCAAAGCCTTGTACATGTTTCTTGTGTACTAGTCTACCACTGAGTCACAGATCAAAGCCTTGTACATGTTTCTTGTGTACTAGTCTACCACTGAGTCACAGATCAAAGTCTTGTACATGTTTCTTGTGTACTAGTCTACCACTGAGTCCCAGATCAAAGTCTTGTACATGTTTCTTGTGTACTAGTCTACCATTGAGTCCCAGATCAAAGTCTTGTACATGTTTCTTGTGTACTAGTCTACCACTGAGTCCCAGATCAAAGTCTTGTACATGTTTCTTGTGTACTAGTCTACCACTGAGTCCCAGATCAAAGTCTTGTACATGTTTCTTGTGTACTAGTCTACCACTGAGTCCCAGATCAAAGTCTTGTACATGTTTCTTGTGTACTAGTCTACCACTGAGTCCCAGATCAAAGTCTTGTACATGTTTCTTGTGTACTAGTCTACCACTGAGTCCCAGATCAAAGTCTTGTACATGTTTCTTGTGTACTAGTCTACCACTGAGTCCCAGATCAAAGTCTTGTACATGTTTCTTGTGTACTAGTCTACCACTGAGTCCCAGATCAAAGTCTTGTACATGTTTCTTGTGTACTAGTCTACCATTGAGTCACAGATCAAAGCCTTGTACATGTTTCTTGTGTACTAGTCTACCACTGAGTCACAGATCAAAGTCTTGTACATGTTTCTTGTGTACTAGTCTACCATTGAGTCACAGATCAAAGTCTTGTACATGTTTCTTGTGTACTAGTCTACCACTGAGTCACAGATCAAAGTCTTGTACATGTTTCTTGTGTACTAGTCTACCACTGAGTCCCAGATGAAAGCCTTGTACATGTTTCTTGTGTACTAGTCTACCATTGAGTCCCAGATCAAAGTCTTGTACATGTTTCTTGTGTACTAGTCTATCACTGAGTCCCAGATCAAAGCCATGTACATGTTTCTTGTGTACTAGTCTACCACTGAGTCCCACATGAAAGCCTTGTACATGTTTCTTGTGTACTAGTCTACCACTGAGTCCCAGATCAAAGTCTTGTACATGTTTCTTGTGTACTAGTCTACCACTGAGTCCCAGATCAAAGTCTTGTACATGTTTCTTGTGTACTAGTCTACCATTGAGTCACAGATCAAAGCCTTGTACATGTTTCTTGTGTACTAGTCTACCACTGAGTCACAGATCAAAGTCTTGTACATGTTTCTTGTGTACTAGTCTATCACTGAGTCCCAGATCAAAGCCATGTACATGTTTCTTGTGTACTAGTCTACCACTGAGTCCCAGATGATAGCCTTGTACATGTTTCTTGTGTACTAGTCTACCACTGAGTCCCAGATCAAAGTCTTGTACATGTTTCTTGTGTACTAGTCTACCACTGAGTCCCAGATCAAAGTCTTGTACATGTTTCTTGTGTACTAGTCTACCATTGAGTCACAGATCAAAGCCTTGTACATGTTTCTTGTGTACTAGTCTACCACTGAGTCACAGATCAAAGTCTTGTACATGTTTCTTGTGTACTAGTCTACCACTGAGTCCCAGATCAAAGTCTTGTACATGTTTCTTGTGTACTAGTCTACCACTGAGTCCCAGATCAAAGTCTTGTACATGTTTCTTGTGTACTAGTCTACCACTGAGTCCCAGATCAAAGTCTTGTACATGTTTCTTGTGTACTAGTCTACCACTGAGTCCCAGATCAAAGTCTTGTACATGTTTCTTGTGTACTAGTCTACCACTGAGTCCCAGATGAAAGCCTTGTACATGTTTCTTGTGTACTAGTCTACCATTGAGTCCCAGATCAAAGTCTTGTACATGTTTCTTGTGTACTAGTCTATCACTGAGTCCCAGATCAAAGCCATGTACATGTTTCTTGTGTACTAGTCTACCACTGAGTCCCAGATGAAAGCCTTATACATGTTTCTTGTGTACTAGTCTACCACTGAGTCCCAGATGAAAGCCTTGTACATGTTTCTTGTGTACTAGTCTACCATTGAGTCCCAGATCAAAGTCTTGTACATGTTTCTTGTGTACTAGTCTATCACTGAGTCCCAGATCAAAGCCATGTACATGTTTCTTGTGTACTAGTCTACCACTGAGTCCCAGATGAAAGCCTTGTACATGTTTCTTGTGTACTAGTCTACCACTGAGTCCCAGATCAAAGTCTTGTACATGTTTCTTGTGTACTAGTCTACCACTGAGTCCCAGATCAAAGTCTTGTACATGTTTCTTGTGTACTAGTCTACCATTGAGTCACAGATCAAAGCCTTGTACATGTTTTTTGTGTACTAGTCTACCACTGAGTCACAGATCAAAGTCTTGTACATGTTTCTTGTGTACTAGTCTATCACTGAGTCCCAGATCAAAGCCATGTACATGTTTCTTGTGTACTAGTCTACCACTGAGTCCCAGATGATAGCCTTGTACATGTTTCTTGTGTACTAGTCTACCACTGAGTCCCAGATCAAAGTCTTGTACATGTTTCTTGTGTACTAGTCTACCACTGAGTCCCAGATCAAAGTCTTGTACATGTTTCTTGTGTACTAGTCTACCATTGAGTCACAGATCAAAGCCTTGTACATGTTTCTTGTGTACTAGTCTACCACTGAGTCACAGATCAAAGTCTTGTACATGTTTCTTGTGTACTAGTCTACCACTGAGTCCCAGATCAAAGTCTTGTACATGTTTCTTGTGTACTAGTCTACCACTGAGTCCCAGATCAAAGTCTTGTACATGTTTCTTGTGTACTAGTCTACCACTGAGTCCCAGATCAAAGTCTTGTACATGTTTCTTGTGTACTAGTCTACCACTGAGTCCCAGATCAAAGTCTTGTACATGTTTCTTGTGTACTAGTCTACCACTGAGTCCCAGATGAAAGCCTTGTACATGTTTCTTGTGTACTAGTCTACCATTGAGTCCCAGATCAAAGTCTTGTACATGTTTCTTGTGTACTAGTCTATCACTGAGTCCCAGATCAAAGCCATGTACATGTTTCTTGTGTACTAGTCTACCACTGAGTCCCAGATCAAAGTCTTGTACATGTTTCTTGTGTACTAGTCTACCACTGAGTCCCAGATCAAAGTCTTGTACATGTTTCTTGTGTACTAGTCTACCATTGAGTCACAGATCAAAGCCTTGTACATGTTTCTTGTGTACTAGTCTACCACTGAGTCACAGATCAAAGTCTTGTACATGTTTCTTGTGTACTAGTCTACCATTGAGTCACAGATCAAAGTCTTGTACATGTTTCTTGTGTACTAGTCTACCACTGAGTCACAGATCAAAGTCTTGTACATGTTTCTTGTGTACTAGTCTACCATTGAGTCACAGATCAAAGCCTTGTACATGTTTCTTGTGTACTAGTCTACCACTGAGTCACAGATCAAAGCCTTGTACATGTTTCTTGTGTACTAGTCTACCACTGAGTCACAGATCAAAGTCTTGTACATGTTTCTTGTGTACTAGTCTACCACTGAGTCCCAGATCAAAGTCTTGTACATGTTTCTTGTGTACTAGTCTACCATTGAGTCCCAGATCAAAGTCTTGTACATGTTTCTTGTGTACTAGTCTACCACTGAGTCACAGATCAAAGTCTTGTACATGTTTCTTGTGTACTAGTCTACCATTGAGTCCCAGATGAAAGCCTTGTACATGTTTCTTGTGTACTAGTCTACCACTGAGTCCCAGATCAAAGTCTTGTACATGTTTCTTGTGTACTAGTCTACCACTGAGTCCCAGATAAAAGTCTTGTACATGTTTCTTGTGTACTAGTCTACCATTGAGTCACAGATCAAAGCCTTGTACATGTTTCTTGTGTACTAGTCTACCACTGAGTCACAGATCAAAGTCTTGTACATGTTTCTTGTGTACTAGTCTACCACTGAGTCCCAGATCAAAGTCTTGTACATGTTTCTTGTGTACTAGTCTACCACTGAGTCCCAGATCAAAGTCTTGTACATGTTTCTTGTGTACTAGTCTACCACTGAGTCACAGATCAAAGTCTTGTACATGTTTCTTGTGTACTAGTCTACCACTGAGTCCCAGATGAAAGCCTTGTACATGTTTCTTGTGTACTAGTCTACCATTGAGTCCCAGATCAAAGTCTTGTACATGTTTCTTGTGTACTAGTCTATCACTGAGTCCCAGATCAAAGCCATGTACATGTTTCTTGTGTACTAGTCTACCACTGAGTCCCAGATCAAAGTCTTGTACATGTTTCTTGTGTACTAGTCTACCACTGAGTCCCAGATCAAAGTCTTGTACATGTTTCTTGTGTACTAGTCTACCATTGAGTCACAGATCAAAGCCTTGTACATGTTTCTTGTGTACTAGTCTACCACTGAGTCACAGATCAAAGTCTTGTACATGTTTCTTGTGTACTAGTCTACCATTGAGTCACAGATCAAAGTCTTGTACATGTTTCTTGTGTACTAGTCTACCACTGAGTCACAGATCAAAGTCTTGTACATGTTTCTTGTGTACTAGTCTATGATTGAGTCACAGATCAAAGCCTTGTACATGTTTCTTGTGTACTAGTCTACCACTGAGTCACAGATCAAAGCCTTGTACATGTTTCTTGTGTACTAGTCTACCATTGAGTCACAGATCAAAGCCTTGTACATGTTTCTTGTGTACTAGTCTACCACTGAGTCACAGATCAAAGTCTTGTACATGTTTCTTGTGTACTAGTCTACCATTGAGTCACAGATCAAAGTCTTGTACATGTTTCTTGTGTACTAGTCTACCACTGAGTCACAGATCAAAGTCTTGTACATGTTTCTTGTGTACTAGTCTACCATTGAGTCACAGATCAAAGCCTTGTACATGTTTCTTGTGTACTAGTCTACCACTGAGTCACAGATCAAAGCCTTGTACATGTTTCTTGTGTACTAGTCTACCACTGAGTCACAGATCAAAGTCTTGTACATGTTTCTTGTGTACTAGTCTACCACTGAGTCCCAGATCAAAGTCTTGTACATGTTTCTTGTGTACTAGTCTACCATTGAGTCCCAGATCAAAGTCTTGTACATGTTTCTTGTGTACTAGTCTACCACTGAGTCACAGATCAAAGCCTTGTACATGTTTCTTGTGTACTAGTCTACCAGTGAGTCCCAGATCAAAGCCTTGTACATGTTTCTTGTGTACTAGTCTACCATTGAGTCCCAGATGAAAGCCTTGTACATGTTTCTTGTGTAATAGTCTATCACTGAGTCCCAGATCAAAGTCTTGTACATGTTTCTTGTGTACTAGTCTACCATTGAGTCCCAGATCAAAGCCTTGTACATGTTTCTTGTGTACTAGTCTACCATTGAGTCCCAGATCAAAGCCATGTACATGTTTCTTGTGTACTAGTCTACCATTGAGTCCCAGATGAAAGCCTTGTACATGTTTCTTGTGTACTAGTCTACCATTGAATTCCAGATCAAAGCCATGTACACGTTTCATTCAGCTCAAAGACAATTACAAATCAATAGTTGACATTCTCAGATTTTATTAAATAAAAAACAAAGTGGTGGGGTGGGCAGTGTATGAATTATGCAATGCCTTGATGCGTTCAATACTGCTGAGCAAGTCCAGACAGAGACACTCAAACAGGCCATCAAATCTATTTCAAACCTAGGAAGTGTATGAAGCAATACAGAAGAATGTACAAGCCAAGCTTTGCAAGAATATGACAACTTGTTCAAATTCATACAGTTCAGCAGTAAATGCACCTATGTTCAGCAGTAAATCCACCTGTGTTCAGCAGCAAACAAGAGCACTTTGGAATGACTGACTTCTCAGAGTGAGAATGACCTCTGTGATAATGAAGTCAGAATGATGCAGCAAGTCACTTTAATATTGTTCCTGTCCCCCCCCCCCCCAGCAAATATTGAAATAAACTCAAACTTACATCTACAGTCGAAACTCGTTAGATTTCAATCTAGCCGCTTTCCATATTTTTTAAAATGTGTTTCCTAGACAAACAATGTCCCCTACAGTTAAAATTCTATCTGAAAAGATGTAGCGGACATACTTTTGTGAACATTAAACTATCTGTATCAATAATTACTTCATTATATACGCTTAAAAAATACTTCTGTCCGCATGTTGATGAGTACAACCATTAGTAAATGTAAATTAGGTTACTATTAGGGACTGGATCATTTTCTAAGTTCTTTCTCAACCAACCTCCACTCCTTAGAAGATAACACGTGATACTATGTGGTCGAACACGTAAGGTGATACTATGTGTCGTACACGTAAGGTGATACTATGTGTCGAACACCTAAGGTGATACTATGTGTCGTACACATAAGGTGATACTATGTGGTCGAACACGTAAGGTGATACTATGTGGTCGTACACGTAAGGTGATACTATGTGGTCGAACACGTAAGGTGATACTATGTGGTCGAACACGTAAGGTGATACTATGTGGTCGAACACGTAAGGTGATACTATGTGTCGAACACGTAAGGTGATACTATGTGTCGAACACGTAAGGTGATACTATGTGGTCGAACACGTAAGGTGATACTATGTGTCGAACACGTAAGGTGATACTATGTGGTCGAACACGTAAGGTGATACTATGTGTCGAACACGTAAGGTGATACTATGTGTCGAACACGTAAGGTGATACTATGTGTCGAACACGTAAGGTGATACTATGTGTCGAACACGTAAGGTGATACTATGTGTCGAACACTTAAGGTGATACTATGTGATCGAACACGTAAGGTGATACTATGTGATCGAACACGTAAGGTGATACTATGTGTCGATCACGTAAGGTGATACTATGTGTCGAACACGTAAGGTGATACTATGTGATCGAACACGTAAGGTGATACTATGTGATCGAACACGTAAGGTGATACTATGTGTCGATCACGTAAGGTGATACTATGTGTCGAACACTTAAGGTGATACTATGTGATCGAACACGTAAGGTGATACTATGTGATCGAACACGTAAGGTGATACTATGTATTGATCACGTAAGGTGATACTATGTGTCGAACACGTAAGGTAATACTATGTGTCGAACACGTAAGGTGATACTATGTGTCGAACACGTAAGGTGATACTATGTGTCGAACACGTAAGGTGATACTATGTGATCGAACACGTAAGGTGATACTATGTGTCGATCACGTAAGGTGATACTATGTGATCGAACACATAAGGTGATACTATGTGGTCGAACACGTAAGGTGATACTATGTGTCGAACACGTAAGGTGATACTATGTGTCGAACACGTAAGGTGATACTATGTGTCGAACACGTAAGGTGATACTATGTGGTCGAACACGTAAGGTGATACTATGTGTCGAACACGTAAGGTGATACTATGTGATCGAACACGTAAGGTGATACTATGTGGTCGAACACATAAGGTGATACTATGTGTCGAACACGTAAGGTGATACTATGTGTCGAACACGTAAGGTGATACTATGTGTCGAACACGTAAGGTGATACTATGTGTCGAACACGTAAGGTGATACTATGTGTCGAACACATAAGGTGATACTATGTGGTCAAACACGTAAGGTGATACTATGTGGTCAAACACGTAAGGTGATACTATGTGGTCGAACACGTAAGGTGATACTATGTGGTCGAACACGTAAGGTGATACTATGTGTCGAACACGTAAGGTGATACTATGTGTCGAACACGTAAGGTGATACTATGTGTCGATCACGTAAGGTGATACTATGTGATCGAACACGTAAGGTGATACTATGTGGTCGAACACGTAAGGTGATACTATGTGTCGAACACGTAAGGTGATACTATGTGTCGAACACGTAAGGTGATACTATGTGTCGAACACGTAAGGTGATACTATGTGATCGAACACGTAAGGTGATACTATGTGTCGATCACGTAAGGTGATACTATGTGATCAAACACGTAAGGTGATACTATGTGGTCGAACACGTAAGGTGATACTATGTGGTCGAACACGTAAGGTGATACTATGTGTCGAACACGTAAGGTGATACTATGTGTCGAACACGTAAGGTGATACTATGTGTCGAACACGTAAGGTGATACTATGTGGTCAAACACGTAAGGTGATACTATGTGGTCAAACACGTAAGGTGATACTATGTGGTCGAACACGTAAGGTGATACTATGTGGTCGAACACGTAAGGTGATACTATGTGTCGAACACGTAAGGTGATACTATGTGTCAAACACGTAAGGTGATACTATGTGTCAAACACGTAAGGTGATACTATGTGTCGAACACGTAAGGTAATACTATGTGTCGAACACGTAAGGTGATACTATGTGATCGAACACGTAAGGTGATACTATGTGGTCGAACACGTAAGGTGATACTATGTGGTCGAACACGTAAGGTGATACTATGTGGTCGAACACGTAAGGTGATACTATGTGATCGAACACGTAAGGTGATACTATGTGATCGAACACGTAAGGTGATACTATGTGTCGTACACGTAAGGTGATACTATGTGTCGAACACGTAAGGTGATACTATGTGATCGAACACGTAAGGTGATACTATGTGTCGAACACGTAAGGTGATACTATGTGATCGAACACGTAAGGTGATACTATGTGTCGAACACGTAAGGTGATACTATGTGTCGAACACGTAAGGTGATACTATGTGTCGTACACAGAATTCGCGACTTTGGGTGCGTTAGTGTTGCTTTGTCTGCATCAGATGTGGAAAAATGTGCAGGTGGCAACTGGGCTTGCGTCGCCATCTAAACACTGCACTCATTCGGAATCGAAGACAATACTATTATTATTATTAAACGAATATGTCCATAGAGTCCCTCCTCGTTGTAAAGTTTTGGTTCCGCCCTTCCGACCGTTGAACGTAAGAGTCGGTCACTAAAAACTCAGCAATTTGTGCTTAGCTAGCCCTATTGTTCGAGTCCCTAGCACGCCTCCACCTCTGCATCTTACAACTACTCACACACAGACCCGGTAACCGGAATTGTTTTTTGTGTTAGTCTTTGTTCTCCACAGGTGGTAATAAATTACAGATGTGTGTGTGTGCGAGGGGAGATCACTGGAGTCTGCCGTAAGATAAACATTAATCCCCTTCGTGAAGCCGGCGCGTGCGACTTTGTTTGCTGGGCCGAACAAAAAACACGCAATCTGTTGTCCTGCCTAGGATTCTAGTTGGTTTTTTTTTTTTTAATTAGAACCAACGATGTGATATTCAATCCTAAATGTATCAACTACACTAATCATCTCTAAGTTGAAGCAATACTCTGGGAGCTTAAGAGGAATGAAAGAGAACAGAACGCTTTTTTTTTGTTCCAAACCTCGTGACTAGAGTAGAGAAGAGCTGACAGCTTAGCGGTAAAGAGACAATTAAGATACTAAAGGAAACGAGACAAGAGGATTGTAATAAGCCCAATCTATGACACAGATCTAGGCAAACTTACAATGTACAGTCAACACAAAGACAACAGCAACAAAAAAGAAAAATTAAAAAAAAAATCCTTTTGTTTTCAAAAACAAAAGCTTATTTATGGTGAAGAACTGCACAATTACAATGCTATCTCTCAAGAATGTAGAAGTTATTTCCTTTATTCGATATCAAACAAAATAATTATTTACCATTAATTAATTGACTAATTGTTTTTTTTTAATTAATTTATGTTTTGTTAGGTGCAATAAATAGTTGTTTCACATTTGAACTTGATCCGAGAATGGGGGTAGGAGAAAGAATGTGAACAATTATATAAGGGGACCAAACCCTACATATTTAGCCATATCTGTGATTACTGAAGGATTCATTTCCCTTGTCTGTATTAAATTGAGTGTCATGAGTGTAATAGAGCTTACAACGATCTCATGAGTAATGTCTGACATGTATTTCTGCTATAGCCACATGACATGGGGAGGGACATTCTCTTGCGGAAAAATTAATACCCGACACAAACTCCTGAAAATATTTTCTTGATTTTTCTTAGTACTTTATTTAGTGTTTTGTGTGTGTGTGTGTTTTGTTTTTTGGTTCGCCCTCCTTTCCTTTCTACAATAGACTATCTTTTGTAACCCGCTCTCCATTCCCCAAAACCTACGTACGAAACTTGTCATTACACAAGTTAGGCGTGTCAAAATAGTTCTCCCCCCCCCCCCCCTTTTCAGTACGGAGATTCAAAGTCAAATATTTGGCGCACAAACTAGATCTAGATCTTACAAAGTCTCTAAAGTGGCCAGCATTAGAAACTCCCTATGTGCATCTATGTGTAGGTGTGTGTATTTTCCCGGATATCCTCCTTTTGTAGAAAAACGCCTAACAGTCGCAGTTTTTTTCAATTCATATTGAAGGGTTTAAAAAAAATGAAACCTTTACTCTATTTGAAAGAGTCTATTATTGAACAACAAAGTTCTGCCTATGATCACAATCAGTTCAAACAGTGGGGGATGTATGCGCGAGACGTTGGCTAAGGGTAGAAGCCACCCTAGGACCCCAATGCTGCACCCCCGGCTTTCTCTGAATGAACAGCAAACTCTTCACCCCCCGCTTGTATTCCAAGATTCATTTATGGTCGAGGCCAGTGCGGGATTGGGTCGCAAGTTGAGATATCGAAGTTTCGTCTGTTTCTTTTAGATCTGGCTGCGCGAGTTTCTTCCTTCACAAACCTACATTTCAGGGAGGACTGTCAGTTTCAGTTGACACTATATAGAACGGCAAGATGGACTGGGCTAGCATAACCTCCACTCCAAAAACGTAAAAGCTTTGGAAACGTAAATTTCTCGAACCACAATTAGAAGCCAAGTTTCCCTATCCATGGCCCAGTATACCAGGTACCAAGGTAGATAATCTTACAAATCAATCAAAAGAAACTCATGCAGAGAACATTATCAGTATTTGATTGAGAGCTAATGGAGAAAAAATCGAAAGAAACAAGTCTACGAAAGGAGTTTGCTCTAACGGGGCGGACTCCTAAAGTGCACAATCATTAGTTCTAGTGAGTGCCTGGATATGAGTCATCTCACTAAACAAGCCAAGGAGAACGACTTCATTACATTTCTTGGACATCAAAATAGAATTCACGAACTGTTGTTTTTTTTTTTTTAAACTAATTTGTAACCAATTGAATTCCATCGAACCAAATGTCTTGAGTTCAATTCCAACAGTGAATTTTGTGTTGAGAATGTGGCTTGGTCCATTTGAGTGTGTGTCGTCTGCCCACCAGCCGGATAGAGATTAAGGACACATTCATATCTTACTAGATTGTTCTATTAGTCGTTCTAGATTGTTTTATTAGTCGTTTTAGATTGTTCTATTAGTCGTTTTAGATTGTTCTATTAGTCTTTCTAGATTGTTCTATTAGTCTTTCTAGATTGTTCTATTAGTCAATCTAGATTGTTCTATTAGTCTTTCTAGATTGTTCTATTAGTCTTTCTAGATTGTTCTATTAGTCTTTCTAGATTGTTCTATTAGTCTTTCTAGATTGTTCTATTAGTCGTTCTAGATTGTTCTATTAGTCGTTCTAGATTGTTCTATTAGTCTTTCTAGATTGTTCTATTAGTCGTTCTAGATTGTTCTATTAGTCTTTCTAGATTGTTCTATTAGTCTTTCTAGATTGTTCTATTAGTCGTTCTAGATTGTTCTATTAGTCATTCTAGATAGTGCTACAAAAAATGTATTTATATGTCAACCCTGATTGATGTTTTTAAAAAAGGGGGTAAGGGAGAATAAAGGCGCTCAGGGTTAGGGTGTGACAAGGTGCTACCCATTTCCTCCTCAGCTACAACATTAAAGGTGTTTCCCCTGTAACAAGTAGAATCAAAGTGAACAAAAGCAGAGCACCCACCTACACTCCAGACATTGACAATGCCAGAAATAAACGAACACGACAACTGAAACTTAACGTGATTTTTGTTTTTAAGTTGCTTTTGAAAAGAAGTTTAAAGCAGAGACCTTTTTGGTGACCTACAGATGTAACTTTAGCATGTCGCTCCGTAACACACACACACAATGGTCGAAACTCCAGGGAAAGGCGAAGGAATCCCAGATGTGCCCAAAAAGAATTTTTACAAGGTGCCATCGATTCTATCAGTTCCTATTTTTGTATGAGCAGAATGTTAGGACGTGTGTATAGACACACACACACACACAGAGGGCTTTGGGTTGGGGGGGTGTATCTGGGCAGAGATTTATGACTATTTCCGTTGTTAGTAGGATTTTATTAGCCAAACAGTGGAAACCAGAATGGCTGTGATGAATACGTACGACAGACTATTAGTCAGGAATGACTGATCACAATCTAATATCCCAAACTGGCAAACTCAATCAATTGGTATTATTACAACGAAAGTGACTAACACGCACGACCCAAAGTCAAATTATCAAACACACACAAGAAGGCGATGAGTTACTTGGTTTAGGTGAACAGTTCTCTGCTCACCACGAGAACTGGGTGTAAAATGGTAGATTTAGTTTGTACCCCACCAAGTGATGTGTTTGATTACACCACAAAACCAGAATGAAGACCAATTGAAGAGTGCTGGTTAGACAACGACCAGAATGAAGACCAATTGAAGAGTGCTGGTTAGACAACGACCAGAATGAAGACCAATTGAAGAGTGTTGGTTAGACAACGACCAGAATGAAGACCAAGTGAAGAGTGCTGGTTAGACAACGACCAGAATGAAGACCAATTGAAGAGTGCTGGTTAGACAACGACCAGAATGAAGACCAATTGAAGAGTGCTGGTTAGACAAGGACCAGAATGAAGACCAATTGAAGAGTGCTGGTTAGACAAGGACCAGAATGAAGACCAATTGAAGAGTGCTGGTTAGACAAGGACTGTTTTTATTTGCAGTTGTTTCTCGAGAAACGATGATTATTATGTACTGGGCCAGACAACAGGAGGTGACAGCGTGGGGGATTCAAACTTGGGATCATCGCCACGACAGTCCGGAGCGCATAACACATGATCAGCGGATGGGGTTCGGGTGCTGGAGAACACTAAAACAGATCTTGAAAAAATAAACAATAACCAGCGCTAGAGAACTTTAGTGAAATATTGTATTTTCTTGCTGGTATGCTACTATCTTGATGTTTTGCTGTTTTAAGTCGGGACTGCAATGTTTCTATCTTGATGTAAGTGACTTGTGGCTAGAACAGAAGTGTTGTAATCTATGAAGGTAAGTGCGGCTCGAGACAATGTGGCTATACGATTGCATTTCTTCGTGAAGTCAACGACCAGCGTGGTGCCGCACAAGACTCAGACATAACGGAAGTGATGCCACTTGATATTCAGTCCAAAAGTGTTATTTGACTACTGGTGATGGTGGGAAAGTGGGGGGGGGGGGGGGGGGGGAATCAGTTGTACCAATACGCTAGGCCCTACTGTGTCCATGTGTGTCCCGCTACGTTGCTGTTTTTGAAATATTTTCTGCCAGATGTAATCACGGCACAGAAGATTTGAACAACTTGGCCTTGTCTGTGACAAAACCCAACAACAACAAAGTCTTGCTGTCATAGTTCATAGCGGAGAGCGAGACGCTGGTGTTATCTCTCGATCAATAGTTAACAGATTCTTGACTCTCCAGCTACAGCGGCATTTATTTGTACACCAAAAGCAGAGTTCTGTAAAAATACATTGCTGTATCATTTGTCTTATAATATTTAAATGGTACAATAAACACGTTTAAATATTTGCTGTCCGAATGAAATTTATATGGGCCTACATGTTTGGTCAGCTGACGTGTCCACTATATATGTTTAGATTTTTGGTCAGTAGATGAAGCATACCCGTAAAGGCCTATATTTGAATGGTTGTCTGTAAGTAACTAGATCTCTCTATTCGGTCTTCTTCAGGTGGTCAAGACATGACGTTTCTATAATTTAGACACTGAACAACTGACCAGAATGATGTGATGCACCATATATATTGTTCAGGTTGGCTTGTACTTCTAATCAGGACTATAAATCATTGGTTCTCAAATGATAACAAAATGGCATCCCTTATAAACATATATTATTTTAAAAGTATACCATCATACACCAACTAGTGATTGAACCTTTGAGAGGAGCATTGTATTACTAGCAAGGACTAACTAGGTAACACTTTTTTTAACAGGCTGTTCATGTTATAAGAAACATCTTTAGCAGTAGATTTTAGAAAAGAAAAGAACTAGATCGAAATGATTTCTCAAAAAGATAAAGAGTTGACATTTTGATGGAGACCCACAAGACACAAGTCTATAAACAGCTAGATGTGCTAACTCAACGTGGTTCTGTCGGCCCTACAAAGGTGAAAACAAATTTACACTTCATTGGTGGTATCGTGATATAACACTTCATTGGTGGTATCGTGAAATAACACTTCATTGGTGGTATCGTGATATAACACTTCATTGGTGGTATCGTGATACAAACAGAACGTTAGCCTCCAGCAGAACGAGGCAATCCCCATCATTGCGAACCAGAGTGACTCATTCGGTGACTCCAGGGTCAGCGGTCAAACTCATCAATACACGCGCGCTCAACTAGTGTACTCATTGTCCATTAGCTCGTAACAAAGTTAGTGTCATTCAAGTCGGTGCTATCTAGTTGTACAAGTCAATAGAACAAAGCCATTCTCAGTTTTGTCAGTACTATCACACTATGTCAGAATTACGACAATTATCACTCGAAGTGTTATGACAATACAGTAAGTCAGCATAACAGTTGTATTATCATGATGTATCAGTCATAAAACAAATTTATTATCAGTCAATCTTTCCTGAGTCAATATAGTCATACCAAGTGGGTATATCAGCTTTATTATCAAACATACCTATTACCACTTCTATCACCCATAAGGCCATTTAACAATACTCACATGCGATGCCGATACAATCTAATAGAAAGTCAACACGGCGAAGCTATAGTCAGTGACGTGATTTTTACAAAGCTTATTTCAACTATGTCTGTATGTATGGTAAAAACTTTGTACGCGTTATTACTCCCACACCAAATCTCGAAAAAGCTGACATTTTGCACAATTATTTCTTTTACCTAACAACACAAGAATCTATTTTTAAAAAATTAACCAGTTAGTTAATTAACTATTGGTAATTAATTATTTTGTTTGGTATCTTGAACAAGGGAAAAATTCGTACTTGACAGATGTGGTGGTATACGTTGAATTAGTCCTCTTAAGGAATCTTGAACCCTGAGTTAAATTTTTTTATGCATTTAAAAAACGATTATGTAAACATTCACAAAGATACTCCCTTCTTCCCCCCCCCCTTTTGTTTCACAACTGGTCCAGACAAGGGATAGGGTCATGTCAGAAGAAGTCAGACTAACATGACTATGTCAGATGAAGTCAGACTAACATGACTATGTCAGATGAAGTCAGACTAACATGACTATGTCAGATGAAGTCAGACTAACATGACTATGTCAGATGAAGTCAGACTAACATGACTATGTCAGATGAAGTCAGACTAACATGACTATGTCAGATGAAGTCAGACTAACATGACTATGTCAGATGAAGTCAGACTAACATGACTATGTCAGATAAAGTCAGACTAACACGACTATGTCAGGTGAAGTCAGACTAACACGACTATGTCAGATGAAGTCAGACTAACACGACTATGTCAGATGAAGTCAGACTAACACGACTAAGTCATGTGAAGTCAGAGCGAGCGGTCAGAGACAGCGCTTAAAAAAGTGTAAACAAAATGCAGACTATGTGTATCTACTGTTTATGCGTGAATGCACAGTACCTGCCCCCTTTTCTAGGCCAGTGAGTACACAAGTAACAAGTGAGCACTTGAAATGACTCCCAAGGACGGAGTCCTATGTGCTCACGTAGATGAAGTGTATATCTTCAAGTACCACTGCACGTGTGGACTTCATCATACAAGCACTAGCAATGGAGCTGTCAAGTGTGTAAGATGTGAGTGTTTTCAGCAAGATGTGCTTATCATGCGTGGTATGCACTGTCACATGGGAGCCCTTGTGTATGAGAGAGAAAGAGAGATGGAGAGAGTCGACACTAAATTAGACATGCATACGTTTCCAGAGAACAGAAGAGTGACAGAACGAGAGAGAGACAGGGAGAGAGTGGAGGAGAGAGAGACAGGGAGAGAGACAGGGAGAGAGTGGAGGAGAGAGACAGGGAGAGAGTGGAGGAGAGAGACAGGGAGAGAGTGGAGGAGAGAGACAGGGAGAGAGTGTGAGACAGGGAGAGAGTGGGAGAGAGAGACAGGGAGAGAGTGGGAGAGAGACAGGGAGAGAGTGAAGGAGAGAGACAGGGAGAGAGTGTGAGACAGGGAGAGACAGGGAGAGAGTGTGAGACAGGGAGAGAGTGGGAGAGAGAGACAGGGAGAGAGTGGGAGAGAGACAGGGAGAGAATGGAGGAGAGAGACAGGGAGAGAGAGACAGGGAGAGAGACAGGGAGAGAATGGGAGAGAGACAGGGAGAGAGTGGAGTAGAGAGACAGGGAGAGAGTGGAGGAGAGAGACAGGGAGAGAGTGGGAGAGAGACAGGGAGAGGGTGGGAGACAGGGAGAGAGTGGGAGAGAGAGACAGGGAGAGAGTGGGAGAGAGACAGGGAGAGAATGGAGTAGAGAGACAGGGAGAGAGTGGAGGAGAGAGACAGGGAGAGAGTGGGAGAGAGACAGGGAGAGGGTGGGAGACAGGGAGAGAGAGACAGGGAGAGAGACAGGGAGAGAGTGGAGGAGAGAGACAGGGAGAGAGTGGAGGAGAGAGACAGGGAGAGAGTGTGAGAGACAGGGAGAGAATGGAGGAGAGAGACAGGGAGAGAGTGAGAGAGAGGACAGAGACAGTGGGAGAGAGAAAGAAAGATATAAGGGGGACTGAAAATAATAATATATATAAAAGTGTAAATATAGCTCTAAAACAAGACAGTGATCAGGAAAAACATAAACTAAAACAAAGAGACACTAAATCATATACATCTATACTACAACAAACAGACACTAAATCATATATATCTATACTACAACAAACAGACACTAAATCATATATATCTATACTACAACAAAGAGGCACTAAATCATATATATCTATACTACAACAAAGAGGCACTAAATCATATATATATATATATATACTAAAACAAAGAGACACTAAATTATATATATTGTTACGTATTTCTGAATTTTCTGGCTAGATGTATTAGTTGGCACACAAATAAAAGAAACTGTAAAGAACTTGACGACTAAACTTTCAGTTTCATATAACTTTAATGACTATTAACTCTAACAATTCGTTACTTGAACATGTAGCGTAGAAGACTGTACAATATCTGTCAGTTTACAGTTAGCTATACTTCGTTGCAATACATCTCTTCACTTCGTTGCAATTCATCTCTTCTCAACTTTCCTCGAGCCGTATTACACAGAACAGACCAACGACACACTTCCCAGTGTCGCTCCAGGTCTCCCTAAGCTGAACCAAGTCGTACTCAAGTCTACCGAATCAGAGCCGCACACGTCTTACATCGACTGTATCGACTGTAACGGCTCAAGTCCACTGTAGTTCGCTGTATAGACTTTAACTTTAACGACAGTAGTCCACTCCAGTTAACTCTACCCTAGTTAACCTGCATCGAGTCGTACACATTTCTCTTCCACAGAGCCGCACACGTCTTACACCGTCTGTATCGACTGTAACGGCTCACTCACGACTCCATACGACTGACTTTAACATTAACTCTCTGGCTTATATAGAGTCCCTAATCGCTTGTCCAAAGTTGCACAAACACGGCTAGTATCCTCTGAAATAACACGTGAGGAAACGTCACATCCTGTCTTTGTTTATACATGTAGATTCCAGAAAACATCGGCTGCAGTGTCATCAAGTTGGGGTCACACTAGTGACCTCTATCTGTCACTGTTCATTAGTAACTGTCCCCCTACTTAGATCTGTTCGTCCCCTGGAACAACACGTGAGGGCACGTCACATCCTGTCTTTGTTTGTACATGTAGATTCCAGAGGACACTCGCTGCTGTGTCATCTCGCCGGGGTCATACGTTGACCTCTACCTATCACTGTTCATTTGTAACACTGCCCCCTTCTTAGATCTGTTCGTCCCGAACAGATTCTACTTCACCACGATACTGATGAAATCGATCGACGATCAAGAAGGAAGCTTTGGTGGTTGCCCCCTTCTCAGAGATGTTCTTTCAATCTGGCAGTTGTCCATCTTCTTTCCATAGAAGAATGGGAGCCAAATCTTCATTTTTCAGCAGTTCCTCACAAATGTTTTCATCAATCTTGGTATGGAAACATCGACCTTCAGATGACGACATTGGGCACTCTTGTCGAGAAAATTCATCAGCATTCTAACGAGTTCGTGCTTCACTGGCTGAGTTTTACATTTTCAAGCATCTTTTTACAGATGGGTTAGGGCTTTTTCCAGAGCTTCTTCAGAGATGACCAGGTTCATTACAGTACAGCAATATTCACATGTTCTTCTTACAACAGCAACTGACTTTGGGTTTGTACGATGCCTGTTGGGTTGATCTTCTTGTACAGTTCTGTCACAGATGGTTACTAACTACATTTCTGACATCTTAAACTACTTCATTGCTGTCCTTCTTGCTTCTGACTTAATTAGCGTTCTTCTAAAACCTCTGTTATATACTTCATCAACCTATTCTCATGAGGAATGTTCTTAGATTATTCATTAGTGGCTTCACACTTTCAACTGATTCGTAAGGCTTTCTTCTTTGGTCTGATGGTTCCGGACAGAATCTTTCTAAAAACATGGGCTGTGGAGTTTCATAAATGCAGGTGGGGGTCTATCAGTGGGAGAAGGGGTGGGTTTGTATCTTGATCTTGTTGGAGCCATCCACGTTGCACTCTGCATATGTCGCTTTCTCCGCCTCCTCAATTTGATATTTCTTTGGTTGCGTTGATGTCGTTGTCGTTGTCTTGCTTTCCTGTCGATCAATGCTGATGGCAGCGACTTAGCACATAGGAAGGCATTGTATTTCATAGCTGTAGTCATCAAGACTGTTGATCTAACAAGTTGCTTCAGCATTATTCTTCGATGGGTGCTTTGCGAATGAGCTGCAAGTCCACTTGAAGGCAAGTTGTCAAACACGTCATCACCTTCATCCGAGTCTGGAGGACTCGACTGTGGGGCAGGTTGATAACATTCAACGTGCAAAGGTCCATCAACTTAAGCATCAGTTTCTATTGTAATTCCTTGACTATCACCAGGGCTTCTCACGCCTACCTTGATAGCTGTACAAGCTTCTGTTAAGTCTAGAGCTTGTTGGTGTATTTCTTGGCATTCACAGTCTTCTTGCATAGCTACGTACGTACAGTTCTTGTCAAACGCATGGGTGCAATAATCCAGCTTCGAGTTCCTCTCGTAGACAATGACAGATAGACAGAAGTCTTTAAGGCCCACAGCAACAGGCTTGGACGCAGACCCAACGTTGTCTTGATCTGTTTGGCTAGTTGAGGTACTCATATCAGGTATATCTATAGCTAAAGCTTCGGTCAAACTATAGGTCTCTTCTATTGTTTCCTCAGCGGTCTCATTCTGCTTCTCGTTGAAATAGTAACAGCTACCGTCTCTTTTCATTTCCCGTGGGCCACATTCGTTTGGTTTACCATCACAGTCACAGACAGCACAACCATCACCAGCATCCCTATCGTAATTGTCTGTATCGCCACATTCTTGGTTGGACAATTGTTCACTGTTCATCAATGGTGTAGCTCTTTCATCTGTTGACTCAATCTGATACTGCTGAGTGTTCAGCAGCTCGTTAATCATGATTCTCGTTTGATCTATTATCGTCTCTGTTTGTTCTTCTGTCTTGTTGGGCGTGGTAGCTATTTGTTCATTCTCATTCATGACTTAATCAACTGGTTAAATGAAAAAAATTGGGTGTTGATTTCTGATTCTATCTCCTTAATGCTCTCGTTCACCGAGTTCATTTTGTATTGCAAAGTTCTCAGGAGCTCCATCGTATCAGGTTTGATTTCAAATTGGCAAGTGTCCGGATTCTCATCTTCCTCCAACAGGGCTTGTCTGAGACGTACTGTTAGCATTTCCTTATTTCCGTTTAGCTGTAGACCTCTTTCTCGAAGCTCTTGTCTAAGTTCTTTCATGTCAAGTTCATTAAGAAGTTTGGTGGAATACATTCTAGCCAGAAATATCCCACTTCTGACACCAATTGTTACGTATTTCTGAATTTTCTGGCTAGATGTATTAGTTGGCACACAAATAAAAGAAACTGTAAAAAACTTGACGACTAAACTTTCAGTTTCATATAACTTTAATGACTATTAACTCTAACAATTCGTTACTTGAACATGTAGCGTAGAAGACTGTACAATATCTGTCAGTTTACAGTTAGCTATACTTCGTTGCAATACATCTCTTCACTTCGTTGCAATTCATCTCTTCTCAACTTTCCTCGAGCCGTATTACACAGAACAGACCAACGACACACTTCCCAGTGTCGCTCCAGGTCTCCCTAAGCTGAACCAAGTCGTACTCAAGTCTACCGAATCAGAGCCGCACACGTCTTACATCGACTGTATCGACTGTAACGGCTCAAGTCCACTGTAGTTCGCTGTATAGACTTTAACTTTAACGACAGTAGTCCACTCCAGTTAACTCTACCCTAGTTAACCTGCATCGAGTCGTACACATTTCTCTTCCACAGAGCCGCACACGTCTTACACCGTCTGTATCGACTGTAACGGCTCACTCACGACTCCATACGACTGACTTTAACATTAACTCTCTGGCTTATATAGAGTCCCTAATCGCTTGTCCAAAGTTGCACAAACACGGCTAGTATCCTCTGAAATAACACGTGAGGAAACGTCACATCCTGTCTTTGTTTATACATGTAGATTCCAGAAAACATCGGCTGCAGTGTCATCAAGTTGGGGTCACACTAGTGACCTCTATCTGTCACTGTTCATTAGTAACTGTCCCCCTACTTAGATCTGTTCGTCCCCTGGAACAACACGTGAGGGCACGTCACATCCTGTCTTTGTTTGTACATGTAGATTCCAGAGGACACTCGCTGCTGTGTCATCTCGCCGGGGTCATACGTTGACCTCTACCTATCACTGTTCATTTGTAACAATATCTATACTAAAACAAAGAGACACTAAATCATCTTCTACAACAAAGAGACACTAATAATAATAATAATAAGGCTTGTCTTCAAGTCCGAAAATTGTTGAGGAATGCACTAAAACAAAACAAACAAAAAAGCATTCATAAGGCCTTTAAAAGTATTTTTATCAAATTACCTAAGTTCAAAGAACATGCCAGCACTGGGTGAAGGTCAACTTAATAGTTTGTAAGTTTGCTCTATGATTGCAGGCTTCTTTTTTTTATTAAACAATAACAACATTTTCACATGCACTTCTGGTAGTAACAGTCATGCAAAGACCATGTTATAAGAAACATAAATTCTAAACTGCTTTTTCCCCCTCAAAATTATTTCCCAAGAGTGTTTAAAAGCCAATAAAACAAGTGGAGCATAATTTAAAGTGTTGACAAGAGAAACTGGGATTCTGGGCGGCCACCAGGGAACAAATACAATCATTCACAATGACAGACACATGACAGAACATCAGATTTAAAAAGATAACCATGTTACCATATTAAAAAAAATGTTATTACTACTATATCATTATCATAACCTAATGGCATAAAATATTAAAACTGAATTGTGACAAAATGTTTTGAAAAGAGCTGTTATAATAATACATGTACACTCTAAACTTTGTAGTTCAATAGAATTAATCCAACACCATCAGTAGCACCATGAAAGATATGCTGTACAAAGGAGAATGATGATACTTAATGGAGACTAGGATTGATATTACTATTAACTAATTAAGTTAATAAACTTTAAAAAAAAAAGAGTTCTTACCTCCTGAAGTTTAAATGGAATGCTGGTAATAGTCCCTCGAACTTGAATCTGTCGGAACAAGGCAATATCCTGGAAACTTTGCACATCAAATCCTAGCAGAGTACAAATTTGCTCTACTAACACTTTATCGCTGTCTGAGAATTCACTCTTCTCCTTGTCTCCATCAGGCCCCTGGAAGTGCAGGTTGCCCAAGAGAAGCACAGCCGAAAGAACAGAAAACAGACCATGCGACATCTCCTCTGTGATGCCCAGCACGTTCATGGCCAGCCGCAAGCTGTCAAACATGGCAGAGTCGTTGACACCGTCCAGACTATAGCAACCGCTCTGGTTGAGATAGGCATAAGTCTGGGGTGGACACAGCATGTAGGTCTCTGCTAAATGAGGGCAGGCTTGAGAAGCCGCTAAAAGCTGATAAAATACGTGATAGTTTCTTTCCTGCCCACTCTGGAAAGTAATCCTGGACTGCTCCAAGAGATAGTCTTGCACAATGCAGCCTTTGATTTGAGTCCCGGAGAAACAGACTTGCATAAATTTCCCAAAACGACTAGAGTTGTCATTGCGAACTGTCTTAGCGTTACCTGGAAAATAAACAAATTCACTCTATAAAATATTTTTAAAAATTAACCTAAATGAGAAATAACCTACAAATACAAAATTGCTTAAATAAAACAAATATAATGGCTACATTGAAGAAAATATAAGCATGAATTTTATGCCAAGGATTTAACCATAATCTTTTATTACTAATGGAAACATCTTCAAATTCAAAGCATTGTTTAAGACATGAAATTTTAAAGCTTCAATGCATCATGTCAAATCTTGATCGCTGTTTTACAAGTGCCAGTCTGGAGGCTAATATCTTTCATTCAACTTACCAAAAGCTTCTAAGACTGTGTTGGCCTCTAAAATTTGTTGTTCTGTCCAAAAGGATGTATGGTTAGTAACAGAACAGAGGTACTGAAGAATGAACTTGGTGGTTTCTGTCTGTAAACATTCAAGTACAAGATGAAAACTGTGTTTAAAGTCAGTCTCATTAGTAAAACTTTCTATTTGTTTATGGGTCATGTTGGCTGAGTGGTAAAGCACTTGGCTTCTGAACTGAGGGATCTTGGGTTAGAATCTAGATGAGAACTATTAATTTGAATTTTGGGATTTTTAGGATGCCCTTGAGTCCATTCAACTTTGATGGAGTGCCTGACATTATTTGGGTAAAGTTAAAGCAGTTGGTCATTGAGCTGGCCACATGACACCCTCA
This sequence comes from Biomphalaria glabrata, assembly GCF_947242115.1. NCBI lineage: Eukaryota > Metazoa > Mollusca > Gastropoda > Planorbidae > Biomphalaria > Biomphalaria glabrata. The sequence goes on from NC_074713.1 coordinate 42,286,084, forward strand.
TTAACCAATGACCATAGAAGCAGATGATCTTTACATAATATGCCATATAGATAGTAAGGTCTGAATAGGGTACTTTATTTTTTTTTTAAAGCTTATGAACCATCATGACACATGTAGCCTACATTATATCAGAAATGTTCTCACTGAATTACAATGCCTTAAATGCATACAAAATGTAAGTGAAAATAGCTTCAATCTCAATACTTAAAAATAGCTTATAATTACTGTAATTAAAAAAAATTCTTTTCTTCAAAAAAAAAAGGGGCATTATAATTACACTTTTAATGTGTTGTATGTTTTCTTAGGCTAGGCACTGAATGAAGGTTTGTTGTATACATAAACACACAAGCTTAACTAACAATTTACCTTGCCAGCCCCACTCTCTCCACTGATTATACAGCTTTGGTTGATACTGGAGCTAAACAGACTTTGATAGGCAGCTTCTGCTATAGCAAACACATGTGGCTCCACCTGGCTCAGTTTCTGTCCACTGTAACTACTAATATCCTTTGGTTCATAACATTTCAGTTCTTTGTAAGGGTTTACAGCTACTAAAATAGAGCCTGTGAATGTCTGAGGTTTAGGGTTAAAGAAAATATTTGAAGCACTGCAGCAACAAGATATTTAATACACCTGACACAAATCAAAAATATATTAGACATGCTACATTCACCTTCACCTATCTTTTAATCTGCTGAACCATTGGGGCACCACACAAGATCTGTCAACCGTCTTTCCTTTCCTCTCTGTCCTTTACTTTGGATAGAAGTTCATTCAATGACAGGACTGTCCATTCTTTGATGTTGTCTTCCCATCGCTTCCTCTGTCTTCCTCTTCTTCTTGGTAGTGTTCCCTGAAGGAAGGTCTTTACAAGCTCTGAGGACAGTTGCTGACAGGTCATCTTGGGGTGTATTAATCCTGTTTCTAATCTTTTCATTCCCTAATGCCATCTTTGCAAGTGACAACTTGGATCTTTCTGAAGCATCTTAGTTCCATTGCTAGGATCCTCTTCTCAAAAGCTGCAGTGCATTATCAAGCTAAATTAACTAGCTAGGGGAGGGGGTAGAAAACATGAACTTGTATAATTCGATTTATAGCTGATGTTCCTTGAGCATGAGACCATCTCACATTTCAATGGACGAATCTCCCTCAGTAAAAAAAAAATGTAAGGAGTTAAAAGCTCTAGAACTGAAACAAATGATGAACAACTAGGACATGTGTAACAAATAGTAGCAGTGAGCCGCTATACCATATTTGCATCTCATGTTTATTCACCAGTAAAAATGTTATACAACATAGGATCTTATCTAAGGAACAATGTCCCATTAATCAATAGATTCTCCATAGGTCCTAATTGTAAATAACTATACAGTATGTTTTTAACAATAAAAGGAAAAAAAGAAACATGAATGTAAAGCAACAGTATGTGTGTGTGTGTGTGTTGCAAAACAATATCAAAATGCCTGGACATTCATAGAGCACCCCACCCCCCCAAAAAAAACACAACATTTTCAGCTTTCCATCCTCACAACCTAATCCTCTCTCAGTCTTTTTTTTCCTCCCCAGCTCTCTCTCTCTTTCTCTCCCCCATTTCTTTCTATCTTCTCTGGTCCCTCATCACTGGATAGAATGGGAGGAGCCCTCATGAATAAAACATACCATTCCCAGAGAGTGGCTGGCTATCACATTACTGTAAAGAGACTGGGCCAGTTGGAAGTATTGTTCTGGAACAGTTTGTCTTAAGAAAACATATTCCAGAGTGAGGGGAGGGGAGTCTGGTGACAGTATGGAATTTAATGTTTGAATGACTGAAAGGTCAAAGGTGAAAATGCCATTACTATAAATATTAAGCTTAATGTTCAAGTGTTGTTTTTTTTTTGGAAAAAAAAAAGGCCGGGGTGGGGGGGGGGGGGGCGCTGCTATTTTAAAGTTGTATTCTCATATTTTTTAGACATTTATTGTGATTTATAGAAACTGTCCTATTCCTAATCCTTTTCACACATACATTTATTTCTTATCCAAATCTCCATTTCCAAAAAAAAAAAAACTTTCACACCTGCATTTTATTTACTGCAAATGAATGCATTTCTAGTGCTCACAAATTAAGACTACGAAAAAGCAATAACGCAATGAAAAAGACCATTCATGAGCTTTGTTTAAATGAGGATGTAAAACAAAAAATAATTATTAAAAACCTAAACACTCATTAAAGTTCAAGAATGAATCACTATATTACGAAACAAGGATAAATTCAATTAGCATTGAACTGAAAGTGTTGTGATAGAAACAAGCTTGAGTGTTTTCCACTAGAGACACCAAAATAACATGAAATAACACAGTTGCCAAAAACTGGCTACAAAAAAAAAAAAAAAAACATGGCTTAAAGCATGGCTACCCAGTTTGATACATATTAGCCCTCAGGCTAGATAAAGTACCAGAAACCTTTTTTCAAGGAAACAATGTTTGGGTGAGGCTGGACTAAATAACAAACCGATGCAAGACAAAAAGAAAATTTGTTAAAAAAACATATGGAGTGGTGAAGTAGGTCATGTAGCAGACTTAGAAACACAGAATACAGCTGAAAGCAAGGAAATCAATTATTTGACTACTTGATTTCTCTTCTACCCCTTTACTATTAAAGAAAACCAAAAATATTATTCACAAATAATGGAAGTAAATAAAGTAGAAAATTGTAAAAAGTCATTCATTATCAAACCCTGGTTATTTTAATGTGCATTATCATTTGGTATTGGCCTGAGTCTGACCACTTCAAGCTGGATTTAAGGGATAAAGATTTGTATTGAATGAAAGAGTTTGGATTCCCTTTTTTTTATATATGATTAAAAATAACACAGCCAAGAAAAAAAAAATCCTTTTATGCAGTTAAAATATGACTTATTTTTTAGCATTAAAAATCTACAACCAACATAAACAAGGCTGTAACAGAAAAACAAACAAACAAGACCAATGATGAACTTCAAAATGAAAGGCTGTGATGTAAAAATGATTGACTTTTAAAGCACTTTCATTATAAATGTAAGCTCTATATGGTATGACTTATTTACCTTGGCATTACATTTCAAACCTAGGGTGGGAAATACTCGACATAAAAGTAAATTAAATTTGGTGCATCGTTTCTCAATACATAGGTCATTGCCTTAACCATCATAAGCTTAACATATTATCCACAAATATTCATTCCCGTTTTTCACTCTCATTGTGTTTTGTGTGAAACAACCTTTCCATTTTTAGCTTCACTTCTATATTATGTATAATTTTTTATCCGTCAGCATTTTCCAAGCCAATGACTTGAAAGCAAGTTGAGCATAAGTTTGGACTCATTGTCAATAGGCTGTTGCTACCAAATGGATAGTTGACCATTGTTTCCAGCTTACCCATTCACACTAGATGAGCACAACCCATTTCTTTACTCATCTAGTACTTGCACTAATTAGCTCTTAACAACCTAGCGGAAGTTTATCATTTAAGGCAAATGTTCTCACACTGTGAGTTATCATAAATAGTTTGCAGAAGAAAAAGGCAATATTATAAACCATTATTTCATAAATTCAAATAACATCAAGGAATAGAAAGGGCTTACAGTTGATGAGCATGGCAGACAAAATGAAAGGAAATGACAAATTTACACACAAAAAATCATTTATAATACAGAAAGGAAAAGACTGGACATGGGTGAATCCCTGATGATGACAGAAAACAAAAAGAAATGGACAGGATTTAGATAAGGACATAATATGATTTTTTTTTGTTGTTGACTTGGCTCGGAATTGCATTACCATTAAAGACAGACAGACACATATACACACACATATATATATATTATATAGATATGAAGATCACTAAAATACTACTTTAAGAATGAAAATAAATATATATACATGTTGATTTTTTTTTTAGTCTGGACACAAATGTAAAGCTTGTAAAATGCATGACCAAAATATCTTCAGACAAATTAAGAACCTCTACATTTATCAGGGATAACCCTGTCTAGCCAGACAGCATGACAAAACAGGATGCTCTCTCTTTGCTGGTGGGACAAACAGACCCCATTGGCTTCTGTATTTACATTACTACTGTCCGCTATCAGCAAATCAAGATCGGACAAATACAAGTACCAGTGTAGGCATCATGTACATCAGTGATGCCCAACTTAATTGGGTCTGTGGGCCAATTTCTGGCACTCATATTACAGAAGAGATATGAAAAAAAAAAAAAGAAAAGAAACAATAAACCAATTTTATTAGAAACCCTTGAATCTACAACTTACAATAACTAATGAGAAAGCAACTTCTTATTATCCGGCTGCATAAATGAGGCAGCAAGAGGTTCATGGGGTGATTACAGTACATGAGTTTCGCCTGTTTCATCACTGAAAAGTTTTGTTCACACAAATAAGTGCTTGTAATTTTTGTTATCCTGTGGGAAAGTTTCTGCAGATGACATGGTGTAGAAATGTATTGTCTGCATCACTCAAAATTTGTTTAAGTTGCAGGTCTAGAGGGCTGTTGACACATTGGCCACAAATAGATTTTGGAAAAGATGTATTTCATTTTTCAAAATATAAAAATCTGGAAATTTTCAATGAAAATATTCTTCAAGAGCTTCAAAACCTGGATCATTTTTTTTCGTTTAGGATAGACTCATTTAGCTGCTCACCATGTTGTAGGTCCATACAGGTTTGGAAGTAGACAAGGTGGGCCCTTTACACCTACTGAATGAAAAGTTGCAATTTCATTTGGAAGGCTCTTGTGTCAGCATACACATTTGAAATCAACTCATCGAACTTGTCTTTCCCATGTGGTTTAGTGTTAAGTTTTTCCAAATGTGTCTCTTAGTTTTGAATAGTGATTTTAATCAACATCTTTCACTCCCCTTTTAAATGTCATGAGACAACTTCAACTGCATTTGTTTTATTTTAAGACTAACTGCTAGCAAGCACATATTAATGCATTCAGTCAGAAAATGGCTTCATTTAACTGCTGATATGTGAGCAGATCTGTAGCTTGTCTTACAGCAGGCTCTTGTCGCTTTCTGGTAAACATTTTCATCATTCTTCCACTCTTGGTGTAATGTACAAATCCTTTTTTACAGCCTTATTTTATTTTTTTATAAATTGTAAAGTCCTTGTAATGAAAAAATTTCCAAGTAGGATTAGTAAAGTGGTCTTGCCTTAGTCATATTTGTTTTTGCCTTATGACTTCTTTAAAAAGTGCCACCACTTTCTTTCTAAAACAAATATCTTGACTTAATAATCATTACCACAATCCATCAAAGAAAGACTGAGAGGCCCTAACGTAGGGGGATATTGTTTTTTCTTTGGGGGGGGGGGGGGGGGGGGGGGGGTTAAAATTTTAGCCAATGTTTCGGTAAGCTTATTTGAGGCATGTGGGCCCACCCGTGGGGTGTATTTTGGGCATCACTAATGTACAAGAACAATCCTAAAATATCGTCCCAGAAAAGACATAGATTAGTAAAGAATATTTGTATAATTAACAAAAATATCTTTTCTATATGAATTTTTGTTAAACATTCCATCATTTTGACTAATTACATTAACTTTTGCTGATCAGCCATATAACGGAAAGAGATCAAACTATTTAGGTTAACAAACTCAAGCTATGATTCAATACTCAAGTGGCTTCTCTTTGGGTTAGTCACTCAACAAGAGCCTTTACAAACCACTTAGAATTGGGAGGACAGGACTGTGGAGTTAAAACACAGACCAATCTTGCTTTTTTAAACCAGTGTAGGAAAAAACATAAATCCTCAGCAAAGTATTCTTATAAAGTTTAAAAGATTAAAACTTGATGAAGAAATCTATTTTTTTATAGCCAGACAATTGTAATGAAGGCATCTTATCTGATTCTTGATAGAAAAAAATGTTCATGTTTATAATTTATATATTTGCTTCTTATGACACTTTTATAGCAGATTAATCATCACACTGACCAATATAACCAATCAGATGTTATTTTTCTAAAAAAATGTTCACAATACAGGGAATGACAATCTCAAATGAATCCTCCAGTGGCGTAGCTAGGGTGGTGGAGGAGGGGGGCATTCAAATTTGTTTTTACATTAAATATTACACCATTATTTCATGTCATGATTTTAAATGTCAAAATGCAGGGGCCCTAAAAGGTCAAGCCCTCCCCCCCCCCCCACCCTCATGGATTTACATCTAGACCTATTTCAACATCTTATTTAAATTTTAAGTTAGTTTCTATTTAATAAAATGAAGTTTTGGCTCAATAAATGTTGACCAATGCTCTTCAAAAAAAATACATTTAAATTAATAATTTTTTGAATGCAATCTTTTTTTTTTTGCTACATGCTTAGAAAAGTATTTAGAAAATGAACATTTAAGTTTTCTTTGAATAAATAAGAAATGAAAAGGCCAAAATAATAAACCCATTGGATTTAAATTGAATGTTTATTAATTCTATAAAAACTTAAAACTGCATTATGAACACAATAATACCAACAGCAACAACAAAATGTAATTTAGTTCTAGAACTGTGAAGATCATGATAATCTTAAATCTTTTACAAGCTAATGATGGGGTTAGTGCCAACATCATCAATGTAAACAACAGCTTTAGTCATACACATAATTTATAAGGCAAAGTTAGACTTCATTCATGTCTATTATATGTGAGCCCCCCCACCCCCCTGCCCTTTTTTTTTTTAAATTTACCAGCTTATCTCTTTGGCACTCTTAAAGGCTGGATAATTGGGAAACATCTTCAATTCCCAAACATTGTAATATATATATATATAATAACAATGCTCAAACATTGAAATATAAGTGTAAATAAAGCTTTTTGTGTGTTTAATGACACATGACTTCAAGCTTTAAAACAAACACAAAAAATTCAATGAAAAACATGAAACAAAAGAAAAAAAAGGAGACTGAAAGGGAGTTATAAATATTTTGGCAGATTTAGCCTGCAGATTAATTTAAATAAGTTTGTTATCAGACATAAAAAGGATACATAAATAAGCTCCTTCTTATAGCGAACTTTAAGGTTAGTATTTATTCCATTTTCATCAATGTCACTAATCAAAATCATATCTCGGACACCATCTGATGGACGTAAGCCTGAAGAAAAAAAAATAAAATCAAACCATGAATGGTTGAAAAAAAATGTTTGCTTCGAAATTATTATTTAAAAAATTAAAATCAGATTTCTATATTGATGTATAGGACTAGCAATTCTTTTCCCTCATCTTTATAAGCTTGGAACTTCTACCAAACAGCTCCACTCTTTTCATCTGCACTAAGAGCTATGCACCTAGCGAATGTGCAAGATGATTTACTATGATTTAGTGACATACACTATAGGTACAACAATTTGCCTACTAGACATTAATTCAAATAACAAGCTGCAAATATGAATTCAAGTCAACTTGACTATTACTAGATCTAGACTTTTCTATTAGATAAAAATATTTTTTGTGTCTATGTCTATATTGACTTTTATAATACTTTTATAGTAACTTATAGTCTTATTATTATTAAAATGCAGTTAGGTTAAAATATATATTCTACTTCTGGTTATATTATATATTATATTCTAGATAATTATATTTTTATTATATATGTATATATATAAAAATATATATAGATCTATATATATAGAGACTATCATAGACTGTCTATATATAAATTTTTATATAATATATTATTATAATATTCATGTAAAGACAAAATAAATTTAGATTTTTTAAAGATCTAGATAAAGATATATAATATATATAATCTAAATCTTTAAAAAAATCTAAATTGTCTTTACATGAATCATAAAAATTCCTGGCACTCCTCAGACTCCCTCTACTCTAAGACTGACACTTTTACACAGACAGACTTTGGGACAGTGAAACACTATTCCTAATTACTAATACTACTAATACTGAGTACTAATCTTCTAATTACTAATAGGCTAAAACTAAGTATAAAGACTACTAGTAGACAGCTACAGTACAATTGGGTAGAGTAGATCTATTTTAAATTTTAAGTATTTAAATTTTAATATACTATCTATAGACTTTTATAGCTCTAATAACTAATTATTATTAATATTATAATATTTTATACTAATAGTAATACCCTAGTCCTAGTATTCTAGATCTTATCTAGATCTAGTCAATCTAGTCATCTAGATTGTAAACCAAAATATTATATAGATCTAGATTAAGTGATTAACTGATTAAGTTTAAAATAATAACAAAATCAACTTTTTTTTTGTAGTTTTTTTCAACTTTAATTATTAAACTTTAACTTACCTTGTGAGGCTAACTCTGGTTTGATTAAAATAGAAGTCATTTTCAGAAATATTCTAGGGTAAGCCTAGAAAAAAAAAAGATCTAAATTCTAGATCTAACATTAATAATATGTAATTTTAATCGTTTGAAATACACTAGTTCTACACATCTTTATCCATGCCTGACAACGACAGCAATGCCAGTGCTGACTCACTCAATCATCAATGAGTGTGAGACTAGAATCCTCCTTGTTGCGAGAAATAATAATTTAGTACGGAAACCCACTGAGTCATATTCGTACAAATCTGGCGAATTGCGATCTGATCTGTGTTATCGTAACTAGCATGCCCCTCTGCGACTTGCCTCCAAGTATTTAATATATCTAGATCTATGTGTTGAAGAATGGGGGTGATATGTGAACGATTAAGATACGGGTATGTAGGTTTGGTACGTATATATACGTTAACAGACAGTCATAAGAAATTTAGCTATATTATTATATATACACTATAGATCTAGTCAATTTATGATCTAAAGCACAGAATAATTACTTCTACATTAACTTTTTATTTCACCCAATTAATTTTTAAAAAGTTTACTAAATCAAGAGCTTGACTAGCGCTTATTTTAAAGTTAATTTATCTATCTGCATACAATTTTGATAATCTTCTGAATACTTTAATGATTAATGACTATTCCCTATGGTAGATTATCGGACTTTGCTAATAGATAAAGATTTAAATTTTTACTAATTAATCAATTTTATCTCATGTGTGTTTTACAATTTTATTTTCGTTTTAATATGTAGATCTACATTATAAAATTTTCTTTTCATTTTACTAAAATATGTACTCGGTAATTAGAATCTATTAAATTGGCATTTTGTTTTTGACATACAGCTGGCAATAACAGGATGTCATTTAAAAAACAACAACATCCGGTTTAAATATACTGAGAAGAAACAAAAAACAAATGAGATTTAGATTCCAGATCTACATTACTTAATCTATCTTATACTATAGTTATAGTCTAGGTCTCGATATCTACGAACTAGAATCTAGATCTACTTGTCTCTAGTCTAGGCTCAGATGTATTGATTATGGATATACTTAAAGCTGAAATAGAAAGAAAAAAGCGTCAGCTTGAAGAAAATAATTTACTAAAAGTAAGAACTACTTAACTTCTTAAGTAAACTACTACTTTACTACTTAGACTACTAAACTTATTTATAAATTAACTTAATAAAGTCAAACTCCTTAGCCTTAAGCTAAGTGGCTTAAGTTAAACTAAGAGATAAAAATTTAAAATGAGTTTAGAGTGAGTAAGTTACATTAAGCCTAAGGCTAAGAGGTACATAAAGTACATTGTATATACTAATATAGATTTATAGATCTAGTATAGTAGTAATGTAGTATATTATATTATATACTTATATATTATATAGTATATAGATAAGTAGTTTTACTATCATTATGATTATAATATATTGATTATAATTGATTATATGTATGGATTATACTTATCTTATACTTATACTATCTGATCATATTCTGATCTATCATATTCATACAGATGATACACTATTCAACTATACTTGACTTAAGAAGTTAAGACTTACCTGTTAGCTAGCTAGATCTAGTCCGTTCTAGAGACTACCATGTAAATCTATTATTAGTATTATATAATAATATATTATATATAATAATATTATATAGATCTAATAATATATTTAGAATCTAAATCTAGACTGTCTAGACTTGGTCTCTAAATCTAGAGAGAGAAATACAGAGGTGTAGCTGAGGTGGGGGAGGGGTGGAGGAGTGTTTTTTACATTAAATATTACGCAAAATGCAGCAGCCCCCCCCCCCCCTCCAAAGAGGTCAAGCGGCGGCACTGAAGCCTTCTGGGGCCCCAAATGTTGGCAAAGTCCTAGGTACACCTTTGGAGAAGTAGTCAAGTAGATCTATTCTTAAATTCTAGATCTATTTTCTATCTAGTTTAGATTTCATCATCTAGAATCCAAATCTAGTAGTTAATATAATATATAGTACCTAATTAACTAAATTTTATATTAGTTGTCTAGTCAGAGAAGTTGATCAACTAGCACTAGATATCATTGCAGTGACATCATCATCTATCTAATAGAGTTTAAAATAAAAGACTTTTTTTTTATATTTCTATCAGATTGCACTAGATCTAGAAATCTATATGATGATAGAGCTAGATTCTAGACTCTACTGACTCTAGCCTGACAGTTATTTGAGTTAGATCTAGAAATATATATATATCTAAATCTATCTAGATCTAGTCAGGGACAACTCACAATCTGTTAACACTGGACTCTTTTGAGTTCTGACAACTTTGTAATCTGTAACTGTAGCTCCTGTCATTCTTAATTTGTTCACTTTCACTCTAACTTAAAAGTCTAACCACTAGAGTCTATATCAAATTTAATGCTATCTAACATTTTTTTTTTTTTTTTTTTTTTTACTGTTGAGATAATCTTAATCTACTAGACTTTGGAGTACTAAGTAGTAGATTAGATATATACTGATATAGTCATATAGATTCTAGATCTAATCATCTTCTTCTTCTTCGTTCTCATTTTTATGTTGGAGCGTTCAGATGACTAGGCCACTATATGAGATGAACTGTGCAGTGGTTTCCAAATCAGGGAGCTCTCCATATAGTTTTCTTTCTATTGGGGTGTTTTGGGGCCAGTGTCTTGTACTGGCCTCTTGGTAAAGAGAACAGTTTTGAAGGACATGGTCAGCATTCTCTGGTGATACTCCACATGGGCACTGGTTCTAATTTTGAGCTTTCAGTACATATGTTGTCACATTCTGTTGTGTCCAGTCCTGAGTTGAAAGATTAGGCATTGATCTTGTCAGGATAGCTTATAATAGGCATCATCTTTCTTGTGATTTGGATGAGTGATCATTTCTCATTTATTTTATTTGCTATTAGTTTCTTCATTTCTTCTGCATAGAGTGCAATATTTATTTGTGAGTTTGTTCTCCCACTCTTGTTGAGTGTGTCAGCCTTCTCATTTTCTTCTAGTTCTATATGTGCTGGTATCCATTGAATATTAGTTTTTTGCTGTTGTTGTTGAGCTTTGTAAGTGCTGTCCTGAGTCATTTTATATAGGAGGAATAAGAGTTTTCCATGCTTTGGAGGGTTGTTTTCACATCGGTTAGAAAGACAATCTGACTGTGTGGGGTACTTGGATGATTTGCTAGCATGGTTGCAGCTAGTGCTAGTGCTTCCCTTTCTGATCTATGGCTGTCAGAGAGCTCTCCAGTTGCAATGGATTTTTCTAGTTTAAATCAGGCCATTCAATGAGTATTCCAGCTCCTCCATTCGTGGTGGCTTTATGGGATGAGCCATCCGTGTAAAACTCTGATCCACTGATTCCTAGGATAATGAGTTTTTAGAAAACCGTTCACTATTTCTTTGAGCTCTGTTTTGGAATGTAGTCAGATTTTTTTGTTATCTAATCATCTAGTATAGTAAAGAGTCCAGTAAGTCTAGTTCTAGAATATATTATATTTAGTGGATAGACCTAACAAGGATGGCTGCTATCATATAAGACATAACAAAAATTTCAACACTAAAAGGTATGGCAGGTAAAGTGTCTAATAGTAATCACAGAAATATAAGCCAAATTAACTGATTTGCCCACTTGTGTGCCCCAAAAAACTCAACATGTATTCTATTGCTTACATTACAAATGAAGATAGCACATCAAAGCACTCTTCATGATCGAAATGGCAAGATCTCAAATTTCCAAAATCAATCTTCTGTTGTTTTTTTTAATTCAATGCATTTTCATTAAGTAAACAAATTGATACAGATGTTTAATAGCACAAAACGATTCTTCCTCCATTTTTTATTTTTTGAAGCACTGGACAACAATCTCTAACATTTAACTTGTGATTGTAGACACTTTATATCAACAAATTGATATTAACTTTTTTTTTCACCCTTAATATGAAATAGTTGTAGTAGTAGTTGCATGTAATAACTTAAGCATAAAAAGGTATGTTAAAAGAGCTTGATCTACATCTAGATATATAATTGCATATAATCTGTGAATTTATGTAGGACTTAGGGGTGGGAGGAGCTAAGGGATTCTAGGATTCACAGGCCAAAAAACTTGGGGTGGGGGGAATGCTATATTGCAGGCCGTTCCATTGGAGGATGCAGAAAAAACAAAAAACACCATACACCTTATTAGATCAGCTATGTCAATGTAGCGATGCACAAGTATCAGGAATACTAAGATTCATGGTACAAGAATATTTGTGGGAGAGCATGTAAAAGTACGCTTCAATTAGGCCAACATTTTTTGCTTTTTGTAACAACATGGAGTGATTGAAGAGTATGAAAGGTAGGCTTATGTTTGAATCTTCAAAAGAATTGGTTTAGGGACATCTTAGAACACCAGGGAATGAATGAATGACTGTAGCTGGTGGACAACGCTAGTTATTTTATAATTACCTTTGACTAAACTTAATCACTGGCCCCTAGTATAACAATAATCTTACAATGTAAATGTTGCCCTAATTTTTTAAATATTATTTTAACTTGTTTTCTTATTATATTTGATATTGTTCCCTTTGACTGCTAGTGATCCATGGCTCATTGAGTTAGAGTTAGATTCTACTTTTAAAAAAAAACTCTGCCCCTCCACCAGTATTTAAACGTTGAGCACTTAAGTATCTTTCCACTCAGTCATCACACTTGTCATTATATTCTAGTTGTAGACAAATGGTAATATTGCTCCCCCACCCATCAGACATTATTTTAGCCTGTTACTTAAACTTCTTTAAAAACAAATTTGAACACAAAAGTTACCTTACTAGCACACTTATAATGATAACTATAAGAAAAACTTTTTTTCTTTAGGATCCAAAAAAGAAATACTTTAAGCGAGCAGAGTTGGCAACTAAACAAGCTGAAGAGTATTGGAAGAAACAAAGCAGTATAGTCAAGTCAGATAATACTGCTCAGGTGAGTGCCTGGTTTTGTGAGCTTATTGATAAGAAGATGCAGACTTTATAGGACATTATAATATTTTTATTGTCATTGTACAAATCTACATGGAAAGACACTTAACTCCTCAGGATACATTTATAAATATTTGACCAATTAGAATCAAACACATTCCCATGAGAGCTACAAAAGAAAGTAGAAAGCAAGAATACTTTTTAAAAAAACAAAGCTTATCTAAAAAAAAAAAAAAAAAGCTAAGTACTGCTATTTATCTGAAAATTTATCTCCCTTTTGGCTATATAAACAAAATTAATTAATTAGTACTAAATGATTAACTAATTGGTTAATTTTTTTATTGTTTCGTGTATTGTTAATTGATCAAATATATGCAAAATTTCAACTTGTTCTGAGAATGGGAAGTGGGAGAGAAAACTTCAAAACGTAATCACCAACAATTAATTAACTAATTGTTTAATTTTTGATTGATTCATGTCTTGTCAGGTTTAATGAATAATTTTGCAAAGTTTTAACTTGATCTGAGATTGGGAAATGGGAGAAAAAACGTGTTCAAACTTTTGACCAGACATACAAAGTGAGTTGATATAAGCTTTGTAAAAAAGGTTGAGTGACATCTTTAAATTGGGCAGTTGAATTAAAGAATTTCCTAATTAGATTTTTAACACAAACATTTCTTTCTTTTATATATGATTTGATATCTTTTACTGTATTATATACTTAGTTTTTGTTTTTATAGATAGCTGATGGTGAAGACAGACTTAAAGTCAATGGTGAAGTTAAATCAGACAGACACTCCCTATTACCAAGGAAAGAGGTAATTATTAAAGCTTATTGCTTGTATGTGTTAATTATCTATTTTAAATTTTAGACATAATAACACATTTCTGCACCATGTGCTGAAGAAATATTGAATGTAATCATAGTAATGTCAAGTTATTTATCGAATGTTTAGTAAATATATCAATTCTTCTTAAAAGTATGTATTGTTTATATATTACTTTTATGAAAGTAATAATTGTTATTTTGTTTGGGAGTTTTTAGAAGTTTGTTTAATATATGAACTATTTTAAAATTGTATCTTTGCACTAGGTAATTAGAAAGCTCAGAGAACGTAATGAACCCATACGGTTGTTTGGTGAGGATGATTTCGATGCATATAAAAGATTGAAGAAACTAGAAACCTCAGAGCCGGACATCAAGGTTTGAAATTACAAATTACTAAAGCTCTGGTGTAAAACAATTTTTTGCTTTATTTTAATGTTAGTGAGCATATTTAAACTACTGATTTGTTATTACTCAGAATGAAGGTTATTCCAATGACTTCCAAGCAGCTATGGAAAAAGTGGATCAGGATTATCTGAATGAAATAATTCAATCTACTGGTGAAGAAGATCAAAACAAATCCAACGATGTATCTGTTAAGGATGATGGGACAACTCTTGAAGATGTCGCTGTGAGTGCCTTAATGTTACTGATGCTAGTTAATTCCCCCCCCCCCCCCATTTTGTTGTTACAAATGTATTACTACTTTTTTTTTTTATAATTGGCTTCTATTTATTTATTAAATATTGAAACATTTTTTTTTTACATAAAAATGTTAAAAAAGTTAATTTATTGCTAAAAATTATCATTATTCTTTTTGGAAATGTCTAATTTTATATTCATTTTTCATATGCTGGTATATTTGTAGCGAATGCGACAAGAACTAGGTCAAGGTGATAAAGATAAGGACCATGAAATAGTTTTAAGGTTTTTCAAGGTTTGATTTTTTTGTTTATTTTGATTATTTTATTGTTCATATGTGTGTATGTGTACAGATAGTCCTGCTATTTAAAAAAAAAATTTTAACTTGATACTTGTAGAAAACAATCAGTCTTATAGGCCAATATAACATGCTTTCTTTTTATTAGTTTGTCCTTAAAAAGTGGGGTGAGCAGCTGAACACAAGACCAGAAGAAGACAAGAGAACAATAAAAGGTAAAATGGCCAGCGCCACACATTCACAGACAGTTTCCTATCTCAAACCTCTGTTCAGAAAATTAAAGTACAAGGTATGTTCTATTTTGATATTGCTCACATGTTTTTATGTGTCCTTAGTGCATTACACATTAATTAAAAGCATTCTGTAGTCTTGTATAACAGCCCTAATTTATTTTTTTTGTCTAAATACATGGTGTTGTTGTTTAAAGAGTCTTATACCTAGTATATTACATAAAAAGTTAAAATCAAATTGACTGGCTTGTTTTATGTTTAAGCGTCCTTGCGAGCATTTGCGATGCAATTATTGATTACTAACACCTTGTTTTGTGTAAAAAATGCCAAGAAACTATTTCTGACACCAGTCGTTCAGCTCAGACAAAGCTCATGTTCCACACCTCTGAAGAACATTAAGATATACATGCTCAAAAATTACTTTGAGTATGATGAAATTATATTTTGTTCCTCCATTTCAATAAAAAAAATAGCATTACTCCTCTATTTTAATGATGCCCTGATCTTGGTTTGTTAACAGTCATGTATACATTAAATTATTAAGATAATATAAGATAATTTTATTGGTACAAACCCTTTCAGTTAATTTACAGAGTTGCCACTGTTTTTATGTTCTAATCTGAAGTTTAAAAAACAGCATTTTTTGTTTGTTTGTAAAACAGATCTTGTTTCTTTTGTACACCTGGAAATGAGTCTTTATGATTTTCAGAGAAAAAGGAAATAATTACTATAGTAATAAGAATGGAAAAAGTGCAGGCATTTCCATTTCTAGATCGATTTACTAAAGACTTGGCTTAGAAAAGACTGTAAAAGAGACACAGTTTAGTAGAAGAGTGTAGATTCTGTTTGCTAAACTAGGCAAAAACCACTTGGCTACCTATCAAGAAAGTAAATTTAAAGATTAAAGTATATAGAATTTTATTCCTTGTTTTGTGCTTTGTTTATTCTGAAGTATATTATATGAAGAGCTGCTGAATCCTACTTGAACAAGTGAGGACATATTCAACTCAACTTGAGGACACATACTTTAAAACATATTAAA
The DNA here is from genome assembly GCF_947242115.1 of Biomphalaria glabrata. Lineage (NCBI taxonomy): Eukaryota > Metazoa > Mollusca > Gastropoda > Planorbidae > Biomphalaria > Biomphalaria glabrata. Next base: position 42,302,416 of record NC_074713.1, read on the forward strand.
GCAAACTTGTCAATAATATTGTAAAAACTGTATGATGTTCAACTTTGGATTGTGCTAACAATTGTACAATTCACTTTTTTTTTTCTACTCAAAATGTTAAACGTATTTTGTTTTTGAACCTAAGCTAATGGTTATGGTAAGTATTTCCCTATGTGCCAAATTCTGGTAACTTTAAATTTTCACAATTTTATTGACATATCATTTTCGCTGATATGAAATGAGAAGTTGGGTTGGTTTATACTTCATTTTCACATCTCCACTAAGATTAAACCTATATAACACAACTTTATTTATTATGTTTAAACATTTTATCAATAACTATATTTTTGCTATTAAAGGGACATCATTAAGATTTTTCTTTGACTATTTGTATCCATTAGGATGTAGATGAAGGCTTGCTGGGCAGTATTGTAGAAATAGTTCAACATATGATGGATCGCAATTACATTAAGGTATTTTAATTTTGTTCAATAATCAAACTGTTTACTTTAGTGTTTGAATGTTTTGTTATTTTCAGCAAATCATATTATGGTGGGTTGGAAATCATATTTATGTTACATACATTTTTAAATCAACATAATTTTCTTAATGTAATATTCCTACATCAAAGTTATATTGTGCCTAAATTTGAATAATCATTGTTCATGCATTTCCTTTAGGCCAATGATTCTTATTTAGAAATGGCCATTGGCAATGCACCCTGGCCCATTGGTGTAACTATGGTTGGCATTCATGCTCGTACTGGTCGTGAAAAGATTTCATCTCGCTATGTTGCTCATGTGCTTAATGACGAGACACAAAGAAAATATATTCAGGCAAGTGTTGTTCACTCTACTGTACTAATAAACTTTTAAAAAACAAAGTTAAGATTTGAAGTTATGTGGATGTTGAAACATGAAAACACACATTAATAGACAAAATACTGACAATATATCATATGAAAAATTTAATAAGTCTAGACTTGTTAGTTATGAATTGCTTTAATAAAAACAACAGTGTTTGGATATAATACCAGTAATCAGTAAAAGCAAAACAAAAATTACTGCCCAGTCCTAACTTATGTCTGTGTGGTTAAGCGCCCTAGGGTCCTGGGTTTGAATCTTTGTGAAGAACATTCTATTAATTTTTTAGTTTTCCTTTTTAATTGCAACATTATATTTAGGTGAGTCTAATAATAGTTGTGTCTTTTCAGGCTGTAAAAAGATTAATGACTCAGTGCCAGAACCTCTTCCCCACAGATCCATCCAGAAGTTATAACTATTTAAGGACAACTAACAAATGAAATACCATTCAGAAGTTTTGCTTAATGACACTATATTTTTAGACAGATCTGTGAAATTAATTCTGATTCCTTTTTTTTTTTTTTGTACAGTTAACCAATTATTAAAGAGTCATTATGTTTTAAAATCTAATATTTTCTATCCTTCTTTACATTGTATGTCCAATGCCTGGAAAATATTGCACAGCAGGCTTTACACTGGAAGCCTTTGGGCTGAGAGACAAAATCAAACATGGAGTTCAGTAAAACAAGAAGCACAGATGGCAGGATGGACATGGATCCAAGTGAGGGGAATTACCCAGAACACAGTCTAATGACAAATACTGTAACTGGGAGTCAAAAGGGATTAACTTAAAAACATGTTTTTAAACTTGCTGTTTTCTTTATGAAATACACTATTGATATAGAACATTCACTCTTGCACGACTGATACTGGACATCACTCTTGCACGAGTGATATGGAATATTCACTCTTGCATGATTGATATAGAACAGTGATACCCAACCCGATTCGACCTGCGGGCCATTTTAATTTCCAACACTCGTCTCGCGGGCCACATGACCGAAAAGTTACAAAAACGAAATGAAATTGTTCTGAAACTATTTTACCAGAACCCCCCTGGATTTAGTGTGACATTTGACGACTATGGTTTTTTACAAGTCAAAAAAATAACTTAAAATGGCTACTTAAAATGTTAGCAACAGTGTAGAGGATTTTCTCCACTTTGTGTCCACATTTCAGCGGGTCTGATGGAACCACGTCTGGCCCGCGGGTCGTATTTTGGGCATTGCTGATATAGAACATTCACTAGTAAATTGTAATTTCTGAAGTAAAATAGATAGTCCTATTTAATCTACACATTTAAATAAGGCTGCTGCTAATTCATATTACACCCTACTACTATTATAAAGGTGGTGTGGTTTAACAATCCTTTCAGTGTTTGAAATCGGGTGATGGACAAAATAATTAAAACTAAATGTTTATGGGTGAAATGTTCCATTCAGACTACATCAGCAAGAATATAATGAATTGATAGTACTGGCATAGGTAAAACTAGAAAATAACATAGCCTGAGCATGTAGAGGGTAGATGTGTTGTGACAGGCCTATAGACATATTAGACACAACCATAAAAACATATCCATTAGGGCCAATTACGGTTAATTAAATTAAGTCTATTGAGGTCTCATTGGGTTCCGCCTCCGCCAATAAAGGAATGTTATCGGTTCCTTGAGAAACACGAGTCTGGCGTGCTCCGAACAGATTTCGAGCCCACTTTGAAAGGATCCGAGAAGAGTCGATTCTGCGTGGAGGATACGAAAACATCGAACACAGAGTATCCCCCACAGATATCACCTTAATGAATAACCCTAATATACAAGCATTGCAAGCACCGGTTTATAAATCAAATAGTTCTATAGGTCTATAAGACAAAGTAATGACGCGACAGTTTAAGGCGTGGCATATCTATCTTATCTTGTATAACACAGACGTTACTTCGAAAAAGAAGATGATCACGTCCTACGCGTCATGCATTCAGTCATGCATACCAACCAATGACTTAAATTCCGCCAAGTCACTGGTTTTCCTGGCTAGCTCAGGCAACCCATTCCATGCTCTAATAGCACTAGGGAAGAAGGAGTATTTGTACAAATTTGTCCTAGCATATGGGATGAGGAATGTGCCTTTATCTTTGTGTCTTTCAGAGTATTTTATTAAATTTTGTTTTTGTATTTGAAGATTATGGTTCAGTGTTTTATGTATGATTGCTACTTTACTTTTGAGCCTTCTGTCCTGAAGGCTTTCTAAATTTAGTGATTTTACTAAAGGTGTTACTCTAGTCAAATGTGAATATTCGTTTGTTATGAATCTCACTGCTCTATTTTGTGTCTGTTCCAGTTTCTTAATGTTTTCTTGAGTTGAGGGGTCCCAAACGGAGGATGCATATTCTATTATTGGCCTAACCAAGGTTAAATAACATTTTAGTTTTATGTTCTTATTTGATTTATAGAAATTTCTTTTAATAAATCCTAATGCTTTGTTTGATTTTTTAATAATTTCATCAATATGTGGATTCCATAACAGTTTTTAATTTATTATTACACCTAGGTATTTTGCGTTTTTAGTCTGTATTATTGGTTTGCCATGAATAAGATAAGTGGAATTAATTCGTTTTAGTTTTTTTGTTCCTCTTAACAACTGACATTTTTCTGGGTGGAAAGACATGCTCCAATTTGATTCCCATTTCTGTAATTCATCTAATTCTCTTTGTAAAATATCTGTGTCTTGTGTTGTTTTTATTGTTCTATATATTATGCAATCGTCTGCAAATAATCTGACTTTTGTTCCTGAAGTAATGCAATTTGGTAAATCATTTATGTAAATTAAAAATAGTAGTGGACCCAAGACTGTTCCTTGAGGTACACCTGAGTTTACTGTTATTGGTGTTGATTTAGAGCCATTTATTATTACAGTTTGTTCTCTCCCTATCAGAAAATCTTTAATCCACTGATGCAGTGGACCATTAATGCCAAAATATTTTAATTTTTTAAGCAAACTATGGGGGTGAACTTTGTCATAAGCCTTAGAAAAATCTAGTAAGATAGCATCTATTTGTTCACTATTTTCTAGGTAATAAACATGGTTATTATATGCGTAAAGAACTGTCTTATTAATGTTTAGGCCTAGTAGATAGGCAGCATTTTAGAACTCGTTTAATAACAGACTACGACAGTAGACTATATCATATCCTAATGTTCTTTAAAATAGATTTTTCTCCCATGCAAATATATGATGTAACAAACATCATCACTGGTCTTTTAGAGAGAAAAAAAAAGACTGGTATGAAGCAAGTCTGCCAGAACTGGAAACTGCCACTAGGGTACAAGAGTAAAGCCATGCCAAGAAGGAGTCCTGCCCATGCAACCTACAAGCGTGTCTACCCAATAAGCACAGTATCTATACCGCTACACTTTTGACACAGAGGAGACTACGTTGGCTCGGACATGTCTAACCGCATACCAGACGGAAACATTTTCAAGGACATCCACAATGCTGAGCTGGATTTTGACTCTAAGGAGGCCCAAGACTAAACGTCAGCAAGCGAGTTCCGAGAACTACAGGCATCATTGAAAATATGTGGGAACAAATTGCACTAGATCGGACAGCATTGAGGCAGTATCTGCGTGCTGGTACAATCCTCAGAAAGCAAAATGAACGAAGACAAGAGAATAGGAAAGAAAGAAAGCTGCCCTATCAAATAGCCCAAAAACAGGGGCAATCATTCACGAATTGTGGCAAACTTTGCTTAAGATGTTGCTCAAACTCAAGAAGACAAAAGAAAACAAAACCAGTAATTCATTTGGGCACATCCATTATCTTTCGAGGTAGGAGCCATATGCCCCACGAGGGCAGTCCTTCGTATTCCCACATAACCGTAGGATAGCCGCTTCCAATATGATTCATAAACCGGATCCTCATCACATGCCTTTACAAATTTAAGGTTTCCATTTCATACTAACTTATCAGTGCATCGCTGAAGACCTAACCCACTGAGCCAGGTTAGGGTCAAAGCTTCCACTTGTGTAAACAATTACAACTGTGCAAGCAGGCCGCAAAGTTTTCTCTCATCTCGCCTGTCCCTTGAATTTCGTCCTAGGGAAGCTGTGGCAGTTCCTCCACTCTTCCCGGTCAGCAGCTGTTCTTAGAAGGATATCAACAGAGAACCCGGTCCCTCTTTTACATTGTCCAGTCAGCTTTTCTTTGGACGACCCTTTCTTCTTGCTCACTCCTTTGTGCCCTGAAGGATGACTTTTGATAGTGAGACATGTCTTACAATAATATCGACCAGTTCAGCTTTTGTCTCTCCACAGTATTCAGTTTTTCTTTTTTTTTTTTTTTGCTTGCCAGAGTATTGAGTTTTAAAAGAACAAACTCATTTATCTTCTTTTCCTGGTATCTGATACCTAGCATTTTTTGTGTAGCATTTACTCTCAAATGCTTCAGTGTTCAACTTTGAAAACCATAAAGAAGCGAAGAATACAACTTTAAGTTTACTGGGAAGCTGATGATATTCTTCCAGGTTTCCACAAAAAAAAAAAAAAAAAAAATTGCTCATGACACCGGATGCCAAGCTTGGCCTTTTTTTTTTTTTTTTTTCTTCTATGTCTTTAATATAGACACCCCCATCTCTTGTTATGTTTGACCCTATATTTAAATGAGTCGACTTCTAATGTTTGACCATTTAACTGTATGCAGCATCTCAATGATCTCTACCACAAACTAGTATTTTTCTCTTCTCAGCACTGATTTTCATGCCAACGGCTCTCGCTGAATCATCCTCTTTTGAAGTAAGATTTTTTACCTGCATGCCAGTATTTTCTCCAGTGAGGTCAATATTATCTGCAAGCCTGAGATTGAAAATAGGCAGCCCGTTTATGGTCAAGCTAGGAGTAAATTTTATTAGTTTCCATCATAATATTCCCGGAAATGTTTTAAAAAGAATGCATTGCATCCTTGCCGCACTCCTATAGATGTCCTAAAATATAAGATATAAACTTTATCCAATTTGGTTGTTCAGAAGTACTGAGCTATATAGTAACGCATTTTGGTGCAGGGCTTTGATAACATCAAGTTTTTTTTTCAAGTTTTTTTTCTGTGTTTGAACTCCCTCGTCACTTGCCTGTCATATGCTAAACTCGGTCAATCTTTTTTTTTTTTAAATCCATGTAGTTGCGTAGATCTACCAGTTTCTTTTTAGTGTTAATTGCATTTTTTTTTATTAAACATTCTACTACATTCTAGTTTCTAGTAAATATACATCTTATAATTATTGATTTTAAGAGGCAAAACTCAAAAAAAAAAAAAAAAACAAAGAAAAAACTAATCTGTTTTATGGTCCCCCCTACAACTTTGTTAATTTAGTGTGTAAATCGCTTTGAAAGTTAACGCGCAATAGAAATGAATTATCATAACACGTAGGCCTACTGCTAATCTTGATTTTTTTTTTTTTTACATCTCTAACTCGCGTCTCTATAATATAAGGGGATAATCACAATTCTTCAGTCTGTTCAGATTCTGATGTGAATTTGTGATCCTTTTCAAGACGATGTATAATCTATTATCATAGACTATAGTGTCTATCTAATATAGCATTATATAGGATCTAGATCTAGATCTATCATATGTTCAATATAGTTCTAGTGTTGGATTAATTTTAGAAATCTTAAATTGTATTTTCAATTCAACATTTATAAAAAACGCTGGTAACCGGAAGTAAGATGAGATAAAATGGCCGACACTATGTGACACTATAATAATAATAATAATACATCCAGAGTTTACATTCTAATTTTATCTTTGTTCATTTCAATTGTAATAAATGCATCATTTAGATCTAGATCTAGACCCTAGATCTAAGATCTAATTATCACAACTCATTCACACCACACATTTTTGTTTTGTTTTCATTGCCATTTGATTTGTTTTTGTTTAAATCAATCAATTAACAATTACTAAGATGAATTATCGCGGTGGAGGTCGATCGAGATATTCCGAAGATCATGCCCATGATGATAGATCTCGATACGGTTCATCACAGAGGCAGAATGATGGAAGGTCTAATCAAAGGAATTTACCTTATAATAATTATCCCCCTGAAGCTAATTCTTATAATTCTGGATACACACCGAATGAATTCTACAGTAGCAGATTTTCAACAACAGGAGTTCCACCAAGCCTTCAAAACCCTGGAGTTCCATCATTTACACACATTTCATCTGCTGTTCAGCAAGACCACATATCAGATAGATCTAGTAGCTATGTTGTGAGTAAATTCTTTATGATAACTAAAATCTAAATTCTATTTTGATCTAGAATCTAGATCTACTCTGATATTAAGTTAATGAACTTAATGTACTTAAAAAAAGAAAAAGTAGAAATTTACAGATGTATAGTATAGTACTAAGTATACATATAATTATAATATAATTATATATTATAAATTACAGAATCTCTTCAACAAAAGAGAAGAGAATTAATTTCCTATGCATATCCATATGCCTTATCTAGTTGTGCATCTTAATTAGACTCTGTAAAGTTATATTTATAAATAATATATATTAAAATATTAATATTATATAAAAATATAAACTAACTATACAGCTACTATATATTATATGTATTCAGTATTCTAATTTATATACTAATATACATTGTAATGATTGTAAACAACTTATTTAAATTGATTTATAATGTACTTAGATTAGGTAGTTGCACCAAAAAATTTAAATTAATCCTATACCAACAAATGTGTAACAGAATGAAAGATGATGAAAAATGCTTTCCAACAACACCACATTTATTATGCTAGCATTATTGGTTCAAAAGTTTGGTAATGTACCATTTGGCGGGCGGGGTCGCCATTTTGGAATAGGTACAACAACAAACCAGATTGGCTGTATTTATTTTATTTGTGCTGGTTTCTAAAAACACCTGGCTAACGTGTTGTTACCAACTCTCTAGTCTTGTTATGTTATTATTATTATAATTTGTTTAGTTTGGTATTAGGTAAATAAGAAGGATGCAGAGCAACTGACTGCCACGCTTGAACTGGTGTTGAACAGACACTCGCTGGACATAACGAGTGGATTTTATTGTGTTTTAAAAAAAACAAAGTAGTGTAACATTTAATAGAAAGTAGTGTACGGTTATAGGAAGGGATAGGGAAAACTGTAGTGTCCATACAATAATTAACAACAATTTGATCAAATAGTACACTACTTTCTATTAAATGTTACACTACTTTGTTTTTTTTAAAACACAATAAAATCCACTCGTTATGTCCAGCGAGTGTCTGTTCAACACCAGTTCAAGCGTGGCAGTCAGTTACGTTTTATAATAAAATTTTAAAAAGAACAACTAGGAGATTGTTTTATTATTATATATAATATAAACACACAAACACTTGCTGAATTTTGAAAATAGATTTAATTGACAATTTGAAAAACAATAAAAAAATATACAAAAACATAATAAAATAATACATGCACCTAATACCAAACTAAACAAATTATAATAATAATAACATAACAAGACTAGAGAGTTGGTAACAACACGTTAGCCAGGTGTTTTTAGAAACCAGCACAAATAAAATAAATACAGCCAATCTGGTTTGTTGTTGTACCTATTCCAAAATGGCGACCCCGCCCGCCAAATGGTACATTACCAAAAGTTATTGTGATTTTAAGTTTGTCCGAGGCGTCCTGACATCCTATGGACTTTATATATATAGAGAATAAAAAAAAAAGTGAAGCAAATTTTGTTTAAATGTGAATATTTAAAAAACTATTGTGAATACATATACAAAAGTATATATCAAATTGTACAGTTTTAAAGGAGGAATTTTAATTTATATGTGGCAAATCAAAATGAAATTAAAAATTTAAAATATCATTAGTAAATTACGAAAAAAATACAATTTTTTTCTAATTTTCTTAAATAGTCTATAAAAAGAAAAATGCTCCTGGTTGTTAAGTTTTCAACACAATAAGCTTCTAAATTGATCTAGATCTATCTAGTTATAAAACAATAGTGTAGATTAGAAAAAGAATCTTTAGATTTAAGATTTAGATCTATTTAAGTATATTTATTTGAAAGAATATTTTAGATACCTAGATTTACAGATTTTAGCTTCGACATCGACTGACCAAAAGAACTCCCAAGAATACAGATATTTATTATATTTTATGTTAATAAGCAATGATATAGGTATAAAGAGGTGATTCATTCAATTTTACATGTTTTAGTGTACACTAATTTTATTTTTCTGATGTAAAAAACGGATATTAATGAGAAAAGGTCATCCCGACCTTAGTGAAATTCTAGTACCTGAAAAAAGTGTGCTAAGTTTTAAAATATCGTTGACTCGTTTAATCATAATAAACTTGGTATCATTGGAAAGCTGAATGAATTTTCTAAGTGTATGGTTTAAAACTAAAGATGTTCGGAGACCTATTTTTTTTTCCTTGTTATTTGAAAATTTCAAATTTTTCAGATTAAAATATTTTGGACATAGTAAGAGAAAAAAAAAATTTTTTTCCCACTAGCTGTTAGAGGAACCTCTTATCTTTAGAATAAACTCAAGAAAATGTTATAAAAACACTCAGTTATAAAGCAATGTCTTTTCTTAGGACATGCTTAATTTCAGTTTTGTAAAACCTGAACAGGAAATTGTTTTGATGTCAAATGTGTTTTTAGATCCAATATGGCCGCCTGTGAGAGTACCTAACTTAGATTATAATAGATATCTAAATACACTCATAATAAACTCTACTAGCACTAGTAGTAGCTCTAGCACAACTTAAAGAGAAGATTATAATTCTGTATCAATTTTTTAAGATGTAATACAAAAATAAAATTTACTATTACATAAAAAAAAAAAAAAACAAAATTGAAAATATGTCACCTGCAAAATTGTACAAGTGCACCATCAGAAAATCTTTTTTTTTAATTGTTCTGACCAGCACTGCAACATTGGCTCATATATAAGAAATAGCCATGATCAGTTAAAGTTGCAAGTGAAATATAATATATATTATTTTTTGTTTGAAAGGGAGGTTGCTTTCTTTGCAAAGTTGTTATTATTTCATATCTTGTGTTTTTTGCACGCAGGTAATTTTGTAAGATCTAAATGTTTTTAAATGAAAGCTAACTCTTGAAAAGTTTTAATTTTTTAGAATGATGGGTTACAAAAATGAGTCATCTGAGGAAACCAATGCACAAATATGTTTGTAAAATTTATATAATTTATTATAAATCACAACTCTAAAGGAAATCCATTTTGATAAATATGTACAAAATTGTTCCATTAAATATATTTAAATTTAAGATAAAAACCAAATTCAAAAGCTTTTTTATATTAATTTCAGTAAAAATAAGCCAACACTGTAATAATAAAGACACCCCCTATAGAAATATTGCAATTCTTCATTTGTATACAAAATAAACAACACTTAATTTTACTATCAACACACAATTTAGTTTTTGACAAATGCAAAAGTGGAACAGATTGTCTTTTTGGAGAAAATTTATTTCAGTCTACTTCACTGGCTGATATCGAAATGCTCAATGATAGCCAATAGCTGATTTGCATCAATTTGAGGTTGAGGTTATTCATTTAGATTCTAGATTCTGTTTCCAAAGATATTGCCAGTTAATTTTATTAGCTTTTAAACTTATCCGCTACCCTCCCTGGCCAACACCAAAAAGTTAGTCCTTCGTACACATTCCAAGTTAGTCCTTCATACACATTCCCGTTTCTTTCTACATTTATCTTTGTATTTTGTTGTCTAAATAAAAAGAAATATATATTATATATCATTTTGGTTTTTATTAATTGTAATAGTTTATATATTTAACCCTTTTTGAATGTAGCAAAATAAGATTAGACCTTGTTTTATCTTTTCTATGCTATTAGCATTTAGTTCTTAGTGAGAACCTCAGAGGTAAAAGGAACCTGTGTATGAAATTTTATGTCAATACATGTACAACAGTGAATGTGTCAGTCAGGGATATTTTACAAATATGTTATAGATGATAAATAATTACACTATGTAATGAAATAGTTCTGTAAATATATATTTTTTCAATACAAGTATTAAATGTAGGCCTAAAGTTATTAATATTATTACAACTAAATTTGTAAATAAATTTACCTTTATCTAGACTAGACACTTGTGTTGCTGCAATTGCATATCTAAAAATAGACATAGGTCTGGACTTAAATCATCGCGTCTCTTGTTATAGTATCTAGTATAGCTTTAACACTCAAATGATGTAATCAAAATATTTCTGCTCCTCATTCCTTTTGTTCTAGAGTAGCATAGTTTCATGTGAACCCACTTGCGCATAATTTAAAATGAATGATTTATTATATCATCTCTATTTATATTTTAAGGAATAGCACTTACTTTTATATGTTGATGATATCTAGACTGGCCAAACCCGTGCCATTGTTAAAAAAAAAATTAATATAATGTACTATTTGTAACTATGTAATGCACTCGATCATTAGAGTGAATATATATATATATATATAAATAATAATATATTTTAGAACTTGTTAATTACAGTCATATTGCTTTTTTAGTTTTGAATGAAATGCACATTTAAATAAATAAATAGATTTATTTTTGGCATAAAATTTTAATTGGCCAAGTGCTTTGCATTTTTTTTTAGACATTTTATTTTCTGTTCTAACATATTTTATTGTAATTGTCAGGGAGACACCTATTCTAATAGACAATTTTCTCAACCATCGGGTCCTGCTCACTACCAGAATTTTGAGAGTCGTCATGATCGTTCAGCCGCAGACCCACAAAAAGGAAGATATGATGGCCCTTTTGGTGAAAGAATAGGGGAAAGAAGCTATAAAGAATCTGTCATGACAAGAGAATATTCACAGTCCAGAGAGCATGATGAAAAGATAGACAAGCCCCCCCATGATAAATCTGGAGAAGACAGAAACAACCCTGACAAGTATTCTGATATTTATGAACTTCTAAAAGATGAAAAGCTGAAAAATGTTTTATTTGCTGGGATTTCAAAGGCTACTGCAAAACTTGAACAGTCTCTACAAATGAAAAGTAATGAAAACATTACTTTTCTGGAAAGTTCTCAAAGCTCAGCCTCCCAGCTGTTTCCTTCTGCCTCTGGTGGTAACAAGCCTAGATCAATTCTGAAACGCAAAGAAGATGATGCAGGTAGCACAGATATTTTTTCAAAAACAAGTGTTCTTGAAAAAACATTGCAGTTGCTACAGAACAAATCTGCTCCTGTCGATCCAGTACCTGTTGCCAATACAAGCTCAAACTCCAGTAAAAATGCTCTTAGCCAGTTATCTTCTTATGCTGACCCTGATGAAGACAATTATCTTTACAGTAAGGATGATTCTATTAAGGAAACTCAGTCTAAAGAATCCAATAGTAGGCAACCTTTTTGGTCAGTGAATGCTATTTCCTCTGCTTCCGAGCCTTTGAAAGAGGGAGATACATTTGATATTAAAGATAAACTTTATGAGCAGTGGAGGCAATCCATTCATAGAGGAGATGAGAGTCAGAAAACATTGAAGAAAGACAAACTGGCCAATGTGGATCCATTTTTCAAAAAGAAAATATCAGACAAACTTGAGTCTACTTTCTCACAAGCACCAGCTGAACCATCAAAAAAAGAAAGTGAAGATCTAGATACAACTGTGCAAAATATTTTGCAGTCTATTGGGTTCAATTTTGACCTATCAAAGCGCATGCAGGAACTTGCACGGCAGAAAAAACAACAAGATGAGGTTCAGGTAGGGATTGTTGATCAGTCAGCTTCCTTTTTAGGTACACATATGTTTGATGCTGAGTTAAAAGACACCTTGGTTAGGCCCAATAAAAGGGAAGCAAGCCTGGAAGCCCTTATTAAAGAGGCTAGGGCGAGTAGTCAAAGAGGTAGAGATTATGAAGCAAATAAATATCCTGAGAACAGGTATAGATCCACTTCTCCTGAGAAAGACTCACTTCATGACGATAGATATGAGAAATATAAAAAATGGGACCACAGAAGTCCTGGAATAACAGACGATAGGGGTGGCTCAGGCTTTAAAGAAGATGAAAGAAATGTTATAGCTTCTCAAAGAAGAGAATTAAGACCTGCCTCGTATTCTATTGATAGGGATCTGAAATCCCCACCAAGATCAAGCTCTTATTCTAGGGACCAGGATTTGAAATCTCCACCTAGAACAAACTCTTATACCAGAGACAGAGATTTGAAATCTTCACCAAGATCTAGCTCATATACCAGAGACAGAGATTTGAATTCTTCACCAATATCAAGCTCATATACCAGAGATAGGGATTTGAAATCTTCACCAAGATCAAGCTCATATACCAGAGATAGGGATTTGAAATCTCCACCAAGGTCAAATTCGTATACCAGAGATAGGGATTTGATATCCCCTCCGAGGGGTAGATATGTTGTTGGTCATTCTGGTGAGGAGAAATATTTAGAGAGGTTCAAAGATGATCCAAAGGATGAATATTATTATCCAGATGAAGGTGACTTTAACAAATCACCTGTTGTGCCATTGTTAACAACGTTCAGCAGTCGAAAGAATGAAGACCTCAGCAGTGGTTTACTGACAAAATTAACAACTAGAAGTGCTCATGTTGAAAATCTGCGTGTTTTATCCCGCACTAATGAAGATGCAGATGAGCCATTTATGGGAAGCAGGAGAATAATACTGCCTGCCAAGCAAGAGAAGAGGCCATACTCTAGATCTCCTAGTTTAAAAAATGAATCACCAGAGGCTAAACGTAGAAGGTCTTTGTCACCAATTTCCAAAGACAGAAAGGCTTATGATTATAAAGACCAATCAAAAAATGATAGTAGGTTAAGGGATCAGAAGAGCTCATTAACTCCACAAAGCCCACTTCATTATCCAAATATTTCAAGGCCAAAAAGTAGATCTCCAGAATTCAGAGCATCTCCGCTTAGATCCCATTCTCCAGAGCGCAAGTCAGGCCCTTACTATAGGTCTCCTGGTCGAGAGAAGTCTCCGAAATTTGTTAGCAATCGTTCCTATCCAACAAATAAAATAGAGGACAAATATTCAGATAGATCAAAGTCACCTTTGAATTATTCAAATGAGAATGACAAGTCAAGAAATGGTAATTACAGTAAAAAAATGGAAACACAGAAATCTTATTCTCCAGATTACCGTAGATCATCTGGACGGCGCAGGTCGAGATCACCTTATAAACATACAAACAGGTCTCCTATTAGGCACAGATCAAGATCTACTGAAAGGCGTCGACGTGTGTCCCCTGAAAGATATCAGTCACCTTTAAAAAGTTATAGAAGATCTCCGTACCGAAAAAAGTCGCCATTAAGAAAGAGGACCTCAGATGAGAGAAAACCACTTGAAAAAGATGAGAAACCCAGCGGGAATAGAATTGAAAACACTTCTAAAAAATTACCGGTCTCTTCCAAAACACAAAAATCATTCGAACAGAATGTGAAAGAGGAAAAAGTGGATGTATCTAAACTGGGTCCAGAAGAAAGAAAAGCCTACCTTCAGAAGATGCTGATAGAGAAAGGTCAAAATGTCGATCTTGTGAAACAAACTATGCTCGCAGCTCTTGAAAAGTTTCCATATTTTACACAAGATGGCAGGAAAGAAATGTTAACACAGGTGTGTTTTAAAATTATTATTTGTTTTAGTTTGCTGTTTAAATTAATGTTTGCTGTTTAAATTAATGAATACAATTTGCAGTTTTAATAAAAATAAAGATTCTCATATTTTATTTTCATCTAACCATCCATTTTTTTCAGTTGAGTCAATCAACCCCAGAAGAAAGGCAAAAGCTTTTAAACGATTTATCTCTAAGGCAGCTGAGAATAAGTTCCTTAAAAGTTGACTTAACACAATTAAGGAGGGAACAAAATGAACTTTTAAGAAAAAGCCGTCGAACTGGCTCGGCGGGTAAAGAACCAGAACTTTTAAAAAATGAAGAAAGCCAGGCTGTAATTGAAAAAGAAATTCAGCGACTCAGCATACCAAACTTAAATATTCCTCTGACTATTCCAGTCATTATACCGCCATCTCCGCCTCCGTTAAATCTAAAGAAAAATCTTGATAAGGCCAAAGCCACAATTAAAGCAAAACAAGCTAAAGCAAAAGCTGAATCAACAAAAAATACCAGCGTGGCCAATGCTGCCACATCAGCGCAGAAAAAGTCTCAGACCCCAGTGACAAAATCTACACCCCAGAAAACTGTTTCAACAGATGCAGTTAACCAGAAGCAGGAAACTGTCAACACAAAAGAAGTTGAGCAAAAGGTAAATTATAAAAATTGTATCTGATTCTTACACAGTTGTTTGACACTAAGATATGTTAAAATGTTGTTTTAGTAACATTTCCTTTAAATGTATTTTAGCCTCCTGATTCTTCAAGTCAACAGAAAACATATTTTGAATATTGTGACAGCGGAAATTATTGGTGCATTCATTGTAATGCATCAGCCAATAATTTGGATCAGCTTTTTCAACACTTTCATGGGAAAAAGCATAAAGCTGTAAGAATTTATTTATATATCACTTCATATACTTAAGGTTTACATAGGCTATATACCTATAATTATTGATAAAATTATAATATTAATAATATAATGGAATAATTATTGATTTTATTGAATAAAATGTCTTGCAGATAGGCCAAGATAAGTCTAGTGAAAAAGTTAATTCATCAGAATGTATTCACATAACTATTAGAATTGGAAAACTTGAAGTAAAAGAGATGTGACTTATTTCACAGCTCAGTAGTTCAAAACTAGCAGCCAACATAACATTTTTTTTTAACAAACTTATTTATAATGACTGCATATGGGTCATGTGGCACGGCATGACTATGATGACTATGTGCTCTCAACTGTTGTTTAGATGATATTGGGTTCAAGCCTTTCCTGCTGCCCCCTACCCAATTCCTGCAGGAAGTTTTAGTTAGGATGTAATAATCTTCAGCTTTGATTTTGAAGTGACATTCGAAACATGTAAAACTATTGTCAAACAAAGCAAAAGGATTTCTATGGAACATTTAATACTGACTGTAAATGTCCATACTGTTTGATTTTAACTTAGGACAGATCTGGGTTAGTAATTCAGCCAGTAATTCTTACTGCAATTGGCAATTGCATATATAACATTTAGGACTAAAGCAGCTAGACCTATTTGCTAAACATTCATTAGCTGACAGTTTAGTTTCTTATTCTACATTAGAAATGACAATGCCAAATTTATACTAGACATTATTTTTTATACTTTAGGTGGTTGAAAAAGCTAAAAAGCCATGGAAGGCAGCCAAGAAACCTGACCAAACAATACGTAGAGTTGGTGTGGCCAGGAGTAGACGAGTCAAAGGTAGACTCTCTATTTAAATAACTTTTTTCATCTCTCTTTTTTAACCATGCAAAGAATTTCTTTAGTTTTAGTGTTTTAAATTTTATCCTAATTGATGACTTTTTTTTTAACCTTATCACTTATTAGTTAATGGTCATTCTAATGTTCTCCTGACCTTTGGCCATCAAAACAGGAGAAATTTCCATCATGCACCTCATGATGAGGCCAATTGTTATAGAAGGCTTGAACGTTGACCTGTGATGTTTCAAAATGTGGACAGTTTAGACCAATAGCTTGTTGCCACGTCACAGGTCTGATGTCAAAAGTGGCTAACAAATTGAGCTGAGACTTAACCAAACAATTTTATCTTGTAGTTTAATTCAGAAAAAAAATTTTTGTCTTTGAAAAATGACTTCAATTTTATTATGACAATACTTAAATTCAAGACAATTTACTTCATTCTAGACTTCTTAAAACATGAAGGTTATATTGTATGCCTATTTGATAGTAGTGGTGTAGCATTCTGGTAAGAGAATGGTAAGAGACAACTGTAACAGCTGTGAGAAACCTATACCACCAAGATTAGATACTCATGGCATACCTATCTTTCTGCATTCTCCAGAAATATCCCACAAAAATACCAAAAGTTCAAACGGCAATATTTTGTTCTGCAAAGTCAGAATTCTTTAAAAAGAAATATTTTATTGGCCTTATCTTCATTATCTGTTTTTATAATGCATACTAAAAAAAAAATTGAATATTTGTGTTCATCTCTGTTTGGGCCTGTTTTGTTTCTCAGATAAGGCTTAAGTACCTGCATTCATTTCATTGATAATCACGGCCAAAGGCTCTGCTTCTTATAGTGCTTGTAGCACACCAATTTCTACTAAAATAATACAATATCAAACTAAAATTCATTCTTTCTGGAAAATATTGTCTCAATATCAAGTTATTTTTTGTGATCTAGATTATATTATCAATATATAGATCTAGATCTTGTAGCTTTGTAAGTAAACTAAGTCATTAAGTACGCTGTTGCCATTTTTGTAATTATAAAATGTAATGGAAAATATTGCATTTTTAGCCACATTGTAACTTTTCTTCCTAGTTTTCAATCTAGTATAGATAAATACCAAGTGCTATGATAAAATAGTATATACACAACTCAGATATAGTTGAATAATTATTGTGTCAACAAAAAAAAAGAAGTTTGTATTTGTGTGTGGAGACCTAGAAATTGAAGCCTACTGAGTCATGATTAGATCTGATCACCAGACCTACCTACCCTTAATCAAAATGCATATTATTTACACAAAAATCTCTTTAAAAAAGATGGCCGCCAGTATACAAATATGAAGTTAGCCAGTCACATTAAGCATTGGGTATCCTTTTACCCCTCTCTTAGAAAGCTTATGAGTGGTAAGGGAGGTGTAAGAGGGGGACAAAGAAGGTGCGGAAAAGACATTGAGCCTTGATTTAGATGTTGATTGGCTAATTAGCCTTCTAGATGAAATCTAATGTTAGCTATTTAGGCTGTCTAGAGGGGTGTCACCAAACAATGTCTTACATTTTGAGCTGCAGAAATGCATTCTCCTTGCACCTACAACCTTATATTTCATCATATTAAATGAAAATAAACTCAAAAAAGTTTGAAACGTTGGAGGCATTTCTAATGTTTAGCAAGATGTCTTGCATGTGGGCCTGTTTTAGTTTTGAAAGAAATTTTACAGAATTTTAAATAATCCCGTTTATGTTTTTAAGCTATAAAATATAGTAACATTGAAAAGAAGAGAAAGTGTTAGTGAGAAAAGGAGAGGGGATAAAAGAGAACTTTCTTAATAAGAAGATTGAAGAGAGATTGAACTAAATCTATAAAATAAGCAGGACACTAAATTGAAAAGTTACTTATGACATATCTCGAGCTAATGCCAAGAAACAAAATTTCTGTTACTTTTTTCCATATTGATATTATTTTGTGCTACAAGGGGAAGAGTTTAGAAATTTGATTTTGCAGTGTCAATAAGTGCACAAAAATTATATCCCTTTTGAAATACAGAGTTTATTGCCTAGACCTTCTCTATTCTGTACACCAGATGCACCAAATAGCTGACTATTTCAACGTATCTGCCATAGATGGAAATCTGTAATAAGAGATTCTGATTTGATCTATTTCCTCATAATGTCAATGGTACCAACAGATGTACACAAGTTTTATGAAAAAAAAAACATTTTTACAAAAAGAATCTTAATTTTAGTGACAAACATATGTTTTGAGCATCTTTATTTTATATATTATGTACTGCATAACTCATGAAATAATAATAACAGTTTAGTTAATAACAGTTAGTTTTTTTTTGTTTTGCTAATATTAGTCAAGTAAGCTTTTCATAATCATTTCTTAATAATTTCTTTAAAATTTTGAAATGGCTTCTCTAGGAAATCACTTACATATCTCTAATCTAATGAAATATGAAAAGGCAAAATATTTAAAAATAAAAGAAATAGATTTGTTTAATTCTTTCTTTTTTTTTTTTTTTTTTAAATATTGTCACTGAATTAAAGCTATATGTTATGTAGGATGTAAACATTTGTTTAAATAAATAATTAATAAATAATTCTATAATTTTTTTTCATTTGCTAGGGGCAGAGCTAATGTTCCCTATTAGTGGTTTCTACTGTACCATTTGTGAAACATTTTGTGGAGATTTTACTGACTCTAATGATCATCTCAAAACTGATAACCACTACAATAAATATCAGGTGACCTGCAATGTTTTTAGTATAGTAGTCACTTTCAAATGTTTCTGATTACCACTAGTCAATACAATAAATAGGTGACCTACATGATTGTAAAGTATAGTAGTCACCTTCAAATGTTTGTCTCTCATATTAACCAACCCATTTTTGTTTTGACCAACCACAGCTTTAATTTGACTTCTCATATTGCCTTTTTGTTTCTCTACAGGAATATATCGCTAAAAATCCTATGTACGAAAAGTCACTGCTTTTATCCAAGGCTGCTCACGGAGGTAAAACGTCTGGTCAAGGCGCCAGGGCCAAAAAGAAGAACTTGCGGGTGACTGGTATTAAAGACTCAGAGTCTGAGGAGGAAACACCCTCAATGGATAACACTGAAATAGTGGACATGGAACTAGATGAAGATTGCTTAGATCAAAGTCAGCCAAAAGTTCCTAAATTTACAAGTAAACAGTTACCAACCTGGACATCATTGCCAAAATCTCAAACTGTGGCCATGAAGGAAACAAAGGAAGATAAAAATCGGTCTCTGGACAAGTTTTTGAGTATTGAACCACCAAGCAGCCTGGCCAAGAAAAGTCAGTTGCCTGTAATTACAAAAGATGCAATGGATCTGTCCTCTATTCCCATACCTGAAGGGCCATGCCTCCCTTCATTGTCAGAAACATCTAAAGACAAAGCTAAGAGTGAAAAAGCTGACAAACACAAAAAAGAGATTATTGAGAAAGATGATTCTTTAGCTGCCTCTTTTGCTGAGCTCAGTGGTATTCCTCTGCCCAAAGAGATTCCATTACCAGAGGAGCCTGCAGAGCCAGAGGGTAAAAAAGCTCCAAGCTTAGATACATTGCTTGCTAGGCTTAGCAAAAACAAATCCACTAAAAATAAACCCAAACAGAGTTCTGCTGCAGCAGCTACAACTTCAGAATTAGAGCAAAGAATTCAACTAGAAATCAAGGCCAAATTGGCCAAAGAAAAGCAGAAGCTACTCATGCAAAAGCACAGAGAGGAAGAAAAAGAAAGAAAATCAGAAGAACAGACTATAAGGAAACGATTTCTTAGTGATAGTGATTCATCAGCAGAAGATTCAGACACTGAAATGATGGAAAATACTGAAATGAAGGAAAATACTGAAATGAAGGAGAATACATCTGCCAATGTTAGTTTCCAGAAAAACATTTGGGCTGAAGATATATTAGTGGATAACTTTTGTCAACCTAATATTGGTGGACATAAAATGGGTTCAGTTGGTAATGCTCACAATAATCGGAGACAGTTTTCATCTCAACCACAGATAAGTGAAAGGACCCAAGAACAGACTAAGATACCTGGATCCAAACAGGATGAAAATAAGGATTTTAAAGGCAAACAAAATGAAAAAACTGGGATTGTTAGCAATCAAGAAAAAGCTCATTTGACTGATGAAGTAGGTGAAAAGAAAGAAATTAGTGGTAATGGAGATGAAAATCAAGTAAATGAAATTACTGGTAGTGGTCAAGAAAAAGATAACTCAACTGAAGCTACTGCTGATGGTCAAGAAAAAGATAGCTCAATTGAAACTACTGCTGATGGTCAAGAAAAAGATAACTCAACTGAAGTTACGAGTGATGGTCAAGAAAAAGATGAAGTTGTTAATGTTCAAGAAAAAGGTCATCTAATAGAAACTACTTGTGACAGTGTTGTAAAAGATCAGTTTACTGAAATTACTTATGGTCAAGATGAAGATGGCCAAGGTAAAGATCATCTACCTGAAGTTACTTGCAGTGGTCAAGATGATGAGTTAACTGAAATTACTTATGGTCAAGATAAAGAAGAAGATCAGTTAACTGAAATTACAGATGGTCAAGATAAAGAAGAAAATCAGTTAACTGAAATTACTGATGGTCAAGATAAAGAAGAAGATCAGTTAACTGAAATTACTTATGGTCAAGATAAAGAAGAAGATCAGTTAACTGAAATTACTGATGGTCAAGATAAAGAAGAAGATCAGTTAACTGAAAGTATTGATGGTCAAGATAAAGAAGAAGATCAGTTAACTGAAATAACTGATGGTCAAGATAAAGAAGAAGATCAGTTAACTGAAATTACTGATGGTCAAGATAAAGAAGAAGATCAGTTAACTGAAAGTATTGATGGTCAAGATAAAGGAGAAGATCAGTTAACTGAAATTACTGATGGTCAAGATAAAGAAGAAGATCAGTTAACTGAAATTACTGATGGTCAAGATAAAGAAGAACATCAGTTAACTGAAAGTATTGATGGTCAAGATAAAGAAGAAGATCAGTTAACTGAAATTACTGATGGTCAAGATAAAGAAGAAGATCAGTTAACTGAAATTACTGATGGTCAAGATAAAGAAGAAGATCAGTTAACTGAAATTACTGATGGTCAAGATAAAGAAGAAGATCAGTTAACTGAAAGTATTGATGGTCAAGATAAAGAAGAAGATCAGTTAACTGAAATTACTGATGGTCAAGATAAAGAAGAAGATCAGTTAACTGAAATTATTGATGGTCAAGATAAAGAAGATCAGTTAACTTCTGATGGTCAAGATAAAGACCAATTTATTGAAATTTCTGATGATGATGAAGAAAAAAATAAACTAACAGGATTAGTTTGTGATGGTCTGAAAAATCAAGATGTGATCACTGAAGTTATGGATGATGGTCAAGAAAAACATCATTTGACCAAACTATTTGATATAAGTGAAGATCAACCTACTGGATCCTGTGTTGAAGATCTTCACAAACAAGAACCTTTGACTGAAGTTGTTGATAGTCAAGAAACAGATTCACACATTGGAATAGTTGGTAGTACCGGTATTCAAGAAAAACCTTTTCAGTTTATGGAGACAAATGAGGATGACAAAGTAAAACCCGATCAGTTGGCTGAAGTTAAGAGTAATGCTAAAGAAACAGAACACTTATCTGCATCTATAAGTGATGGCCAAGAGGAAGTTATGTCATTTGAAGGCACCAATGTTGGTGAAGAGAAGCAAGATCACTCATCTGAAATTAGTGGTGCTGATCAGTGCAGAAAAGATCAGTTGATGAATGTTACTAATCGTTCACAAGACACACATGTTCTAATGACAGATACTGATGATCATGACAAATTAGTTCAGATCAGTGAATCTTTTGATTTAAATCAAACTAGAGAAGGCTGTATTGCTGTATATGCGGATGAGGATGTAGACAAAAAAGATGAATTGTTGGAAGTCAGCTCTGATCTTCTTGTTAGAGAGGATGTGCAGCCTGAGATGTTCATTTCCACTGAACAGCCTAGTACACACTACACCATGGACTTTAACCTCTCAGTTCAGAGTTCCACTTCTTCATCTCCTCCTGAGTTGGAGTTGAAAAGCTCAGCTGACTACGAGGTGATGCCCAACCAAGAGTTCCTGCCTCCAGCTGTTGAAATGAATCTGCTGGAGTCTGTTGATCAAGAAGACAACATCAGTCATCAGTTGATATTGGACCAAAGCCTCATAGTTTTGCCCAATATCTCTGATGACAGTGACCTGATCCTGCAACAGCTGAGAAATGATGACAGTGACCTGATCCTGCAACAGCAGAGAAATGATGACAGTGACCTGATCCTGCAACAGCTGAGAAATGATGACAGTGACCTGATCCTGCAACAGCAGAGAAATGAGGATGAAAAGATGGAGCTTGGTGTGGATGCTGCTTTATTGTTTGTCAAGGACATAAGCACAGGACATATTGCTGGCATGGATATTGTGTCCTGGGATGTAACTCCTGCTGATGGCCAGGTGCACAGTGGGCAGGGTAAAGACCCTCCAATGTCTGGTGTGGTGAGTGAGGTGGAACCTGCTGAACCTGACATTGTCACTGTTGACCAGGATGAAGAGCAGGACTTGGGTAAGTTTTTAAATAAACTATTTGGAAGCACCTTCATCATAATGTCTTCATCTTTTCTCTCCATAATTATTTCCCATGTTCCATTTTGCTCATATGTATTTCACTACCCTGTTATGATTAAAAAGGCAATAACTTTTTTGCTTATTATCAGAAAATGTTATATTTGGTAAAAAATTATATGGGAAATTCACACAAACAAATTTATGCTTATAAAACCAAAAGGAAATTTTATTTTGAATAATAGAATTTATAGTCTCATTTGAACTAGATTTAGGCAATATTTTATTATCCAAATTGAACAAAAAGTATTTTCATAACATTAATATATAACTTTATGAACCATAGAATAATTGTCTTAAGCTCACTAACCCATGTCACCATATGCGGAAAATTAATATCTAAAAAGTTTTTTTAGCCCACACTCTTTAAAAACATTGTTTTGGTCAATTAAAAGTGAAACAAATGTGTACGTATTGCTGATTAAGAGAAAGAACATGGAACAATTTTGAATGATGTGTCTTAATCTCTTTTTTTTTTTTTTACCCACAATTTATTGGTATTTAAATTTATTAACATTAAAATATTATGTTTAAGAATTACTTAAGTTCGGTTGCCAGATATCTTATTAGTAAGAGAATTGATCCTTAACTTAGAATTAATCTAGGTTAATTGTATCTTTAAAACTCTCATCATCACCATTCAGACTTTTGATAGAAAGTATTAATGCTGGTAACATTTTCTCTGTACTGAATGAGTGTAGCAGACGTCACAGTCACAGGGAACTGAACTTCATTGGAGGGGACATCACTGCAGGCGATTAAATGACATTTAATATGTCAGCAGTGAACAGGAACATCAACATTTCAATGAAGTGTTTTGTGAATAAAACGTTTGGTTTCTCTGTTCATGTTGATATATGAATATTTAAACTCTGTAATAGTGATACTAAGTAATCATCATGATATAAAAAATTGATAATGGTACCTATACTTTTTTTTTTCAAGACACAGTCAATTCTCCTACAGAAGGTCTTAATCTTGATCTTGATGATGATACCATGGATTATGACTTAGTTGATATTCTGACTGATAAAGACAACGGAACAGATTTGGGATGAAAATGTTTGGAACTAAAGTATACAAATGTAAGATACAGTATTTGTTGTCACTTGTCCATATATATTTATCTATTTATGTAAATAAAAGATTCTATGTCCTAGAAAGAAAGCTTTTATTAATTGTATTCTTAACATTTGTAACCAAATTCTTGACCTTAAAAACATTCTTTCTTTATTGAACTGATTTTATTTTGAATGTTGAGTAATGTGATTAAACTGTTTTATAAAGAATGAAACGTTTGTTGGTGTTTTTAATATTCATTCATTCATGCATTTGATTCTATGTATTTATATCAAAACATGTACAGTAAGAAAGCACGGCTAGAATTTCATTCTTCAATGTTCAATTTTGAAAAGTAGTCCCTACTTTGATTTTGTTTTTCAGCTTTGATGCACTTATTTGCAATGTTGTGCTCAAAAAGTAGTTGTCAATAAAGTAATATTCAGAATGTGGTGTTACTTTTTATTTGTAATGCTATAGAAATTGTGTGTCTGTGATTTACTAGTACCGGTACCTAGTATCAGTAGGATATTACTTTACAACAAACAGTCTACCCCAAACATTTGTGAACTTCTATGTACCGGTATAAAGACAAACTCAGCCAAGTGATACCCAGAAATATGAAACTTTCCTTAGATAATTTTTTTCCTATGAAACAAAAGATTAATGTGTATGTGCCAAAGTATCACACAATGTTAATTTGACAAATTAACATACAACAACTGCACAAATATTCAAACAAAATAGATTGTATAAATAGAAATAAAAAGGAAAGAAAATGAATCTTTAAAAATAGTTTTTATTTCATAGTGAAATTGTATGTGTGTATATCTAAGCATTTAAAAAGTTTGACACATTGAGATCTCAGTAAATTATTTAGCAAAATTGAAAGCCAAGTGTACAGTAAACCAAAATACTGGATTCTACAACAAAATATAACTTGATGATATCTTTACAATCAGGACTTTGTCTGTCAGAAGACTAAAGAATTCAAATCTTAAACCCACAAAGTTCAGTTTAGATTGTCATGAAGTCGAGACAGACAAAGTTGTGATTAACACAATATCATGCAAGCCAACATTTTTTAGTGAATCTTCCACTTGTTGGTATATTAATTCAAAACACATTTTGTGTTTGCTTTGTTAAGATTAATAGTAAATTCAATTCTTATTTTTAAAAAATGCAATCTGATGGCTATAAAGTTACCAGTATATTGATATTTACTAGAGCTCATTTAGATTTGTAGAAAGTATAATTTAAAAAAAAAAATGAAACGTGAATAGGAATTTGTAAATTTAAGATTGGCATTAAAAATCTAAATAGGCCTCCTGGTTACAAAGTTCATAAACTTTTAAATCATGGCTGAAACTTAATAATTTATGTCTTTTGAGGTCATTGTTAATCTCTGCTTTCAAATAGCCAGGTATATTTTATCATTTTAGAACGTAAATAAAAATAATTTGCTTCAATAGTTGACCTTATAGTTTCAAAATATTTTAATCAGCACGCTATATCATTTTGGATGTAATACTATCAGTCTTGCTGCACAAGTATTGAATAATAAGACTGACTAATGATAGCAGGAGGTCTTTACAATTTCATTGTTCAAAATAATTTACATTGTTGTTGTTAGATTTCTTCATTGTTGCCTTACATAACAAGTACAGAAAGATAACACTAAAAGAACACTGGTTACAAAATAGAGCATTCAGAATGGGACTCTGTGATCATTTTAGCTTCTCCTTTCTGGGCTGCACGGATGCTATCAATAACCTACACAGTGAAGAATAAGAAATAATTGAATGTATATCAATAACCTTGTCACAACATCAGATGGTATGATGTCACGATGTGTTGTGATGCCGGGGATTTTACTTGAATTCAGTAGTTAACAAAAATGAAGATCTAGAATCACAATTGACAATTCTTTGATAAAACAAAACTCTGGAACTTTATTAAATACAACGTAAGTACAGTTTATGTACAAATTACAAATCAATGAGCATGAAACATATTTATAAAGGCTTTTCACACAGAGCTCTTAGAAACGTGTCTATCTACAAGAACCTTATTTTATCGACTGACTTTTCTTTCTTACTACCGCCAATTCTCTGGCGCTAACTCTTTTCAAAAATGTCTTTGTTTAAATTCAAATCAACCAATATATTTCAAACATACTAATTACGTCCCTTGGGTAAATCCTGACTTGAATGACAAGTGTCTAAATTTGAGGATTAAATCCCGAGACTCATGTCGAGGGCTTATATTTCTTTCAAAAGTGAAATGTACAAACAATTCTATAATGTAATCTGTGACATATTACCCCCCCTCTCCATTTAGCATTTGTATGGTAATAGAAATGCTCATATGTATTACAATTATTTAAATATACACAAAATACCATACATGAAATTATAGAAAAATGGTTGAGGTAACATATGACAAAATAAAGTCAACTTGGAGATAACAACAATAATAAAAAATGTAAATGCAGAGAATAAAATTATTGGTGACTTTGAATACCTGTCTCGCTATTCAAGTGGTTATGAAAATGAGACAATGCTTGTTATGAACAATATCAAAAGTTGTACAAGGCATAATACTTGGATTGAATAAGTTATGAAGCTTCATGATGAAATTAAAATATGACATTATAACTCATTTGTGAAAATGTGTACATGGAAAAAAAAATATATTGCATATGAAAAATTGACATAGAAAAAAATGATGTATACATGACAATCTTCTGAAAAATAATACTCAATGTGAAATAAATCTCAATATGTGTGAAGCAATGAAAAATTCCAATTATATGTCATGTATCTGTAGTGTTATAATAGGATATATGCAATAATATTCGACCTGAAATAAAATACCTGAAATAAAATGCTCATGATTTAAAAATTAAAATGTCTGATGCATGTCATATGCAAAGATGCTGAAACATAATAAACAAAGTATCTTGAATGAGTGACTTTCCTCAGTGGGTTGCTTGGTGCTAAAATAAATGC
This sequence comes from Biomphalaria glabrata, assembly GCF_947242115.1. NCBI lineage: Eukaryota > Metazoa > Mollusca > Gastropoda > Planorbidae > Biomphalaria > Biomphalaria glabrata. The sequence goes on from NC_074713.1 coordinate 42,329,393, forward strand.
AACATCAGATATAGAATACCTGTGGAACAAATAAGTAGACAAATTAATTGATTAAGTACAACTGAATACTGTTCTTCCTTGACGAGTATGAATGATAATGGATCAAGTGACACTAAATATGCTATAGTACATATGTAGAGTAGAAATGTAAAGTTCGGAACCCTTCTGAATTGCCGACATGGATGTGCATTTTCTAAACTTGAAGAAAAGGTCTTTCAGTTTATGAAGCTGTTGTCTCCATGTCATAATGATCTCACAGATAATGTCTGATTGAACCGCGTTTGAGTTTGGTGAAAATAAGAACTGTCCGAAACCAAAACTCAATTTTCTGGTTGATGAACTTTGACGCTGTAGAACAATGGTAGCAGAATGCTTTGCATTAGAATGTTCAATAGAGCAATGACTGAACATGTCTGAGTTCAATCGGCCAATACGGCAATGTTGAAGAAGTTCATTTGTTCCTTTCTGAAGAAAAGTTGCCCCTTGAGTGGACGAAGGATGAAACTTGGTGTTGTCAATGTTATTGCTTTCTGAGTTTCTTTCAAATTGCAGTACTGGAAATGTTTCAGAAACACTGGTAAAGAAATCTGCATGGTCTGGAAACACTTTAATGTTCTTCACTGTTTGTAGTGCTATGTCATTCAGAGTGATGACTTTGGGACTGTCAATTTGATTTGATGCTGCTATGTCATTCAGAGTGATGACCTTTGGAATGTCAATGTTATTTGATGTTGGTAATGAAACATCTATCTCAGGAATGGGTGTTGATGATGTTTCTTCTTCCTCAGGAATAGTTGCTAAGCTTGTAAAATGTTCAACTTCTGCTTTGATGTCTTCATTATCTGTTTCATGGTAATGTTCAAACATATGAACATGAAATACTCTGGTAAACTTGTTGACATTGATTTCATAAAGCAGGTTGGAAATCTTTCTGGTGATGGTAAATGGACCTTGCCATTTGTAAAACAGTTTGTTACTGAAATCTGGTAACAGTAATTTGACTTGATCTCCTTGAGCAAAATATCTTGATTTCATGTGTTGATGTAATATTCTTTGACTTTCAATGTTCTTGGTTGTAATGGCTTCTTGAGTTGACTCACATTCTTTCAGATGAGGAATACTTGTATGAGTGGTAGAGTCAAGTTGAAAAGTTTTTCTTTTGTCTGGTATAGCCAAAGTTGATTGAGTATAAGTTTCTTTAGTTTCTGCTTCTGGTTCTTGAGACTTGTCTTGATTGTAGCAAGAATTTTCAATGAATACCATAGTATTGGTAGATAATGATGCAGATGCAGTCTTATTCAAGTCTTGATGTATGAAGTCATCATGTGTGAAATATGACTTGTCTTGATGGACTTCAGTTTGACCAGTTAGAGTTCTTGTATCATTGCTAGAGACTCTGGGCATGTCGTCTTGTTCTTCAAAGTTCAACAATGGACATTCGGGAATTGGAGGTGGACTTATGACCGGTAGGGATGGGCTTGATGTAACTGGGGGTGTCCATGTTGAATGTTCTTGATTATTGCTGGCTACTGGACTAGTAACTGGTTCTGTTGCATTCTGCATAACTTGAGTAACTGAGGTAGCCATGTGATTATTTTGGCTAACTTGTTCAGATGCCAAATGTTCTTGTTGTCTGGACATGGATCTTGTCATTACTGCCAAACATTTTTGACCTTGCTCTATGGCATTTGTACATTCAGTAAGTTCTTGAGGAGTGCATTCTTTAACTCCTTCTATGTTTCCAATGATTAGGTCCACTGGTAGATTGGGTGTTACTAATGCTTCTGTTTGACCACTGAAGAATGGTGTAGTAATATAAATGATGGCCTCAGGTAACTTGCTGACAGTTCCGTTGAATGCAGTGACTTGGACGTGGTTGCCTGTGAAAAGGTTTGCATGTACGAAGCGTTCATGTACTAATGTGGACGTGCTTCCGGTGTCACGAAGAACTTCCACCTTCTTGTCTCCTACGAAGCCTGGATAAAATTTGAGACCATTGGACTTTGCAATGACTGTCATAGTTGAGTGCTCATTGTAATAGCTTCTGTTATATGGGCTTCTGTTTGGCATATATTGTGGTCTGGAGTCCTGTGAATGACTTCTGTAGCGAGGTTTGTTGTTATCTGGTTTATTATTTCTAGGTGCTTTGTTGAGATTGTATTGCTCTCTATTGCTGTATCTTTGAGTTGGTGATGTGGGTCTATCAAAATTTTGATTTTTGGAGACTGCCTGTTTTTTCCAACATTCATGAGATTGGTGACCCTTTTTATGGCAATATGAACATTCTGTGGTTCTGCTGCGGCATTGAGACGTGAAATGCCCTAGTTTATGACATTTGTTGCATTTGACTTTGTCATCTGACTTATATCTTGCATTTTTGTCTTGAGCAAAGCAGACAAAATTTTCTTCAACAGATGGTTTGACTGACTTGTTTGGATAGGCTGCTCTATATTGTCTGATGATCTTGGTTAGTGTCTGGATATCAGTAGGATTTCTCTCTATAATGTAGGATTGAATATCTTCTGAGTGAGCATGGGTGATGTTGTCGATAATAATATGTTGACGAAGAGCTTGGTAACTTTCTTCTATTTTGGCCATGGATACCCATCTATCAAACCACATTGACATATTAGCTACAAAAATTTGAGGATCATCATTTTGCTGTGGCCTTTCATTATAGAATTTCTTTCTATAATTGGCTGAAGTTGCTCCGTATTGGCGCAGTAGAGCTTCCTTGATATCAGAGTAAGTGCTGCGTTGATTGATTGACAGTTGTGAGCAAATGTTGACAGCTTTGCCAGTCAAAAGGGTGAGTAGTGAGCTCGACCAATGTGCTTCAGGTAGACCGGATGTTGTAGCTATTTCTTCAAATCTTATGAGATACGAGTCCATATTGTCAATGTTTTCGTTGAAAGCCGATATTTTGTTCATTAATCTGTATTTGTCAAACATACTTGAGTGACCTTGAATTGAAATGCTTTCTTTATTTTCTTTATTTTGCCTTTCGAATTCCATTTTTTCTTTTTCATGTTGTCTTTGCTTTTCGGCGTCTTGCCTTTGTTTTTCAGATTCTTGCCTTTGTTTTTCGGCGTCTTGCAATTTTTTTTCTTCTAATTGCATGCGTTTTTCAGATTCTTGCCTTTGTTTTTCAGATTCTTGCTCTTGATATTCTTTTTCTTCTTGTTTCTCTGCCCACTGGTCTGGCTTTGAAATTTGCTTTTCTTTGGCAAATTCTATTAATTCAAAGAATCGTTGTGTTCTAGCACTGGAAGCCATATTTAATTTTTTTGTTAGTTTCTTGTATTGGAGCAAAATGTTCGATATCTGGATTTTGGCTTTATCTCAGATATAATAATAATATAGATCTAGTGACAAAGTTCTTGAAGCCTCAATTTGCTAATAAATTCTTGACAGTAGACTTGTAGTTACTGGAGTCGTATGATTGATATATAGATCTATTGAGCCGATGTACTTTTTACTGGTTTAACAGTTGGTTAAATCTGGTCTTTTGTTTACTTTGTGCTGCTCAAATGATTATTTACTGGTCTTCTTTATAATGCCAGTTATCTGATTTACTGGTCTTTTTTATAATGCCAGTTATTTGCTTTACTGGTCTTTTAATATTGCCAGTTATTTGCTTTACTGGTCTTTTAATAATGCCAGTTATTATGTATATTGGTCTTATTCCTTTTGCCAATTACATATAATAATAGATTTCGTGAGTTAGACGTAACTCTAACGAAAATCTTTATAAAAGAATTATCGATAACCAACTGACCTGTTAAACACAGAAATTCTGTCCTCCGTTAAATAAGAATGAAGTTCCTTTGAAGAGTTTAGAAATTGGTCCTAGATCTTGAATAAATTTCGTTAAAAGTTGTCCATGAACTTTTGTTAGTCGGAGAGTGCCAATTATGTCACAACATCAGATGGTATGATGTCACGATGTGTTGTGATGCCGGGGATTTTACTTGAATTCAGTAGTTAACAAAAATGAAGATCTAGAATCACAATTGACAATTCTTTGATAAAACAAAACTCTGGAACTTTATTAAATACAACGTAAGTACAGTTTATGTACAAATTACAAATCAATGAGCATGAAACATATTATAAAGGCTTTTCACACAGAGCTCTTAGAAACGTGTCTATCTACAAGAACCTTATTTTATCGACTGACTTTTCTTTCTTACTACCGCCAATTCTCTGGCGCTAACTCTTTTCAAAAATGTCTTTGTTTAAATTCAAATCAACCAATATATTTCAAACATACTAATTACGTCCCTTGGGTAAATCCTGACTTGAATGACAAGTGTCTAAATTTGAGGATTAAATCCCGAGACTCATGTCGAGGGCTTATATTTCTTTCAAAAGTGAAATGTACAAACAATTCTATAATGTAATCTGTGACAAACCTAAACAGTGAAGAATAAGATTGAAATAATTGAATGTATATCAATAACCTAAACAGTGAAGAATAAGATTGAAATAATTGAATGTATTCAGTAACAGAGACTTGTACAGGCTACAAGTAATCTATGTTAAAATAATTATCTCAGTGGAAGTGTAATAATTAACCTTGCACCGATTTGGCCAAATCTCAGTGGATACCTAATAATTAACCCACCCATTGAGTCAAGCATCATGCATTGTGTTTCTAAGAATGTTAGACCATGACATGTAATTTGAACTGGGCATTGTTGTTAAAACATATTCTGTTAATGAAATTCCACTATAGAGATTGCAGAATTAAGTGTAGAAATATTACTAAATAACTCTACGGAATCAATTGCACTTATGTAGTGAAAAAATGTAAAACAAAAAAAATATGTATTTCAAACTTAAATGCAAGAACCAGGATACTCACATCTTCAGCTTTGGGAAAGCCTTTCATCTTAAGTTTTGAGAAAACCAGCTCATCATTGATTTTTATCTCAAAAGAACCTGTAGAAAATGAATGATATTATTATTACTACAGCAAATGAAGATGAACTGTCGGAGCATTCAGATGACTAGACCAATATATGAGATGAACTGTTGGAAGGTTCAGATGACTAGACCAATATATGAGATGAACTGTGCAGTGGTTTTCAAATCAGGGAGCTTTCCATATAGTTTTCTTTCTATTGGGGTTGTATATGTAAACATCTGGAGCAAACAATGTCCTTAAGCTAATCTTTTCCCCCTGAAGAATGTCAGAAGTATTTAAATTTATTAAGATCTAATATTTATAAGTCTGCTGTTTCTAAAGTACCAGTTGACCAAGATTGAAACAAATGATAAATCTTTTTATAAAGGACAGAAAATAGGATCTTAAATTATTAATTTCACTTAGAATTGTAAATATTCATTTCACCTAGAATTGTAAAGCAACAGATCTTAAGGTTTGAGTATCATTGAGAAATGTGGAGAATGACCCAACAGAAACATTAAAATTTTTCTTTTTAAAATATCTGCTCTATAGATGGCAATGTTTCAAAAGAAAGTATAAAAATCCATATCATGACTTTAAGTTCAGCTGCCATTAAAACTTAAAGATGTGGGCAATTTACCATCAGAAAGGAGATACAAGACACTGATTCAGAAGACAGGCTGTTACAGATTGAATGAGGTTGCTTGTAAGAGTACCCCATGTTACATAATAATGGGGATTGATTCTAAAAGAGCACCCCATTCAACATAACAAAATTTTGATTAATTTTAATACAAGGTCACACAGGCACACAAAATCTTTTGTTCCAACCTGCAATCAAATCATTTAAATACAATTCAACTATCTGATATAAAATTTCACATGTAACTCTGTTATAAATAAATAATCTGTTTTCTATAGTTATAATGTTTTGTTTGGTGTCATGCACAAATTATAGGACTAAATTTCCTATTGGATAATAAAGATTATTATTATTATATTATTTCTATTTAAGAAATCTGTGATTTGAAAAATCTACTAATGGAGATGACATTCAAAGTAATCCAATATATCAATTGAAATATATTTTAACTTACTTCTGCGCCCAACCTGGCCAACAATATCAACCTCGGAGTCTGAAATTTCATTCAGGATGACGCTGCGCAATTTCAGAAACCGAGGTTCATATCCTCATGCACCGCTAAAGAAAAATGGCAAGAAATTAATATTTTTGTATTCATGATTGAACAAGTTTGCTAACATGTAAAAAAAACTTTTACTAAATATTTTCAGTTTGAAGATATCACTATGAAGCCTTAAAATAAAAACTAATAATAATTACTGGTAACTTAAAACTGAAATAAAACATGAAGTGTTTATGTTTGTTTTACATGATGTTCCTACAGAATTGAAGATGATTACATCTTAGCAGCCCATACCTCCAGCAGGGAATGGAGATGGCAGCAGGCAAGGTTCAAACCTGAGGACAGTCCAAAGGGTATACTCATGAGACATGACCAGACAGCCATCCTATTTAACGAAAAAGGTGGCATAGGCATTAAAATGTTAAATCCAGATGGGTTTAAATCATGGAACTTTTGCATTGAGCAGAGTTCTACAGGTTTATCCAGCTCCAAATATTGGTACTTATGAAGGCGCTTGGTTGTAGTGTGCTGATATTGTTACCCGTAAGATGTATGACCTCTACTTTACATGCCACAGGAACAAGAAGGTAAACTTAAATACATTTATTATTGTTAAAATGGTAGACTGTTAATGAATTCACGCCACTATTAACGGTGACCTGTCAAAATAACGCCGACAAAATAGCGCGAAATTTCCCGACAAAATAGCGCAAGACAAAATAACGCGGACTTATATAAGATGTGTATAAAAATACCAGATTATCAGTAATTTAATGTCATGGGCAACATTTTTGTTGATGTCTCTATCTTTTTTAATATAAAAACATCTGAAAGTATGCCATATTTGCAGAGAACGAGAGGACTTTAAATTTTATATCATTCCCTTTTTTCACCTTTGATTAAAAAGTATAACTTGCTAAAAATAGGATCTTGAAATGTGGTGACCCGACAAAATGGGAGAGGAAAGTTTGTTATACTATAATCAGAAATCTGCGGTATCTTTCTTTAATCAAAACAGGGCGTAAGAAATTTGTAGGACTATTGAGAGGACAACTATATTGGTCGTCAGAGACGAAACCGCAGAGTGACTCCAAGATTTCTGATAGCATTATGGAATGTTAGAGATCGTGTGCAGGACAATATACCACGAACTAACAATTCAGTGGAGGGATGGCACCAAGCATTTCAACTGTATTGACGGCCATCACCCTAATGCAGTGGCGTAGCTACCAATTTGCGGGTGGTGCGGGCCGCACAGGGCACCAAGTGGAGAGGGGCACCAAAATTCCCCCAGTGTGTATTAATGTCCTATTTCCCTGAGCGTTTCAGTAAAAACGACTAATTGTATGGACACGAACAAACTTAAACAACTGTATTTTAAACATGAACTAACGATTTATAAACTAGTCATGTCGCTATTTTGTTTCATCTCCTTGACTATTTCTTCCATACAATATATGTAAGCTATAGAATAGTTTGAATCTAATTTACTAGATTTATTTCGGACACACGGTACATGTTGTTACTACACTGATCGATGCTTTGTAATATAAAGAAGAAGAAGATAGGCCAACCTTTTTTTACTTCATTGTTTAGTCCATTGGTTTAATCTAGATATTGAGTTTACAAATATATTTCTAAACTCTAGCTCTAAACAATTCTTAGTTTATTCATTTCTTTATGATTCTTGATAGTTTAATTTTGGAAATAATTCTATTGTAATGTCAATATTTTTAAATAAGCTAACATTTGTTTTCTACGAGTTTTTTTTTAACTAACTAATTAATTGTAATACTCAAGACTGACTAGTCTGGCTGGCGCCTCAAAACCCTTTTAAGCTCAGACGGAGAAATCGGCATCTCAGGTTCTGTCCGGTCTGGGTAGACTATAAGGGCCCCATACCCAGATCTATCGGGGTCCCTTATTACCGACCCATCGGTATAACAGAAAATAGCATCTGATGGGTAGGACTTTAGTGTAGCTGATGCCAAGTTTTGGAGTATGGCAAGTGTTAATCGCCTCTTGGTGGCTCCCTCTTGCCCTATAAGGGACATGCTTATTTGTCGGGCCGACTTCTCCTCCACGGAGTGCAAGTACTAATTCTTCTAATTGGGATTCTGTCAGTGGAAAGCCCAGCTGTTTTTGACAAATTGGCCGCAATGTGGATGAACGATCGCATTTTTATGCGGTTCCTCTCTCTCCACTGTCGCACTAATATTGAGGTGGGTAGCCTAGAGTCGCCCCTTTTATAGCGCTCATAGGCCGTGATTACTGCCCTCTCCCTCCTTAAATGTAAAGGGGCCATGTTTGTTAAGATTTCAGGAGCGTTTGTTGGGCTTGTCCGAAAGGTGCCACAAATGAACCTTAGTGCCTGTGATTGTACTCGGTCGAGTGATTCGAGGGCAGTTTTACTAGCGTATACTTGAGCTGTACTCAATTTGTGATCTGACTGCCCCTAAGTACAATGTGCGAAGCATGTAAGCTTTGGCACCCCACTTTATGCTGGCCAGCTTTTTTAGTAACGCTAACTTCTCCGAGGCTTTTCTTTCAACTTCCTGGACGTGCTGGAACATTGATAACTTTCTATCCAGGGTTACCCCAAGATATTTGGCGTGTTTTAAGTTGGAGTCGCAGCCCACCGAGTTGAAGCTCGAATAGAGCCTTAAGAATGTCGATCCCTAGGCTGAACAGGGACCAGGTCGTTTTGGCAACGTTTATCTGAATCTGTCATTTGTCGCAATACGAGGAGATGGTTTGGAGGTCTGCTTGAAATGCCGCCTTTATTTGGTCGGCTTTCTTGCCGGTTGACCAGAGGACAATGTCATCCGCATAAAGCAGTTTCTTTGACCGCAGTGAGGTGCGTTTCTTAAATTTCTTAAGTCTAAAGAAGCATCGAGACAATTTCAAGTCACATCATTGCCAGAGTCCACCGACTATAGGCGAGCTGTTAATGGGTATGAATTAACTGAACAATTAAAAGCAACAAAGCAAGATGAGACGGTTATCATTGAATCCAGAAAAAAATGATGAGGCCGACATCGGGAAAAGAAGAAAATACTTTAATACCGCAGGTTCTAGAGACTAAAGGACAGCACACAAGCATGTCCTCAAAAATTCATACTAAGGAAGCTGAACCATCAGACAGTGTAAACAATACAGAAAGCAGGATTATATCCTCTAGACTGAACGACATTGGAGATTGGCCTGATGTCATCACAGATAATATTCGCATACACCTTGTCACTCAAGGATCTGAAACAGTTCAGCGTATGGACAGTCAATTCAGAGAGTCGTATAGACATCAAGAATCAGCAAAAGGAAAGGCTAGAAAGCTTTCAAAGGCTTGGTTTTTCCGGCAAATGTCAAACGTCGAGAAAGTTCTTAGAAAGTGGATGTGTTATTCCCCTGCACACTCTTCTCAACAAGATCAAGTTTCAAATCTTCATTTAAATCCAAAGATGGATTCAATGAGTGGTGGAGGTTATCCCCGAAATAGAAAAACATGAGACCAGCAGAGCTCACATTCAGTCATCGCTTGCTTGGAGGGAACTTGAAGTTTGCCTGAGAGTAGGGAAAAATATTGACAACAAGGCCCAAGATTTGATTATACAAGAGACGAAAACTTGGAGAGCTAGTAAAATTACTATCAAAGTACTATCCACTCTTGAGGGAGCATGTGCTTCGAACTAAGCTTTGTTTCAGACCGAATACATACATGTCTCCACAAATACAAAATGAATTTATTACAATATTGGGGGATCACGGTAAAAAACAAATCATACAGCAAGTAAAACAAGCCAAATATTTATCTATTATTTTTGACAGTACACCTGACATCTCAAAGCTGGATTAAATTTCCCAAATTTTACGGTATGTTGTCTTGGAGAATGACGGGGTGCAGGTTCGTGAGTCTTTTGTTGACTTCATCGACACAAAGGACAGGCATGCTGCTGGAATCGCTGAGATGATTCTAGAGAAATTGCGTTTGGATGGCTTAGACATAATGGACTGCAGGGGTCAAGGCTATGATAATGCTGCGGTCATGAAAAGTCATTAAGGTCATGAAAGAATTAACAATATTTGATTAATGAATACATATTATTTTTGAAAAAAAAGTAAGGTTTTGCAATGTTATTAATTAGTTAGTTTTTTTTTTTTTTTTTGGGGGGGGGGGGGCATCAAGATGAGGTACCGCACCAGGCATCATATACTCTAGCTACGCCACTGCCCTAATGTGTACAAGTTAATCTCTCACTTCCTCAGAGAACAGGAGAACACTGAGAACAAGATTCTGAGGTACAATGCTGGAGAACGAATTAAAGCTGCAAGCAAGACAAAGTACCTCCAACTTAACAGACGTCTTGCAGCCTATATTACCAATGTACGGAAACAAGCCAGTGATGGAATTTCTACGTGACATTTCCTACAATTTAACTTTGTGAAAGTTTGTGTGTGTGTGTGTAAATTTGACAAGTATCTCTGCCTAGGCTGTTTTCTAAGTACACTTTTATACTGTAAATAAATGCTATATTTTGAAATTAGCCTATTCATTTTACCTTTTTTTTTATTTTAGCTTATTTATGTTTTAAGATATCTAAAGTGTTTCCTGCAAAATTATGATAACTTTAAAACAAAACAAAAAAATATTGGCTATATTCATATTTTACGATATCTAAAGTATTTCTTTTAAAATGACTAAAATATTTTTTTTTCTGCGCTATTTTGTCCGCGCTATTTTGACGGGGTACCCTATTAACATTTTACCATGAAACATTGTTTTAAATGACAAAACATTGGACAGTGTAGCAAAAAATAAGATTTTTTTTCTTCTGGGAGTACTTTTACTGAGGATCAAACCTATTTAGCAGACCTCACAATAAAAGCAGTAGATGGTCAGAAAATAAGTAGCACAAACAAATGAGGAGGAAACAACATGTCTATAGTTTACACCTATATCAAGAGTTTCCTTTACCTATAAATCAAACTGGGAAATATTAAAAAAAAAATATCTAGCCCATAGACTTATATACTAGCCCATAGACTTATATACTAGCCCATAGACTTATATACTAGCCTATAGACTTATATACTAGCCCATAGACTTATATACTAGCCCATAGACTTATATACTAGCCCATAGACTTATATACTAGCCTTTCTTGCAAGGAAAAGACGAGCTAACTATTAAAGGAAGGGAGGTAATTACACTTAAATTCCTACACAAAAAAATATAAATATTTTCTCCAGATACTTTGCACATTGTCTTTTATACACAATTTACAGCCTACTGCCTAAACTTATACCAAAGTTGGCAGAGGATGACAGGTTTGGGCAGGAAAATGGCTGCCTGGTAGTGCGATATGCACGCTGGACTGTCGTTTGGACTTCTGGATGTCCCAGGTTCATACCCTGCCATCCCCCGTTGTCCAGTGAGAGGTTTGGACCAGGAAGTAAATTATCTTCAACTCTGAAGGAACATCCGAAACATGTGAAACATTTTACAAACAAAATAAGGGGGGGGATTCATTTCTAAAGCCTGAACGTTCTGGTCATTCATTGGAATTTGTTCTCCTCTACCCGCATCCATTGCTATTGCTAGCAGGTGCATTTGTCATTCAAATCATGCTTCAAATGTACAATAAAAGAGGGATTGCATCATCAAATTTTTTCCCGATATCTCCAAGTCATATTTTCATTCACGTGGATTAATCCTTTGCGCTGTAAAGGGCTTTGTGATGATGTAGCACAAGAAATAACATTTTAACGGGGTGTTGATGTTTGATTAGGCATTAATCCAAGTGGAGGCATAAGAGAAGCGAATCAAATCCTGCGAGGAATCTAACACACTTTAACAAAGTTGCCATGTCATGTGGTGCCCGCTCTGGGCTGTCGTTCGATGGCCATGAATATCACAGGCTTGAATCAGACCCATCGCTATCCCCTGCTGTGCTGCGGGAGGTTTGGGCTAGAAACTAATTGCCCTCAAATCTGAAGGAAAATCCAAAACACAAATATTTTTGACTTCGACAGCCTTTAAAACAAGAATTTCTATGGTGGAGACTGAATAGTGAATAATAATAGAACTAGAATCTATATGTCCTGCCACTATATGGTCTTAATTTCCAGTTGAGATCCCAATTGGAGTCATGTAGGCCTATATATATAGGGCCTAGTATTCCGTATTATGGTCTACTTTAAAATCAATGAGAACATGGCATTGAATCCATTAACTTATAGTCTTCTATGTAACTTTGAAAAAATGCGTAGACTCGTCATCCCCTTTTTCAAATGTAGATATTATTCAACCAGTAAAAGTAGGACTGAACAGACAAATCTAAGCCTATTTCATAATTTAGGGAGGTTTACCGGCTATGCCGCTATAGGCCGATTATACATTCTAGACTTGATCTAATAAGCCTTACTTTAAAATTAGTCTTGAAATTAGCTACGGTACGCCCCCCCCCCCAAAAAAAAAAAAAAAATAAAACTGACTGCATTAGTTGTTTTGTTTTTTATTATAAAAAAAAATCTAGATACAATATATGTATCGGGCATGAGCTTTTTAAAAAAAAAAGAATTAAAATTGTCCTAACTTTAATTACAATACTCTTTATTAGTTGTGGCCTAGATTTTTTAACGTAATATGTAGACCTACTGATAAGTTATGTAACATGATAGATTATCTACTGTCATGACAGTGCAAAAATTGTAGCGTAACTAAAATTAACCTTTGCTTGCAAAAAATGTACAGGTAGGCCTACAACTAAAATAATATAAGCAACATTATTCTTACCAATACTCCACATGCACTTTGACCTTCCCCATTAAAAAAAAATTGGTCGTTTTTTTTTTTTTTACCCCTATTGATGAATTAATGAATGTCCGACTGATAACAAATCTAGTAATATCCCTGAGGGTTGCCAATGTAAATTATAAATCACGTGATTAAGTTCATACCTGGCCAGAACGAACCAAGAGGAACGTGCGATACGCTTCTTAACATACATTTTTAATAAAATAAAACCCAGATAAAACTTAAAAAAGGATTGTTGCCCAACAATCGATGATGCTTGTAAGCAGACTAGCTCAAACCTGTCTAAATATCTAAACAAATAGTAATTTGGGAAGCGCTTGTCAGGGGTCCTGGATATTAGGTTGGGTAAAGTAAAGACGATTGGCTGTTTATCAGAAATTATCTGCACTAAAGATCGTAAGGTCTGAAAGGAGATTTAAAAACAATGAAGTGGATCTAGAGCTGCACTATGTCAAATTCGGATTGACAAATAACAGCTCCATTAAAAAACAACAACAAACAACTGATTTGTTGAATTTTATGGCACATTTCCTTACTAATCCTGCAGACACAGGCATATCCTATAAAAAAAAAACACAAATTTGGCAACCAACTTAAAATGTATTACATTTATTTAAAAAATATAAAACACCAACATAATTTTTGAACAAGATTTTTTTATTTTTGATTGAGAAAGTGTAAAAAAAAATTTTAACTACCTGGTGTAAAGTTGTAAAAATAGAATGTTGAATTACAGTCCTTGTTACAAAAATAAATTAACAAAATTAACAATGAGATCCTTATACAAATAAATTTGACTACAGGTAAACAGGAAATACAAACTAGTAAAATTTAGCACAAGACACATTGGTATCACCACAAACTGACATTTTTACAATCTGCACTTTATCTATTGGCAGACCAAGGATTCAAACCTAAACCCAGTAAGTTTAGTTTAGATTGTCATGAAAGTCTGACAGAATAGATAAAGTGGAGATCAATGCAATATCACAGAAGTTTCTACTTTGTAAATCTCCCCTGCAGTGTTTGTAGAAAAGTAAATAGTCAATGATACAGCAACACAATAACTAACACATTCAAGTCTCAACAAGAAAAGAGAGTGCCAACCTCTTTTTAAAACATCTCTACTACTGCCAAATGTAACCAGACTCAAGAAGAACTATATATTTCATTTTTTTTAGAAGAACAGAAATGTTCATAAACTTTAAAAAGAAAAAAAAGAATGCCTTAAAACGATTTTTAAAAAACAAATTTTCCTCATTTAAACACTGTAGTTGCACCATATATTTTAAATTGATCAATAAATCATAAAAAAAAAATGCTCAGTTATCAATCAGAATGTTATGTGGAAGAAATGGGACAAGGATGAATAAATAAGTTTGAATTTTTTTAGCTTAGTTTCAAGAAACAATCTAATGCTGAACATTTTTAGTGAGTGGTTTCAATGATGAATTGGGATTTAGGTACAACCAACCTATTAAGATTGTAATTAGCTTTAGCACAAGTTATTATGTTTATCCTTCTTAATGCTAACATGTTTTTTTTTTGTTCTTTTTTTTTATTACACAGCTTTACTGCATATACCTACATTTTGTTAGATTTCATAATGATGGATACATCTGGATCAAAAGATCTGGTCTTGCTGTAGGTATAAAAAAGTTGCAATAAAAATATCAAAATAAAGTTATTAAAGATAAACGTTATCAGACTAATATTAATTTTTTAATTTAAGCTTTTGTTTCTTGCACATTTGTAAGAGCAGAATACATGGAGATTACATTAAAGGCCCAAGTTCAGAATATTTTTTATAAAATACTGCATCCAGCTGAATGTGACTCTGTTATAAGTTTAGCTTCTCCTTTCTGAGCTGCACGGATGCTATCAATAACCTGGAAAGTGAAAAGTCAAGAAATTAATACAAAATGTTTATTTCAAGAAACATTCTCAATGCTATCCCCCCATTTCTTAAGATAAACACTGCACAAATGAACACTTAGAAAATGTTTGTAGCTTTTAGAAACCACATCACTCACATCTTCAGCTTTAGGGAACCCTCCAAGTTTAAGCTTTGAGAAAACCAGCTCATTGTTGATTTTAATCTCAAAAGAGGCTGTAAAACAAAAATTGTAATCTTTAACATTATATTTGACCTATATTTATGAACATTTCGCAGCAGTTATTTAGTAACCATGTCACATAAACCATAGAGTATAAAATGTATATGTAACTTAAGACTAAGAACTGTTTCACAATTGACATAAAATTCTGTCAAGGCAGTTGTATTAAAAAGTAGCCCTATTCAATATAAGCATACAGTTCATCTCTAATAGAAGAACAGTGGCTACTGACTGTGGCACACAAATTATTGTTGCTTACTCGAAGTTTCAAAACAGATTTTAAAACATATACGTTTGTATTGCTCACCATTTATTTAATTAAGCTAATAGATTTATACATATCTTAAAAAAACAACAAAAAAAAAAAAACCTGGACATACACACTTTATTTTGTACTAAAGCTAAATAAAATATTTAACTTACTGCTACGCCCAACTTGGCCGATAATCTCAACCTCGGATTCTGAAATGTGCTTCAGGATGTTGCTGCGCAATTCCAGGAACCGAGGTTCATAACCTCACCCACCACTGAAAAAGAAAAAAAAAATATATACATAGTTAATAGGCCTACACTGATCTTAACATTTAGATTGAGAACAAAACAAAACAATCTGCAAAGTAGTATTCTTATTCTTTTGATGTTGAAAGTAACATTGACAGAACATAAATTGAACCAACTTTTTAATGTAAACTTCACATATGTAATGTTTGAGTGAACTGGTATGAATGTTAATTTGTTCGCTATCATTATAATGTTTAGTTATGTGTAAATAGTGTAATGCACAAACTGTAAGACTAATCTCCTCAAGAATGATAAAGATATTATTATTTAGTCAAGATTTCATTTATATTTCTTAGATATGCCTTAAAATTGGAACTTGAAGACAAACTAAGGAATGGATAGTGAAACATAATGCAATAGTTAATAGGGAGTGGCATCTTCGCCGGCCTTCCGGCGGAATCCAAATGTAAGAATAGTAAGATATATATAGATCTACTCTAGACTAATATTATATTCTGAAAAAAAAAAGATGATAATTAGAATAAATGTCAGTCATTCTTACCAATACTCCACATGCACCCTTACTTTTCCCATTTTCTGTATGCGCGAGATACAAGAAGGACTAGTACAGTAGATCTAGTCCCTACACCTTGCAGCTGTATGTCTATCTACACCTGGCCTTGCGTCGTCAAAATACATAAACAAGTCATGTGACTTTGATGTGGATCCATATATATTCAATTGCATTATCTTAAAGTACGCTTACACTGTTTTCACTTTCAACACAGATTTGTAAATATATTAAACCAAGAAAAACATAGTCTAGTTACAAAGGGAACAATTTTACCCACGGGCTATTCCTATTTTTGTGGGAACGTTGGTAATCTCTAGATCAGTGGTTCCCAAACTTTTTTGTCTCGTAGACCCCTTACCATGGTTTCTGATTTTCGGTAGACCCCCAGCTTAACTTATATTGCATTTTTGCAAATTCATTAACGTTTTTAAAACTAATTTCTAAATGTAGTGAGTCTCAGAGTGAAAAAGTAATTTAAAGCTGCATTTGAAGTTATACAGATGTCATTTTTAGCGGCCCCCGAAAGGGGAAAAGACGCTATTAGTTTTGTGCGAAATGTCTGTCCGTCTGTCCCGTTTAGATCTCGTAAACTAGAAAAGATATTGAAAATCCGACATCACAATATTTTAGACCATTCAAAGTTCTGATGCAATGGCTCCTTTTTTTTTTCTGAAAGCAAAAAATCTAATTTTTAAAATCAGTTATGCAAGCAGTTTTTTAAAGAGAAAAAGCTAATTAGTATGCATTATATGTTAGACCTAATTTAAAATAAATAATAATGTTATAAACTTCAATTTTATGAACATTTTTTTTTATTGCGGAAATTTTTTTTTTTTTTAATTTTATTTGAGGATTCGAATAAGAGATTGAGCCTTTTCAAAACAATTAGATCAATTATAAGACATCAGTTAGGCCAGGGGAGGCGCGGTGGCTGAGCGGTAAAGCGCTTGGCTTCCGAACCGGGGGTCCCGGGTTCGAATCCTGGTGAAGACTGGGATTTTCAACTTTGGAATCTTTGGGCGCCTCTGAGTCCACTCATCTCTAATGGGTACCTGACATTAGTTGGGGAAAAACAGATGAACTTTACATCATCTGCCCTATAGACCACAAGGTCTAAAAGGGGAACTAGTTAGGCCAGGTTCACATCTAACTTTACATTCACTTACACCTATCCTTTGATCTGCGGGACCGTTGGGGCACTACACAAGATCTGTTAACCTTCTTTCTCCATTCTTATCTCTCATTTGTCTTTGATATAATTTCATTTGGATGTTCTTTCTGAAAATATTGAAGCCTGCCTGGGTGGACCTCTTCGGGGGCCGATTTTGAGTTTGTGTTTCCACACAATTGTCTTTTGTAACCTTGTTATTGATAAAATTTAAATTTAAACCAAATAAAACAACAGCTTTTGAATCATCGAACACACTGGAAGTGTTTTTTTTTTGTTTTTTTTTTGTAGGCTCATCATCCATTGCTACGGATATTAGGCTATGTTTCATACAGAAATTTGTTGTTATATAAAGTAGTCTTTGAAACATTAAATATTAATTAATTAATTTACTTTAGGGATTCTTGTAAACTTTTTCACAAAGATCAGTTTCTCTTGTATTTCATGATCTTTCACGTGTGGCTCAAATATTGGGTCCGCAGAACTGTTTTCACTAACAGGAGAAGTGGGGAAGGCGAGTAACTAGCACCAAAACCAGTAAGCCTTGGACAGGCGGGACTCATTAGCCTTGGCTTTCTACCCACCTAGCAGAAGGATAACTGAATTCAAACCTCTGCTGTCCTGCAACTATAAACATGGGTTTTGTGAATCAACCCTGAGGAAAAATAAGGAGCCAGCAATCCTTAGGCAGTTTCCAGCAAACAGCGCTGCATCCTGTCAGGGCCTGCTAGACCGCTGATCCCAAACTGTTTATGTCGTTTGAAAAGAATTACATAAGAAGCTTTTAAGACTAAGACTAAGACTGCTTTATTGATCCTTACGGAAATTTGTTGTGATTACAAGGACTCTTTTCTCATATAAAGACAACACCGATGTTCCCTTGAACTGTATTGTTGCAAGAAATTCGTTTAATAATATCAGATGTAGGTTTGTGTAAGACAGTTTTTAAAACTATTTCAACGGCAGGTAAAATTAACGTTTTACCTAAATTGTTTCCGTATTTGGTTATAAATAAAGAGATATTGTAAGTCGTTCACAAACCATCATCTTCTCTTTATGATGAAGAGAGATTTTGTGGGTCTATTCTGAACTTATCTTTTTCAAACTTTTATCTTTTTATCAGGGTGGCATCGTCTCAAATTATTCTCCAGCGTAATTAGTTTCATATCGTCATAAAAAGGCACTTAGGCAACCGCTTGTTTGACAAGGAAAGAATGAATCTCAATTTTAAATAATCAACGGTGTACAATATACATTTCTTTTTGTTAAACATAACTTACATATAGGCAAAATTAAGATATTTAAATAAATATTAAAATAAAATACAAACATTTTTCGTTTGAATAGCAGGATAAATATTTAAAAGATTAACTAAGGTACAGATCATATATCAGTGAAAATTTAAGTCACAGATGAAATGAAATGAAATCCATTATCGTAGACCCCCATGGACATCTCATAGACCCCCAATTTATTTTTTCACTTTCGTAGACCCCTTGGAAGTCTTCGTGGACCCCTGGGGGTCTATATAGACCACTTTGGGAATCACTGCTCTAGATCTTCAGGTCCAGGGCTGTATTATAAAAGGGGAGTGGGTGTATAGAATGCTAATATAAGGAACTGAGACCGATGAATAAGTCACTAATAATTTACACAAGTAGGCCTAGTTGCTTAATTGTACGACAGTGAAGCAATAGCGCAAATTAAACGTGTTCCACTTGCTCTGTCTCCGCCGAATCTTAAAAAAGTAGGCAAGACAAAATTGGCAACACTGAGGATCTTTCTTGCTCAGGTCTCCCTAGTAGGGCATTATTATACACCAAAATTAGGCAACGCCGCATGCGCTATCTTGGTCATGTTTGCCGTATGCAGGACGAATAAATTCCCCGAGCCATCCTCTGTGGACGACTTGCGCCTGGCACAAGAAAAATTGGTCACCCCAACCTCCGTTACTTTGATGTGAACAAATGGGACCTTAAACAGTGGACATCGATGTCGACTAATGGGAAGACTCCCGGAAGACACAGCCCTAGACCGCACTATAAGGACGTCATGGAGAGAGAAAAAAAATGACCTCAGTTCTGGAAGAAAAGCGAGCCAAACGAAAAATGGTGGATTTCACTGCCACCGAATCAAATGTCACCTTCACCTACGATGTAGCCTTATGCTCCATGAGATGAACCATTGTCGTTTCACGTCAGAACGAGGCCAATGCATTGTTAATATAAGAACTAGCTGTTAACACAACTCTGTGGCGTATCTAGGATAGCTAATGCCTAGCGCGGGAACTCCATTTGAGGCTCTAAAAATATAGAATCAAATAAAATGCGAAAAATAAAATCCCTCTAATCAATCGAGGCAAGACCAATCGGCATAGAAGACCTGAACACTGAATGCAACGTCACAACCTATGGGCAGACACACAGGAGACATTTGACCGTTATGACAACAAAAGACAATTGCATTCACAGAAATCTGTCGACTGAAGTGTAATTTACTTCAAGTACTTGATCCGTTTTCAAATAGTGATGCAAACACAACAAATTTTGGTGGTCTAGAAAAACAAACAAACTATAGTTAGTGTCAGGTTTAGGATTTATTTGGGTTGTTAACTAGCTGTATACTATTAAGGTCCCGGGGTTCAACCTGACAAGAACATCACTCACACACAGTCGTACATACAGTAAACAACTAGGTGAATAGTTTAAATAACAACAAAAATAAATGAATTTTAATTGTATGAAACATATATGTGTATGTACAATGAGGATGATAAATAGACAATATATATATATTATATATATATATATATATATATATATATATATATATATATATATATATATATATATATAATAGGTATATATAAAGATATTATACAATAATTAATTTAAGCACCTTTGCTACTGTTATCACTTGTCACCCTGGTTTTATGGTCCACCAGACTCTAACCGACGGGCGTCACAAAACTGCCAACCTCGGTAATAGTAAAGTTAGACCTCAGATAATCGCCAATTTGACAATGACACTGGCAAGCGACGCCCACAACTCCAACACTGGCACCCTATAAACGAAATAAACACAATACTCTCAACTTCTACACTAAAAATAGAAATAGTGACAACCTCATACAGCATACAATAATAGATATCACAAACGAATAACTCACCCTAAACAGGGGTCCCAAAAATCCAACTGAATCATAAGTCCGAGAAACTGGTACAGACAAATAACGTTTTACAGGCCAACACACCGTCCGCTACAACCAAACTCAGAGGGTGAACTGCCTCATGACAAAGAATGACCCATAGATGTCACCGGACTTTGTGACGTAGCAAAACAATTCAAAACAAAAAAAATACAAGACACTCTCGCCCCGTACACGTACTACCAGTAGAGGAAATAAAAAAAAACAGAGTTAGGAGAAAGAAATAGACACTTGTCTATACTACGCAACAGTTAGCTATAGTTAGTTAGCTGCAGGAGTTGTTTTTTTTTTACATATATATACCAGTGATGGGCAAACTTTTTAAGGAGCGAGTCAAATAACTAAACAAAAAATTTTGGCAAGCCAAAATCTTTAGAAGTGAAAAAGTACAAACATTTAGTTTCATATTTAATGATATCAAAATGTAACTAATGCGATGTATGAAACTATGAGTGTTTAATAGTTCTTAATTTTGGTTCAGCTTCAGACGTAGTTATTATTTAAAGTTTACTGAGTAGTTCATCCGTCAATCTATTTCTGACATCGCTTGTTCTAAGCTGCTTATAAATATATTATAAACATTGCACATAATGTTTGAACTTGGAATATTACCTTTAGAAAACAAACTTTCGATAGGCCCCAAGTAGATGTCTAATCGCAACACTTAGAAATGATTCAGAGGATAAATAGATTGCAGTTCAATTAGTTCAAATTTCGATTGTGGTATCAATTGGTCTCAAATCACATTAAAAAGCAAACTGAAAATATTTAAATCTTTTTCAATAGAAGTCACAGAAGTCTTGAAATCTTCTTTCAAATTCATCATCAACTTGTCTCAAGCTATCTTCATAGTTTGCGGGTCGTGTTGTTTGAGACTCCCCTAAAAATCCAGATATTCTCCTTATTACATTGATCTCTAGTAATAAACTAATAATTACATATTCCTGCATTTGGCTCTTCTGTTGCTCCCTTAAGAATCGCATGAATGCTAACTGGGTAACTCCCTAGTAACACAAAAAAGTTTAATCGAATTATTTTATAAGTAATGCCTATTGCGCTGTAACATTCACCTCGCGGCTATTTTTGACACAAGTACTGGAGCAGAACTTTTTTTAGGCTAACTGTACTCAGGTAATTTAATGTTATTTTTACCTGTTGAGTCCTCTATAGTTTTTTTTTTTGAGATAAACTTACGATTATAAATATTTTTAAATATCTGGATATAAAACTTCGCAAACTTGAATCATGCATTCTCTCATAAATCCCCCCCCCCCACCCAGTTCTGTTAACATTGAATGCTACAATAACTTGCAAGTGTAGCAGCCTTAGAATGCTACAATAACTTGCAAGTGTAGCAGCCTTAGAATGCTACAATAACTTGCAAGTGTAGGAGCCTTAGAATGTTACAATAACTTGCAAGTGTAGCAGCCTTAGAATGCTACAATAACTTGCAAGTGTAGCAGCCTTAGAATGCTACAATAACTTGCAAGTGTAGCAGCCTTAGAATGCTACAATAACTTGCAAGTGTAGGGTGTAGCAGCTCTAAGAAAACTAACAAATTGAAAAATAAAATGCTGTCGTAATGATTTTTTTTTTCTGGGACATTTTTCTTTTTTTTTCGTCCCCACTAATGGTCGTAAAAAGAGTGTTAGGTTTGGAAGTGAAATGTCCTGATATATTGTAGTCCTTAAAAACAGCCACGGTTTCTTTGCCAATGAGAAACCGAGGTTTTGTCTTTAACATTTAGTAAACACATGCACTTACACTTATCTTAATGATGAAACACTTTTAGAATCAACTCTGAGCTTTACAACAGCTTTGCATACAATCGAAAAAAACAGGTACCCTCAGACTTTGCGACCTTTGGCCCACAAGGTGAATTAAGGTGTTATGTGGCCAGCACAACGACTAACCGCCTTTACTTTTACCCAACTAATGCCAGGTACCAATTAGAGCTGTTATTGTTATTTAAAATTATTATTACAAAACATGTTGCGACCTGTATATTTTCCCCCATTTGATGCAGACAAAGCCATTGACCAGCGGGGGTGGGGGGTGGGGTGGGGAGGATCTATTTAGGTTTTCATTACGTCTTCAGCGCCGTCTTCCACAGGACCTTTCTTTGGGACTCAAATATGTGTCCGACGACCTTCGCGAGAGCTCTCCAACTGTCTTTTTACGAGGCCACCTGCTTTTATCAACATCCCTCTATGCCAGTGAGGGCAAAATGGCGACTGAATTGATCTTCATAGAGTTGACGGAATAAACGAGCAATAAATGGTATTCAAAATGTTCATGGTTCGATATTCATGGAACATTTTCAATATTGAGTCCATGATAGTAGTTTTTATAACCTTATCATATTCATTTACTTAGCCTAGGTACCATTTGTTTATTTTGTACTAAATTTTACTTCAAACTTGCGCTTTTTAAAAATGGCACCAGACAACACGCAATAGGTAATGAAGATAAAAGAATAAACACTTGGTTAAAATAGAAGCTACATTTCAAACTGTATTCAAATTGTGTGTCACATGCTAGAAGTGAAAATCTCATAGGAAAGAAAATATAGATGCCATTTATTTAAGTAACAAAAAAATAATATAATAATACAGGTCGTTATGGAAAACAGTCAGATCATGTTTGAACTAACATTACTGGTGTTAGTAAAATGGAACAAACAACAGAATATATATATATAAAGAACAAAAGCTCAGCAGAATGTTTAAAAGTTTTTCATAACAACAAACAAACAAAAAAACAAACAAACAAACAAATCCACTACATGTCAAACGCAGGTTTGTGCGATGGGAATGGTGACAGATCTCTTTTACTCTCATTGCTGACTTGGTCTATGAGATATTTGCATCAAGTCAAGGTCACACAGCATCTATTCACGCCAGAATTCCATCACTGTCCTTGTTTGAGTAAAAAACTGAATAGCCTAGAGAAAAATAATACACAGATTAAACAAGTAGTTCTAAGCCTAATGCAGACATTTGGAGGTAGATCTAGTTTGATCACTTTAAAAGAGGTTCACTTGACGTTCGGAAGAGACGAGCGTTTCAGAAAGGTTTAAATCTGGTGAACCATTTCCACTACAAGCTGCAGGACGGATCATCAATAGAAGAAGGAACTTTTCAGCTCTAATTGTTTCAACATACCAACACAGGGCCGGATTTAAGTATGTGAAGGCCAGGGGCAGGATTTTTGTGGCGGCCCCTACAATTTTTCGAAAGCTTTAATGAAGATCCACTTATGAATGCAAATACTTCTATCTAAAACCATGTTATATTTTAGATGAAAGAAATAGAGTCCTTGTACATTTCATCTCACTTTCCTTTCAAAAAATATTTATTATGCATATTTTAGTTTTAAAAGTGTATATTTTTTGAATTTGTTGCGGGTAAGTCCTTGGTAGACGGAGCTGTATTGACTTATTCCAAGCATACTACAAGCGGACACTTCTCATGACTTGCCAGACGTAAAAATGGGGAAAAATTTTTTTTAGGAAAAAAACACAAAACCTTACAGTTTCTAACCCGTTGAATGTCGGATATATTTTTATCTCTCTTGTGGAGGCCCCTTTCTTGCGGGGTTCCCGGGGCAGTAGCCCCTCCTGCCCTCCCTTAAATCCAGCCCTATACAGACAATTTACTTGTGGGCTCCTAAGTGCCTCTTTATAAACTAAGATCCAATCCTCGGAAGGACTCCCTGTCGTTAACGACAAATAAATCCCCTAAAAAGAGATGGAGCTAATGGAGTTATTGGAATGAACAAGAATGAATGCCGAAATGCAGGGTTCACTTCACTCAAAGGAAATTATGCAGTCATTAAGGTGAATGCCCCATCATTACAATGTGCTGCAGAGCTTGGAGGGCCTTTGCTCTCCACACCAACACCACCACCAGCCCAAATCCATCTAACAGCTATTTTCATACTCTTAATAATCATAGGATAAAGATGTTAATTAGAAGTGTAACTTCTGTAGCGGAGTCGGGTCATTAAAAAGTTACGATAAGGGATCTAGTGCAGACTATGAGTCTCGCAATAATAATAATAATGAATATATTTAAAAATATCATTTTTGTTGTTCTACTTGTAGAGTTACCGAATCTTCAATTCTAGTTTTATCTCAGCTTTGACAGACTTGACGATACACAGAGTAACAAGTGATACATAATAAACTATAGAGTGTTGACAGACTTGACGATACACAGAGTAACAAGTGATACATAATAAACTATAGAGTGTTGACAGACTTGACGATACACAGAGTAACAAGTGATACATAATAAACTATAGAGTGTTGACAGACTTGACGATACACAGAGTAACAAGTGATACATAATAAACTATAGAGTGTTGACAGACTTGACGATACACAGAGTAACAAGTGATACATAATAAACTATAGAGTGTTGACAGACTTGACGATACACAGAGTAACAAGTGATACATAATAAACTATAGAGTGTTGACAGACTTGACGATACACAGAGTAACAAGTGATACATAATAAACTATAGAGTGTTGACAGACTTGACGATACACAGAGTAACAAGTGATACATAATAAACTATAGAGTGTTGACAGACTTGACGATACACAGAGTAACAAGTGATACATAATAAACTATAGAGTGTTGACAGACTTGACGATACACAGAGTAACAAGTGATACATAATAAACTATAGAGTGTTGACAGACTTGACGATACACAGAGTAACAAGTGATACATAATAAACTATAGAGTGTTGACAGACTTGACGATACACAGAGTAACAAGTGATACATAATAAACTATAGAGTGTTGACAGACTTGACGATACACAGAGTAACAAGTGATACATAATAAACTATAGAGTGTTGACAGACTTGACGATACACAGAGTAACAAGTGATACATAATAAACTATAGAGTGTTGACAGACCAATACAAGTGTCGACTGCCTTTAGCTATATGCTAGATCTAAATCTTAAACAATAGGTACCCTACAGTATACCAACATTCTAAAAAAATCAACAACTTTGAGATTAAATTATCTTATAAATTACATAATTATTTCGTTTGTTAATCTTGTCGTGCATGTTAATTAAAGACTTAAACTATGTTAAGTCATTGCCTTAACGGCACCAAGAAAGAAGTTTTATGAATTTGTCCTAGCACATGGAATAAGAAATGTGTTTTTATCTTATTGTATTTCTGAGTAAATCGATTACATTCAGTTTTTGTAATTGTAAGTTACGATTCAGTGCCTTATGTATTGTTGATACTTGATATTTTAATCTTCACTCTTTCAGTGTCTCTATATTTAGTGATCTTATTCATTTATATATCTCGTTAGGTCTACAAACAAAAAAAAAAAAAAAACAGATGTTAACTCTAGATATCCGTTATAGAGTTAGGGAGATCTGTGTGTGTCGTGGTGAGGCTAGTATGGGGAAGGAGGAATTAACTAGCCCGGTTCAGCAAACTAACGTTAATGTTATTACCTCCTTTCCAGCCAAGCGAAGGTCTCCTTTGAAAGAGCCCTTACTTCCAGTGAATGAAAATGTGTTGATAGGGAACGGAATGGCTACATTGATACCAACCTGTAGAGAAAAACAAGGAAAATAAGATTACAAGGAGAGTTTGTGTTATCGCACAAACTCAGAGGCGGCCCCCATCAAATTCACCAATGGACGAGAAATATATTCAGGCCATAGTCTTGTTTTGATCGTTTGAAGAAATTAAAAAAAATTGGCGTTGTTTTTCACATAAACGCAGACAGCGCAACACGTCGTCTTTGATAATACTCTTCTAACTCTTCTGGAATAAGTAGAGTAGCGTTAAGTGATCACCTAAGATCATGCAGCATGGAAACCTCCCGAGTGAGTTTTTCTTGTAAGAGAGAAATTGGTAGTCAGTTGTTTTTTCCTGGACTGATGCCTATGCACATATATTTCTTGAGAGTGGCTGTCATTTTTGTGCTCTATCGGATATTAAAGTATTATTTGTATTTCCTTGGATATCTGGAGTTCAAGTTGAATTTAATCTAGTATTACTTTATTGTTATTTAAGTAACCCCATAACGAGCCAAGTAATAAAGGAACCCGACAACCACCACCTTATACCACCACTTCAGTCAAGTACAATTTCTCTCCGTTGTTCCAGTTACCAAAAAAAAAAATTAAATTAATTACCAATACATAATTAACTAATTGTTGAATTTTTAAAAATGGATTCTTGTGTTGTCAGGTAAAAGAAATAATTGTGCACAATTTCAGCTTGATCCAAGATCGGGTAACGAAGAAATAACGTGTACAAACTTTTTTACCATACAGACAGACAGGGTGAGTTGATATAAGCTTTGTAAAAATTCCATCAATTCCTACTTTATGAACTGATAGTGTTCTATGAGTTGTTCTATTTATTTCTTGCAGGCCTAATGTTTCACGATTGCAAAGACTCCATTGAACTTCGCACAGTCATTAATTTAGACCTAGATCTAGGCTAGTAGCTTACATGTGTGTTGATTGTGTATACTTTATAAAATTCTGGGAGCTTGCACTTACATAAGGCAGAGCGCTTACATGTTCATGGACGTGTATTTATTGATTCAACTCTTTATTGAATACAAAGTGTTGTGAAAGGATTTTGTGTGTGTGTGTGTGTGGTAGAGCATGAGTGTCACCCTTATTAAGTTACGCCCCTGTTCTGTATCTATCCAGCGATTGAATAGGTCAGCCTAGCGGGAGTAACATGAGGTCAGGAATGCAGAAGGACAGTTGAGCGGCTAGGCCTGTTGGTGTAGGTTGTGAGGTAGAAACTAGACAGTAAATCAAGTGCTGTAGATACAATAAAGCTATTCGAGTTTGTTACTTTAATTAGATGTTTCGTAGTTCACTACAATTAGAAAGCCATCACACATTTCAAGTTGAATATGTGTATATTGGGAATAAAAGTAATCTACACACAACGACCGATGAACAATATACAGGATCTTGAAATAACAGTCCAGAGCACCTACCACACGACAAGGCAGCCATCTTTCTACCCACTCATTTCAAGTTCCGTTTTATAAGGGTTCTGCTGTTCAGTTTACTCTGTGTGGTGGAAGCCTAAATAAAGGTGACGCCCCTGAGTACCAAATATATGAAATCGTTCTGACACAATGAGGTTAATGCACCTACCATTCCAACATCACACTTCATCGAGTACTTCCTTGCTGTGGCACCGCTTGCTGTGAAGATGGCCGTAGTATTCCCATAAGGGTTAGTTCTGACAATGTTGATGGCATCATCTAATGTATCCACTTCCATTGTGGCTAAAACTGGACCATAAATCTCTGTAGTGTAACATTCCATTGTAGGCTAAGAAAAAACAAAAGTAAAAAAAAAATAAATCAATATCTTTGCTTAAAAAAATAAATGTAATGGCTACTCCAGATTTGTAAGTGTCAGGCTTGAAAAGAGTTATATTTTGAGACACATTTTTTTTTTGTAGCTGTACAGAACTTTTTTTCAAATATTGATTTACTTGAACACAAGAAAACAACAAAGAAATATATATTGGTATTGTTTGCATGAAAATAAGTATTTTTTGTTCACAAAAAAGTATAGTTTGGTTGCATACATACTCACAATATAGTATTGGCGTATTTTGTTTTTTAAAATACCTAATAAGTCTGCACGTACGAAGATAATGTCTAGTACCGACGTATACGTGTACCCACCAAGTCAGTCTGTTTAATACTAACTAATACATGTACTAAGTCAACTTGTCTAGTACCAACTAATAATAGAAATATCAAAGAGATGTCTAGTTTCCCTTTTGTGTAATCAAAGACTCAGTGTGAGGCTATTTAGAGATGAAGCGTCTCATTACATACGAAAATTGTGTAAGATTGTGGTGCAGAAAAGTCGTATAACGTATAGTGGTATACAGAATATAATTGTAATTACATATTGTTATAAACTTGGTGGAGGCACAGATGGGGGTAGTGGTGTGAGTGTAGTCAGCCGACGCAATTCGCCCCAGGCCAGCGCTAGACGAGCGGTCAACCATGACGAGCTACGACGGTCAACCGAGTCGAGTATCAACAGGACGGTTCGGGAAGGATCGCCGTCGTGAACAGAGCTCATGAGCGTCACGAGAGTTGTAGTCATCTGACCACCTAGAAACGTCGAGCGGCGTTCTGTCCGGTTCGAGAAGGCCAGTAAGGACCCTATATAAAGAGCGGAGGTGTCGCAGTCAAGACGGTCGAGAAAAGGGGCTCAATACAGCACGGTTCACGGCAGTGGTTCAGAGCCCGGTTCACTACAGTCCGGTCGACTACAGCACAGTTCAGCGGTGTGGTTCTGTACGGAGCATTACGACGGTTCAGTGCGGAGTACTGTCAAGTACAGTTGAGACGGCTGGCGTCTTGATCTTGGTCTGCGATCGAGTCCGACACAACGAGCCTAGTGTGTGAAGTCAGTCCTGAACTGTTGAACCCAGTGCAAGCCCGGAACGAGACGGAGAGGCCAGTGCAAGAGTTGATACTGCGGAACGGTGTTATCGGAGAGATATTTGTACAGTGTACGTGTTGCCAATTGTACAGTATTGGCTGTTATTTATGGACATTAAACCTTTACGTTTTTTTTGAGCCCTGACTTGTCAAGTTCTTTAAGTTGGTGGTGTATGGTGCAGTTTGTAGAGAGCCTGGATAGCTAGATTCGTAACAACTGGTGTCAGAAGTGGGATCGGATCGGAATCGGATTGGATCGGATCTACTATGGCTCGTCTAAAACTGCTGTACGAACTTGAATTTAGAGAACTGAAGGAAGAACTCCGTGGACGAAGGCTGAAGGTATATGGTAACAAGGAAACTTTACAAGCCCGCCTCCGAGAAGACATGTTGGAAGAAAAAGAAGATCCGGTCACATATCTTTTTGAAGTCGAACCTAACTTGCTGGAACAGTTCACCAGTATCATGCAGGAAAAGATGGCAGCTATGCAGGGACAGATCGCCAGTAGCAAACAGGAGCAGATTGCAGCTATGCAGGGACAGATCGCCAGTAGCAGACAGGAGCAGATGGCAGCTATGAACTCGGGGCTGGAATACACCAATTCCAAGATAGATGCCATGAACACCAAGATAGCCGCCATGAACCAACGCATACCTGCTGTGGAGGAGAGGATCATCAACTCAGACGTTTGTTCAGATGCTAAAGCCAGAGAGAGGAGCCTTGGTGGTGATCATTAGGACCCATTGAAACCTGACGAAGCCGTTGAGAGACATACGAAAGTCGAGAGATACCAGCCAGGTCCGAACCTAACAGACGTTGGTCCAGTTGCCAATACTGGAGAGGAAAGTCCTGATGGTGGTAAAGAGAATCCAAGGCAGTCTGACGTTGACATTGATGGACATTTGAAAGACGAAAGTCATCGACAAGGTCTGAAACCAACAAGTGATTGGCCCGATACTGAGACGAAAGAGAGAGGCCCTGATGGTGGTGAAGAAAGCCGAATGGAGCCTGAAGCCGAAAACGAGGGACCTTTGCACGAGGAGTGTTGCCAACCTGCCCCACGAGCATGCCCTCCAGACAAGGCTGAAGATGATGACCTGTCCCACAATTCCCTGTCCTGTGGATTTGAAGCCCATCCCAGTTCTTCTTCGCAAAGCCCTATGAAGCCACCTCTTTTGCCAACGATCTTGGTATCCCCATCCCTTACATCTTATACCTCTCCATGTGTCAAGTGGCTGTCCTCAGTACCGACCGACAAGAGAGCGATGCAACTACAACGTCACTGCAACAAGAAGACGATCAACTGGAGGAAAAGAAGAAGGCGGCGTTTGCGTAGTCCAACGTGCATGGTGATTCTACCAAGAAATAACTGCAGCCACATGAAGACCAACTGGCGGAGAAGAAGAAGAAGGCTACTTTTGTTGAGTGCAACATGGATGACGATGCGACAACGACATCGATGCAACCAGATGAAGGCTAACTGGAGGAAAAGAAGAAAACGTTTACTAAATTCAACGTGGGTGGCGATGAAAGCACGACGTCGAGGCAAACAGGTGAAGGCCAACTGGAGGAGAAGAAGGAAGCTGACTGCAACATGGATGGCTCCATCAAGCTCAAGATGCAAGCCAACTGCCACTGATCGACCCCCGCCTGCAGCGATGAAACTTTACAGCCAATGTCATGATGTTGATTCTGTCCGGGACGGACAGATCTAAGGAGGGGGCAGTGTTATAAACTTGGTGATGGCACAGATGGGGGTAGTGGTGTGAGTGTAGTCAGCCGACGCAATTCGCCCCAGGCCAGCGCTAGACGAGCGGTCAACCATGACGAGCTACGACGGTCAACCGAGTCGAGTATCAACAGGACGGTTCGGGAAGGATCGCCGTCGTGAACAGAGCTCATGAGCGTCACGAGAGTTGTAGTCATCTGACCACCTAGAAACGTCGAGCGGCGTTCTGTCCGGTTCGAGAAGGCCAGTAAGGACCCTATATAAAGAGCGGAGGTGTCGCAGTCAAGACGGTCGAGAAAAGGGGCTCAATACAGCACGGTTCACGGCAGGGGTTCAGAGCCCGGTTCACTACAGTCCGGTCGACTACAGCACAGTTCAGCGGTGTGGTTCTGTACGGAGCATTACGACGGTTCAGTGCGGAGTACTGTCAAGTACAGTTGAGACGGCTGGCGTCTTGATCTTGGTCTGCGATCGAGTCCGACACAACGAGCCTAGTGTGTGAAGTCAGTCCTGAACTGTTGAACCCAGTGCAAGCCCGGAACGAGACGGAGAGGCCAGTGCAAGAGTTGATACTGCGGAACGGTGTTATCGGAGAGATATTTGTACAGTGTACGTGTTGCCTATTGTACAGTATTGGCTGTTATTTATGGACATTAAACCTTTACGTTTTTTTTGGAGCCCTGAGTTGTCAAGTTCTTTAAGTTGGTGGTGTATGGTGCAGTTTGTAGAGAGCCTGGATAGCTAGATTCTTAACAATATGAACATTATGTAAGATGGGGACATAGAAAAATTCAATAAAAGTCTGATTACATAAACACGGTGTAAGATTGTGGGACCAAGGAAGTTTCCATTTTCATATCCTTTCACTTTTATGTTGCGGCCATCTAACAGCAACTTAGCTCCAGCATCAACACCAGACTGAATGAGATCACAGACTCGCTTCTTAGCTTCAGGTGAAATCAGTGGACCAAAGTCTGCTCCAGGTTCAGCGCCTAAAAGATAAACTTTATTATTAGTTTAGTCTATGTGTACACAGTACACTATTTACTTTTTAGTACCGAAATGTAGATCTCTAATAGAATTAGCATTCCATTCCAATTATTTTTCAACTGCTACTTGTTTTATTTGTTTTAGATGTTATAGATGTTTATTCAAAATTGAAGATAATTATTGCATCACAGACCAAACCTCCTGCATGACGGAATGGGATGGCGGGTGTTTGAACCCGGAACCATCGAGATGACAGTCAAGAGCGCATGCCACACGACCGGGCAGCCATCCCAACCATAGATCGAGGTCTGATAATCTTAAATAATCGCAACAATTTTTTATTTATTATGAAACGATTTGTGCTAGATTGAGAGTAATAATCTACTTTTTAAGACACAATAGCAATACAGGAAGAGGACTTATACAGACTACACCAAACGAGAAGAGCACTTATAGAGACTACACTGCATGATTTACACGTGTACCGAAAACCAACATTTTCATTTACCACTAGTGACTTTCTGTGTCTTTGATCTTTCGACAAGCTCTGGAATCCATTGTTTGGAGTCGCCAACAAATATAGCTGTAGACAGCGCCATACATCTTTGGCCTGCAGCTCCGAAGCTACCAGAAATAAGACTGGACAAAGTCCTTTCTTTATTGGCGTCCGGCATCACAAGGGCGTGATTTTTGGCGCCAAGATTACATTGAACACGTTTGCCATTTTTAGCTCCCCTTTCATAGACATAGCTCCCCTGAAATTAGACGAATAACATGCTTACATTCAAAGTGACATAATGACAGGCTTACATTCAAAGTGACATAATGACAGGCTTACATTCAAAGTGACATAATGACAGGCTTGCATTCACAGTGACATAATGACAGGCTTACATTCATAGTGACATAATGACAGGCTTACATTCACAGTGACATAATGACAGGCTTACATTCACAGTGACATAATGACAGGCTTACATTCACAGTGACATAATGACAGGCTTACATTCACAGTGACATAATGACATGCTTATATTCACAGCGAAATAATCATATGCTTACATTCACAGTGAAATAATGACATGCTTACATTAACATTGACATAATGACAGGCTTACATTCACAGTGACATAATGACAGGCTTACATTCACAGTGACATAATGACATGCTTACACCCACAGTGACATAATGACAGGCTTACATTCACAGTGACATAATGACAGGCTTACATTCACAGTGACATAATGACATGCTTACACCCACAGTGACATAATGACAGGCTTACATTCACAGTGACATAATGACAGGCTTACATTCACAGTGACATAATGACATGCTTACACCCAGTGACATAATGACAGGCTTACATTCACAGTGACATAATGGCATGCTTACATTCAGTGACATAATGGCATGCTAACATCCACAGCGACATAATGACATGCTTACATTAACAGTGACATAATGAGATGCTTACATTAACAGTGACATAATGAAATGCCTACATTCACAGTGACATAATGACAGGCCTACATTTACAGTGACATAATGAAATGCCTACATTTACAGTGACATAATGATAAGTTTACATTTACAGTAACATAATGACATGCTTATATTCACATTGACATAATGACATGCTTACATTCACATAATGACATGCTAACGTTCACTTTGACATAATGACATGCTAACGTTCACTTTGACATAATGACATGCTTATATTCACATTGACATAATGACATGCTTACATTCACTTTGACATAACGACAGGCTTACATTCACTTTGACATAATGACATGCTAACGTTCACTTTGACATAATGACATGCTAACGTTCACTTTGACATAATGGCATGCTTACGTTCACTTTTGACATAATGACATGCTTACGTTCACTTTGACATAATGACATGCTTACGTTCACTTTGACATAATGACATGCTTACGTTCATTTTGACATAATGACATGCTTACATTCACTTTGACATAATGACAGGCTTACATTCACTTTGACATAATGACATGCTTACGTTCACTTTAACATAATGACATGCTTACGTTTACTTTGACATAATGGCATGCTTACGTTCACTTTGACATAATGACATGCTTACGTTTACTTTGACATAATGACATTACGTTCACTTTGACACAATGACATGCTTACATTCACTTTGACATAATGACAAGCTTACATTCACTTTGACATAATGACATGCTTACGTTCACTTTGACATAATGACATGCTTACGTTCACTTTGACATAATGACATGCTTACATTCTCATAGATATAACCGCTCTACCTTTAAACATTCAAACAATCTTGTAGCTTACATATGGCAACATTTCAAGAAATTTTAGTTCTAAGTAACACATACAATACAATAGGCCGTCCTACTTACTGCTTCGTCAGATCCAACGAATGAAAGTGCCACAACGTCCGGGTGATCACACACAAATGTCACAGCTATTGGAAGGAATGTTCAAATTATTATATCATATTACTTTTAAATATAAAAGGGTAAAAAAAAAATAGAAAAAGATCCCCCCCCGCCATTCCCAAATGCACTTAGATACAACTGAAGTGCTTTCAGTACACATGTTTTTTGAAAGGGTCTTACACGTAAAAGCTTTTTTTTATCAACAAAATAATGCCTTAAAAAAGTTCAAACCTTGAAATTTACAGGCCAAATGATATAAAGGTCATCTGTTTTGTAGCCCACGGTTAACGAGAATGCCAAGCGGCCAGCTCAACAATCAACCACCTTTACTTTTTCTCAACTAGTATCAGAGGCACCCTAAAGATCCCAATCTACTGAAGGATTCGAAGCCGAGTCCACTCGGTTCGGAAGCCAAGCGCTTTACCGCTCAGTCACCGTGCTTCCAAAAATTGCCCAATAGTGTTTAACTCCACACGTTACATTCATATGTTACTTACGTTTAACTCCACACGTTACATTCATTTGTTACTTACGTTTAACTCCAAACGTTACATTCATTTGTTACTTACGTTTAACTCCAAACGTTACATTCATTTGTTACTTACGTTTAACTCCAAACGTTACATTCATATGTTACTTACATTTAACTCCATACATTACATTCATATGTTACTTACATTTAACTCCATACATTACATTCATATGTTACTTACGTTCTTTGCGCCCATGTATAACGTTAACAACACCGGGAGGACACCCAGCTTTTAAGCAGAGCTCCATTAATATCATTACTGCCCCTGGATCACAGGAAGATGGTTTTATGACACATGTATTCCCGCATACCGTAGACATGCTGAAAATCTAAAGAAAATGACCATACGCAAGTAAAATAATATAATTGTTAATTAAGTCAAAATATAAAACAAAATGATTCACCTCATAATTAGTCTTTCTTTCTTGAAAGTTGCCACCCTTGACAATTTTATTACAGGCCTTTTGAGTTCGTTACAACTCTATTTAGGGAATAGGAGCACTGTGCATCTCTATTAACCCTATAACCACAGAGAACTATTTCTGTCAGCAGACATGTGTGGACCCTGAGTCCTGTCTGAAGGTTCCACAATGTCAGTGGCCGTTACTGGGTTGGGTTACACCATGTACGTAACAAAGGCGAGAGATTTCTTCCTATTCCGAGACCTCTTCGTTCTGTGAAAAGACCAACACTATAGCTCTCGGTTACTGAACTGTGTGGCAGCTGGTTCAGACTGGGCCAGATGTTTCATTTCCACCCCGGGACTCTAATCACTGCTGCATTGAATGCGTCGGCTTTAGGTATCACGGGGCCTCTGGGGGAGGGGGTCCAGTTTTGTTTCCCCATCGTTAGCCTATTCTCCACACAAAAGACACAACCAAAGGGGGCAACGTTGAGGCCACAAGATTCTTCGATCCCAGTTCTCACCAGTTTTTTTAACCCCTAAGACCGTCAAGTCAAGTGTAACTCTGTTATAATCTGCCCAGAAGTGTGTCAAGTCAGGTGTAACTCTGTTATAATCTGCCCAGAAGTGTGTCAAGTCAGGTGTAACTCTGTTATTATCTGCCCAGAAGTGTGTCAAAACTAACTCATATCCACAAGAATGTTTTGTTCATTTAATGTTCATTCTACACTCACAGTTCCAAGAACCGTTTACATAACTGTCATTAAAATATTTTAAATCATCGGTTGATACAGGTCTGTACTCTGTTTGTCTGTGTGACAATGTTTCGAGCCTTTAGAGAAAGAGTGCCATAACCCTGACTTTACCCAGGAGTCAAAGATTCGAATTTCCATTTTCTCTGAACGTAGTTGCGTAGCTCCTAAAACTAAATATAGTTCCGTAGCTTAGTTCCTAAACCTAGATATAATGCTGCCTGGTCGTGTGGTTTGCGCGCTGGACTGTTTTTCGAACTTATCGATGGTCCCTGGTTCAAACCCTGCCCGCTCCCATCCCCCGTCGTCCTGTGGGAGGTTTGGACTAGAAAGTAATAATAATCTTCAACTATGAAGGAATATCCGAAACATGTAAAACATTTTACAAACATATAATTTTTAGCTTTATTTTTAAACCTAGAAATAGTTTCTATATTTCCTTATCTGAATATAATTTTTTAGCTTGGTTTTTAAAACTAGATGCAGTTTCTTAGTTTTGATCCTAAACTTAGATCTAGACTTAGCTCATTTGAAAAGGTGCTCTGGAGAATCATGGTATGAACAACATTCCACTTTGTCTGGCCCTAAAAACTTCCCTCGGGAAAAAACAAGTTCTAGAAGTTTCTGTTTAATGTGGGGGACATCGTCAAGCAAATAAATGAATAAATCACTTTTTTAAACTAGCTTACAAAACAAGAAAACACCTACAGAAATTGGAACCATGGCTGGGAAATTGAAAGGTGTGATCCCGGCAGTGACACCTAGTGGCAGTCTGAATGTGAGTATGTTCATATCTTGAGCAATATCTGGCAATGTCTCTCCCGTCTGCAATGTTGTGATACTACAGCAGTGTTCTAAAATTTCTGTAACATTGAATTTAGCCGCTTTAAAACGATATTTTGTCTAAGTTTGATGGTCTAATGCAGTGGTTCCCAAACTGTAGTCCGCGAAACCCTAGTTTTCCGCAAGGCCTGAATAGGTGTTCCACGAACTGCTGACAATTCACTAGAAGCAACCACGTGAAATTTTGGGAAACACTGGTCTAAAGTAATCGATTTTGATCATGTCCACTAAACTAATTAGGTATTAAAAATAGAAATATGTGATGATGTAATAAGGAGACTAACTCTGCTGGTGAACCAAATTCGTAATTTTTGTTTTAAAAGTACCTTCTACATTTTAATAACTATAATCATGATGGTTTAAAAAAATCGATTACTTTATTCTATAAGTTCTCGATCCATTTTGTTCTTGGTATTCGTAAACGTAATCTCCGACCAAGTTGAAACAATTATGCATTGTGCCTAACAAAACATGAATCAATAAACAAAAATACTCAATTATTCAATTAATTATTTTGTGTGCTATCAAACAAGGGAAATAGCTTGTATATTATTGATAGATATAGTTCTAAGGGCGGAATTCTTCCCCTTTAAATAAGATTTTTTTTTAAACGGATTAAAAAAAAATAATATTGCTATTCTTATTGTATCAACACGTATTTCAGAAAAGTGACAAAACAAAAGGTAGAGTGGTTGTGAAGAGATCAGCGAAACCTTTTCGTCAATCTTTTGGCACATTGCTAGCAATCCTGACAATGTTATAGGTATGGAGGAAGTAGACAACATCTTCAATATACTTGACTGCTAACAGCTCTAATATACTTGACTGGTAACAGCTCTAATATACTTGACTGGTAACAGCTCTAATATACTTGACTGCTAACAGCTCTAATATACTTGACTGGTAACAGCTCTAATATACTTGACTGCTAACAGCTCTAATATACTTGACTGCTAACAGCTCTAATATACTTGACTGGTAACAGCTCTAATATACTTGACTGCTAACAGCTCTAATATACGTGACTGCTAACAGCTCTAATATACTTGACTGCTAACAGCTCTAATATACTTGACTGCTAACAGCTCTAATATACTTGACTGCTAACAGCTCTAATATACTTGATTGCTAACAGCTCTAATATACTTGACAGCTAACAGCTCTAATATACTTGACTTCTAACAGCTCTAATATACTTGACTGCTAACAGCTCTAATGTACTTGACTGTTAACAGCTCTAATACACTTGACTGCTAACAGCTCTAATATACTTGACTGCTAACAGCTCTAATATACTTGACTGCTAACAGCTCTAATATACTTGACTGCTAACAGCTCTAATATACTTGAATGCTACTTAACAGAGACTTTAAAATCTATTTTAAACGGAAATCGTTAACTTTTATTTAAACTAGAAAATTGGTTGAATTCCAAAAAACACCTTTTTTTTTCAAATCATTTGCTTTCTACATCAAAAATACTGGTAAGGTTTGACTAAAACAAGTTATTGCATGTTTGGTGAATTCCAAAACAACTTACGAATGCATCTGCCAATCTCTTCGTCTGCGTCTTCCTTTGTCTTTCCTATTTCTAGAACCAGACTGTCTCTAAGACGTGCCTGTCATCAATAAACATTCAATATTTATTTTTAAAAAATACCCAGAGTTCTAAGGGTACTACAAAACCATAGACTGTATATAAAAGGACTGCCAGCACCAAGGTAACTAAGCATATGCGTCGTTCAACACCAACCATAATGTCTATGGACAAAACCAATACAACTAAAGTAAATTGTGCAAATATCTAAATACATTTTAAAAACAATATAACATTCCACGTTTCTCTAGTGAAACTATTGTCAAACAGATCTTGAGTTGGAAACAAGAATTAGATATGCTAACATTTAACTAGGCATAGTTCATGAATATAGACTAGCTAGAGAAATAGATGGTAATGACATTATTTACGTTTGAAAAAATGCAAGCATGTATCAATCACAGTCCGTCACATGCCTACAGTGGCGTTCATACTTAACAACATTGTCAAAAACTTGTGGAGTTATGTAGTAGGCCTATAGCAATATATTGTCCGGATTTTGATCACATTTATAAAAACGATAACAAACAATAACATTAACATTTTAATTACATAATCACTGTCACTTTACCAAATATATTGCTAAAAATTGACCAAATATAGGTTAACGCTATATCCTGAACAGCTATACCTCCACAGGCACACTAAACATAGCACTATAAATTGTCCAAATATATCGCTATGGACTCCCTATAGCCTAAATTTACCAAAATATATCACTCAAAAAAATGACCAAATATTGTTTTGAACTGAGAGAATAAATCGTTATGAACAATAACAAAGACATCACTAAAAATTGAACAAATATTTGGCTATAAACTGAACAAGTTATGGCCTCTTTCATTCGCGAAATAAGATGAATGCCTGATTAAGTATATTGCCATTAAATGACCAAATATATCGTTATAATCTGACCATATATTTCGCTTTAAACTGATCAAACATTTCGCTTTAAACTGCGTAAATTTTTCGTTATAAACTGACCTAATATTTCGATGTAAACTGACCAAATATTTTGTTATAAACTGACCAAATAATTTGTTATAAACTGACCAAATATTTTGTTATAATCAGACCAAATATTTTGTTATAAACTGACCAAATAATTTGTTATAAACTGACCAAATATTTTGTTATAAACTAACCAAATATTTTGCTTTAAACTGCGTAAATATTTCGTTATAAACTAACCAAATATTTCGTTATAAACTGATCAAACATTTCGTTATAAACTGATCAAATATTTTGCTTTAAACTGACCCTATTTTTAATCAGTTGATCACGTAGTCTGAACATGATCTGCTGCCTGAATAAAATTGTTGATCTGGACCAAGCGGGAAAAGCTGCCTTAGCTGCAGCAACCGCTGCTTCCATTTCTGAGGTTGTACTTTCTGGTACTTTTGATATGACCTCATTTGTTGCCTAAAATATTAATAATACAAAAAAGTATATTTTTATTAATGATTATACAGAGGGTTGATTAAGGTCTAAAAGAACACAAATACTCTCAAGTAATGTGACCATTACATCTAGATCGAGTTTCTCTTAAAGACATACAAAATAAAATATAAAAAGCAACTCGTTCAAGTACTTACAGGATTTCGCACATTGATCCATTTTTCGGTTTCTGACTCCAGAAATTCATTGTTAATAAACAGTTTTGTTGTTGGCTATGATGAGAAAGATGAATGAAATTTTGAACGAATAGACTCATATACAATGAGATAAGGCCCTGTAGACTTATTACAAAGACTATATCAACTAACATTGTCTGTCTGATTCAGTTTTTGTACACGTTTAGATCTCAAACACCCATTCTCGGAACTAGCAGTTTACACAATTATTTGTTGCACCTTACAAAAAATAAAAAAAAACAACAACAAAAAACGAATTACCCAGTAATAAAAAAACAAACAAACAATTATTTGTATTAATTATTGGTAAATTAATTATTTTGTTGGGCATTGACAAGGGGAGATAAATGCTACCTATTGAGAAATGTGGCTGTATATGCAGAGTTATTTCCCTTTTACATTTATTTTGTATGTTTTTTTTCCCCACCTCCATCCTCGGATGAAGTTCAAATTTTGATATTTTTTCGTTGTCGATAACAATAAATGGATCGATAAAAATTAACAAATTAGTTAACCAATTAATGGTTATTAATTACTTTTGTTTTATATAGAAAAAGGGAGCTCCTTGATGCAAAATCTACATCCACAAAAGTGATTTCGTGGTTCTATCCCTTAGATTAAAAATATTAGATTCGAAAGATTTAAAAAAAGACTTATTTTATTTCGCTTGTTATATTTTTTAATATCGATTTTATATAGCGCTACTTTCATGCTTACAGCATGCTCAGAGCGCTATGGTCCAATCTCATTTGTGGGCCAGTTGGGGGGGGGGGGTAATCTAGGAGTAGGTTTTCCGTGCTGCCTTTAGGCGCTCAGTAAACACAACTCTGCACGAGTCGGGTGTCGAACCTCGAGCCCCCTTCATAGGTAGCCAAGACAAACCATTTTATATTTTATGGTTAGGTCTGACCATAGAAGTAATAATGTTATTTTTTTTTATACAAATGAAAAAAAAAAAGGCCACAGTACATTGTAAACAGTTACATTCAATATGAGTATATAGAAAATAAAAAGTTCCAATGACGTAGATGGCACATACTACCATTGTTCACGTTTATTAAATACACATATTGCAAACAGAATACAATAGTACGAGATCACTTCAAGCAGTTATTCTACATCAGCGGTTCTCAACCTTTAATGCTCTTAGCATTGTGATTTTATTTGAATGTTTTTCTTAAACTTATTGTTGAAAGAAACAAACACACACACACAAAAAAACAACAACAGTCAACAGACTTAAAATCATTTCGTTATTGAAGATTGTCATACATGAAGCCAAATCCATAAATAGCAAGCTTTTGTGTATGCATACGTATTGACAAACGTATTTCAATAAACCATAAATTTTTTTAGACCTTTTCAGCACGCTAGAATCAAGTTTTTAAGTTTTTCACTTGTAGCAGAAAGTAATTTTTTACAAAGTTTCTATCAACTCACTTTGTCTCTCTGTCTGGTCAAAAGTTTGCAAAAGCTATTTCTCCCATGCACTATTTCGGATCAATTTGAAATTGTGCACAGCTATTTCTTGTACCTGACAAAACAACCTTATTATTATTATTACTAGTCGACAGGCGGCGTAGCATACGCCGTTATTTTGCCGGGCCGGCCTTAGGTGACCGCATTGGGCTCCGCACTTATGCGACCGCAGTGGGCCACACACTTTCATAGGACCCGCGCTAATTCTAGGTGTAAATTATTAAATTAAACCATTTTATAACTTATAACAGACTTTCCACGGCCGCCTGATTTACCATGAGCTCCTGGAAATCTCCTGAAATTGCAAAAGACATGAAAAGTCATGGAAAA
This sequence comes from Biomphalaria glabrata, assembly GCF_947242115.1. Classification (NCBI taxonomy): domain Eukaryota; kingdom Metazoa; phylum Mollusca; class Gastropoda; family Planorbidae; genus Biomphalaria; species Biomphalaria glabrata. Next base: position 42,371,058 of record NC_074713.1, read on the forward strand.
CTTTTGAAAACTCATACAAATCTTATGAAATATATAGACAAAATTGTCATTTTGGGGTGTCATTCTATATGGAAAACGCCAATCCTAAGCTTCTCGCGCCTCAAACTATTGAAGAATTACTTGAGGTCAACAATTCTCAAAGATAGATTGAAACATTTGGTAATTCTTGCTATTGAGCGTGATCTATGTAGGAAATAAAATTTTTATGATATACTGCATGACTATGATACACGCAATGCTCGTAAAGTCATTCTGTACTTAGTAAAGAATGAAAAAAATGCAAAGACGAATTTATTTTCTAATACAAACTCTTAGATTTCACTTGTTATCCGTATCCCTACCCAAACTTGGCCCCACGAAATCCGTTTCGCATAGGGCCCCACAACGGTTGAGTTCGGTCCTGCTTTTTAGTGACGGGTGAATTCAGAGTAGATTACTTGTTCTCCTCCTCCCCCCCCCCTTTTTTTTTCGCGTTACGTGAGGTAGCAATTAAAAAAAAAAGATTGATCTTTCTTGGTCACAACGGTCCGGCCCTGCTATTTAGTGACGGGGGAATACTACTTGTTCTACCCCATCCCCTCTTTTTTTTTCCTGGCTTAACTCTAGTTCGTCCAACTTGCAGAAATAAAAGAGTAATCTTTCCTTTACTTTTTGCTTGCGTGTCCAAACTCTTGAGCCATGAAGAGAATTACATAGATAGATTAATCACACAAATAGTTCTTAAAAAGTCCCCTTCACAAAAAAATGTTTGATTCCATACACTATCAAGGACGCTGTATTCCAAGACCGCTGCTGTCAACTACATAATAACAATTTACTTTGTGCCAAAAAGCGAAATAACTTATAAATGAGATTTTACAACACTTCCTACTTAATGAAAACCGGATACACCAAACAGCTAGCTATTTATAGTTATCTGCCATATATGAACATCTCTAATAGCTAGCATGTTTCAAACCATAGACTATGTATATATAGTCTATGTTCAAACTAAAAATGTGCATTGTTTTGTTACGTGAAATTAAATTGTCAAACGTTTTCTTGTAACATGTGGAAAAAAAAAGGTGTGTCCCAGTGCTAAGATGATTTTCTTACTATTTGAACTGTAGAGGCAGCTCTTGAGGAAAACACAGATTGTCGCACAGCCTGGTAGGAAAGATGGAGCAAGAAATAAAACGAGAAAAACATAAAAAAAAAAAAAAACAAATTTAAAAAAGACAATACCTCCATTATTTAACTTAAAATATAATAAATAATTAAAATAATATTTGGTTCAAACCGGATATCGAACCCGTGACACCGTCAACTCCTTGAACGTACAAGATGTTTCTGATTTGGCCATCGGGCACTGCAGAATTGTGCGTTTATTATTGATATGCTCGTTATATGGACATCTAGATCTAACACTAATCAGACTTCTGATTTAGAATCCTCAAGATGTTGCCTAGTGTAAATGTTATTCATATTTGCATCTATATTGTTATTGTACAGTAGTTACGCCGAAGTTGTCAATTGTATTCAAACTGAATTTCCATTTGTTTGGATCAATAAAAATTATTTTATCTCTTATCTTAATCCATATAGGATCTATTTAACAAATATAAGTAACGCTTAGATGATTTTTCAATAAACCTGAAGTAACTTTACATTTACTCAGTTATCTCAAAATATTGGTACAATACGGTGACTACGCCATGTTATCTTTTAAATTACTAGATAATTCCAATGACAGGCCTATAGATCTAGACTTAAAAGACAATGCCCAAAATGTTCCTGAACATTAATTTACTAAACTCTTGACTCAATAATGCCTTACATTCCCGAACGCGACAGTCCTTTTAAGAACGCGATAGTTCTTTCAAAACCGATGTTGGATCTAGACCTAGATTTAGTCTCTAGCCAAATATATATTTCTTTATTTGTACTTTGAAAAATTATAACGGTCAAACTAGAGTTTTCCCCATGTTGCCAACAAGCTAGTAATTCTTTTCTCAGCGATATACATCAACTGTTAAATTTCTAGGAAAATCGTTAAATTTGTTTTTCAGATCAGCGTCCAGGATGGATCCAGGCTTGGTTCCAGGTTACATGAAGTTCTGACTTGAATAGAGGTATCGTAATTATAAAAAGGCAGTAGTCAAGACTAGCATAAGAGGGTGCGAAAAATGTTCCTGAACATGAAGATGCATCAAACAAATACTCTCACATCTTTTTAGTCGAAATCCCTGTCCACCCAGTGTCCATACAGCCACCTTTTTTGAAGCCGTGAAGAGTTTGCAAGCTGATAAGAGGTAGTGTTAAAAAAAAATTGCAAGAATTAACAAGCTTTTTTTCTTAACGTTGACATGGAGTCTGTAAAGGGTTTCTAAATCTATTTTAAAACAATAGGAAATGTAACATTTAAAAAGTAAAATTGATTTAAAACAAATCCGTGCATATATATTGAATACTTTCTTACCAGACAAAGGCGAGTAACTCCTAGCAATCTCGAGATGGCCATAGTCCAATGAAGATGTGAGCCCACACTCTGCAAGCGATAGTGTTGTTATAGCATTCTCTGATGCGTGAAGCTAATAAGTCAAATAGTTTATTTAATGCACAATGATTCTCAAAATATTCTGATCCCAGGGGCTCAATGTAAATATACATTTTTAAATCCAAGGCAGAGACCTTGCAGAAATGAATAGAGCCACCATTTAAAACAAAAGAATTTACACATTTGACTAGTGTAACACTATTAGTAAAATCACTTACTCCAGTAAAACTTCGAATGAAAAAAAAAAGAAAAAAAAATCCGAGTAAACATACCCGATCGCTGTGGAGACAGCGCGCCGCATTATGTGTCCTAGAGGTGCGGGAGGAGCTAAGTCTAAGTAAGTGATACAATACCGAGAAAACACAAAGAGAAAGTCACATTTCTTATTCCGCATGCAAGAACTGTTTCCTACGTGTTGCTGCTATAACTGCATAGACAATTTAGCCTGAAACAGCCAAGAAAACCGAGACAATAGCAGAGTTAAAGTAATTATCATGCACGACTATATTAACACATAGAATTAACGTGTAATTAGCTTTTTTTTAAATGGACATATGTAATTTAAAGACAGTACGACCAAACGAAGCCACTTCAAAAAACAAAAGGTCACTAAAACATTATTTCTTCAAGTGAAATTCCACTCGTTTCTGGTCGGAGAGGTGGCAGGGGTGGGCAGCACTAATGGAGCGATCAGATATGTCTAATTTCGTGTCATGGATCCTGGAGAAGTTCCAGCTCCCGTAGCTTTGAAGTAGTGCCCTCACTGGAAACGTCCGGAAGCGGATAGGCGAAACATGAATAGCAAATCTGGGTCCCAGAGGGAAACAGCGGGACCCAAGGAGCCAATGAATGAATTCTCAGGGATTCGACAAAGACCTGCTTACTCAGTCTAAACCGAAATGTTCGCAAACATTTTGGAAACCTCAGAAAGTACTTGGGGAATGTACGCCTGTACGCAGATAAATATTTCTCAGTGGTAATAGGGTTCAGGTTTGAAAAAAAGTTACTAAAAAAACAAACAAACAAACAAACAAACAAGAGCAGAGCATTTGGTATTTTGAATCAATCGTGTAACTAATTCGTAATACTTCTATAATAATGTAATAGCTTAAGGGAGGCAACTCAACGAGGCAACGATGTTTATTTACGGTACATCACAAGTACATAAAACAACATCTGTCTTTAGCACAGTCTCTTCCTATTGGCTCTAGACTTGGGCGGAACTCGTTCTCTTCTTCCTACTGTTGACATCCTTCTCAGTCTAGTCTCTAACAGTGCGCACCTTCTGCACTAGCTTAGATGGCGGTGTGCATGGCAAGGTTATAACAATAACAATAATAAAAGTGTGTGATTGAAAATATTTTTACCAAATGTTTTTTAGCGTAAAGTCATGCTTTTAGCATGCTAAATGAGAAAAGGTCCAATCACTGGTGTGGACCAGTTGGGGGTGGTGGAAGGGGTATCTGGGAGATGTTGCTCGACTTGAATTCGAACTCGAAAGATCACGCCTTGGTGAAACGCCGACACGCTAGCCACTAAGCTAGACAAGTGTTTATGAAAGTAGAAGTTTTTATAATTATCTAAATTTCGTTTCAAATTTTTATGCGAGACCTAATTCCCTACACATAGCTTATCTCCCTTTATCGTGTACTGTATCTATATAAACAAAATTAAATAATTAAGACTGATAAAATAATTGGTCTTTATTCAATTGTTTTGTGTTTTTAGAGACAATGAATAATTGCACAAAGGTTCAACTTCATCTGAGAGTGGGAAGTGGGACAAATAACCAAACAGACAGAGTGTGTTGCTCTAAGTTTGGCAGGGTGCTTCCTACTAACAACAAAACAAACAGAGTGTGTTGCTCTAAGTTTTGCAGGGTGCTTCCTACTAACAACCAAACAGATAGAGTGTGTTGTTCTAAGTTTGGCAGGGTGCTTCCTACTAACAACCTAACAGAGTGTGTTGCTCTAAGTTTTGCAAGGTGCTTCCTACTAACAACCTAACAGACAGACACGTGGTCTCTTACTTATAGGTCCAATCATTCTCTAGTAAGCTTCAATTTGAGAATATCATGAAATGTTATGCTGACATAGAGGTCCAACATTCGATCTCGAGGGTCTCTACTAAATTGGTTCACAGCATTCTATGATTAATGGCGCGTTAAGTAGTTCATTCAACTGATACAGTTAATTGGAACAACAGTGATCGTTGACACAATGAACTCTGCTTAGCTACTAACAGAAAAGTGTTTCTCATGAAGATATAATTTTTTTAGTGGCTGTGAGGAAGGGGCATCGATATATTTGGAAGGGGCATCGATTTATTTGGAAGAGGCACACATACATACCAATTTAATTTTTATCAAACAACAAAAAAAAAAAAGACACAAAAAACGCCCATAATGAGACTGAAAAGTATAATAATAATAATGATAATAATAATAATAATCTTTATTGTCCGTAAGGAAATTTGTCTTACAGTTTGTGCATTACAGCAAACAAAATGGAGTGGGGCTTCCTCTTCACTGAACTAAAACAAGAGGTCGAGATTGAAAATGAAATGTCCTACTTTGAAGTGATCGTACTTCAGTATACATAGACAAGTTAGAGGTGAATGTAGATCAGTGGGATGGCAAATCTAGAGCAGTGTAAATGTAGGGCAGTGTAAATATAGGGCAGTGTAAATGTAGGGCAATGTAAATATTGGGCAGTATAAATGTAGGACAGTGTAAATGTAGGGCAATGTAAATATTGGGCAGTGTAAATGTAGGACAGTGTAAATATAGGGCAGTGTAAATATAGGGCAGTGTAAATATATACAGGGCAGTGTAAATGTAGGGCAGTGTAAATATAGGGCAGTGTAAATATAGGGCAGTATAAATATAGGGCAGTGTAAATATAAGGCAGTGTAAATATACACAGGGCAGTGTAAATGTAGGGCAGTGTAAATATAGGGCAGTGTAAATATAGGGCAGTGTAAATGTAGAGCAGTGTAAATGTAGGGCAGTGTAAATATAGGGCTGTGTATATATAGGGCAGTGTAAATATAGGGCAGTGTAAATGTACACATGGCAATGTAAATGTAGGGCAGTGTAAATGTAGGGCAGTGTAAATGTAGGGCAGTGTGAATGTAGGGCAGTGTAAATATAGGGCAGTGTAAATATACACAGGGCAGTGTAAATGTAGGGCAGTGTAAATGTAGGGCAGTGTAAATATAGGGCAGTGTATATATAGGGCAGTGTAAATATACACTGGGCAGTGTAAATGTAGGGCAGTGTAAATGTAGGGCAGTGTAAATATAGAGCAATGTAAATATAGTAGAGCAGTTTGATCCAAATGTAGACCAGTCAGAGGGTTTACCTAAACACAAACTGAGCTATAGCTTTCTGCCCTCGACATTTTGATGCCTCCCCTCCCCCAAAAATGTCCAAATGATCAATTGCCAGCGCATGCTTAAATATATTATCGATTATTTAAAAAATCAAATGCCCAAAATCTCGATATCTTTAACTATTACTCTCCTCCACTCAAGCATGCACTGTGGACCTCTGTAAGTGACGCGGCAGACGAGACAATAGTTCTGACCTATTAATTAGTATTTACAGCCTCAGCTTTAATATTTGATTGTTGACATTATGGAGAAAGTTGCTGTTTTGTTATAATCATTTATTTATTTGTATTTATGTGGAAACGATCACTTGAGGAAGTGATTAGGCTAAATGAATAGCAAAACAAAACTCATGTGGAAGTGTCCAAGGGAATGCGAGAGCTTTCCCATTGCACGGTGCGGAGTTGAAAGAGAGCTTCCCTGTCCCGGCGAGAATCCATGCGCCGTTCCTCAAGGGACCGTTACACTAATGGCGAGTCCTGCACGGTTAGCTTGGTACAACACAGGAAAATGGCGGGGGTTCCCGGTGTTCTCGACCTTCGGCCATGCATTCTAGTTCATGCTCCCGGGGTGCCAGATATATTGGAAATATCAATGTTTTACATAGACATTGACTTGGACCTCTTCCAGACAGAACGGTTTGTTCAAGCAGGCTTACACGCCTAGAGTTCGAAGAGCCATGGCCCAACTCTTTTGGCAATCACACGGTTAATATAACAGTGCACTTTGCATCAAAACATTGTCAAAACGTATTGAAATTGATGACATGTTATTTTTTTTTAAATTGTTTTAAATTATTAACATGAGATACACTATTTATAAATTATTCAATCCCAGCTTCTTACACTGCAGGATTTTTAGCATATATTTGTAACTTGATTTTGTCAATATAATAACACATTGTAATCTATTAGTAAGCTCTTCCATTTGATCGTATATAGCCTCCTGTAATGAATTGTCCTGCACATTGGCAATGCCCTGCTTCCTAAATTCATTATCATTTGGTCTAGAACGCACTATTTCTCCCACTAAGGTCAAATAAAGTTAAATTAAGAAGACATATGACCTGCTGTTATTGAAGTATGAGAGACCTTCAAGGCAGTGCAGCATGTAGGTTTGTAATGGTCTTGATCGTGGCTAGACAAAGCCAGTTGTTATAACTAAGCTATCTAGAGGGTGCGCAAAATAATCCTGAACAATGAATATTATTTTTAAAAACTCTTTAATGAATAGGGCAAGCACGCTCATACTTAAACAATGAAACATCAGAAACAATGCCGAGAAGTCTCTTGTAGGATTCTAAATCACATACCGGTAGTTTATAAGACAGATTAAAAAACGGCATACGTAATTATTGGACAATGTTTATAAATTAAAAATGTATTTTACAGAACTAATTAAAAAAAATTTCGGGACAATCTTGTTTGGTTTGTAGACCTTTGGGCGTCCTTCTGCGAGTGGCGCCCGGGGCATGATGCACCTCATTGCCCCCTCTCGCTACGCCTCTGCATTGACATGATGACAGATCATAACGTTGTGTTCTAATGCTTTTCAACCAGCAATCCGTTAGAAATACCGTTATGTTCTGCTGACTAGTCCCAAGTGTTTGGAGAATAACACGACCCTCAAACATTTCTTGTCATGGTTGAATGAGCCCCCTGCTTACAAAAGTTGATCTTTTGACGAAAAAAAAAGATTACTGGGGGGGGGGGGGGGGGAGAGAAACGGAAAAGGTTTCAAAAAATATACCCCCCCCCATTCTTAAATTTTAATGGGGAGAATGGCCAAACATCAGAAGAAGTGAAATCATTTAAATAATTCAGGTCAAACAAAAGATCGAAGTTCTCAATAAATAAGATTCAAAACAAAACAAACGTTTAAGCTTGGTATCCGGTGCAGACAAGCGACTTTGTACTGTTACAAGTGAACACTCTTGGTATCCGGTGCAGACAAGCGACTTTGTACTGTTACAAGTGAACACTCTTGGCATCCGGTGCAGACAAGCGACTTTGTACTGTTACAAGTGAACACTCTTGGTATCCGGTGCAGACAAGCGACTTTGTACTGTTACAAGTGAACACTCTTGGTATCCGGTGCAGACAAGCGACTTTGTACTGTTACAAGTGAACACTCTTGGTATCCGGTGCAGACAAGCGACTTTGTACTGTTACAAGTGAACACTCTTGGCATCCGGTGCAGACAAGCGACTTTGTACTGTTACAAGTGAACACTCTTGGCATCCGGTGCAGACAAACGACTTTGTACTGTTACAAGTGAACACTCTTGGCGTCCGGTGCAGACAAGCAACTTTGTACTGTTACAAGTGAACACTCTTGGTATCCGGTGCAGACAAGCGACTTTGTACTGTTACAAGTGAACACTCTTGGTATCCGGTGCAGACAAGCGACTTTGTACTGTTACAAGTGAACACTCTTGGTATCCGGTGCAGACAAGCGACTTTGTACTGTTACAAGTGAACACTCTTGGTATCCGGTGCAGACAAAAGAGTTTGTACTGTTACAAGTGAATACTCTTGGCATCCGGTGCAGACAAAAGAGTTTGTACTGTTACAAGTGAATACTCTGGCTGGCAAAAAGAAGGAACTCCTCAATTCTGTGAAGAGACTAAAGCTGAGCTGGTTTGGTCATATTGTAAGACATGATCCAATGTCTAAAGTCATCCTTCAAGAGCACGAAGAAAAGGTCATCCAAAAAAAGCTGGCTGGACTATGTCAAAGGAACTGGTCTCTCTCTTGATGCCCTGCTGCTGACCGGTAAAAATGAAGGGATTTGGTTATGCGGTCTGTCACAGCCTGCGGTGGTCACGGTCACAGCACCCCTACGACGAAAGTCAAGGGACAGATGAATGATGAATAATGGTGAAACCTGAAACCTGTTCAATAAAATCCGTTGATCCAATCCCAGTACTCCCCTGCATTACACTTTCTAATTGTCAAATAGAATTAGAACACAGTCATCTATAAACTTTTCTCTTCGTAAATGATTTTTATAGAAAAGAAGACAAAGAGAGTTTGTGTTTTCACATTAACTCGTGAGTTGATCTTATGGGTCCCCTGTTTGATAAACAATCCCTGGAGAAAGGCAGAGTTCAATAAATTTAGCATTAAGTACATGGGGGTAAAGTTAGAAACAAAAACCTTTCCCATTTAGATTGTTGCTCTATCCGCCAAAGGGCGTGGCAGGATCTGATTACGTTTTCATTTCTTGACAGATGAATATATTAATAGTGACCTGTTACAATAGTGCTTTTTAATATGTAGTACTAAGTGTGCGTTTGATCAACAAAAGTTATAAGCAAATTTAATACGTGGATATAAGTAAGTATGAAATACAAATGACCAAGAATCCTAATTCTATGTTCATACAATACGTCAGCCTACGTTTAAAACAGAATGGACCTCATTCACCAATCGTAAACAAACACCTTTTCACCACGTGGTTCTCTATCTCTTCTATACAAATTACGTAATACACTAAGGCTGTCACGTGATACGTTCTTTTCGTTGTTTTATCAATATTATCAGTGGCTAAATGTTGTTTGTTTACGATTGGTGAATGAGGTCCATTGGTCTGTGATTAAGACCACCGAATGCACGAGGTTGTGTTTAACGCGTCAGAGTACGGCCCGCCTAAACTCAGAGTAGACAAGGACTAGACACATTGACCGGAGCATGTAGGAAGTCTACAATGTGAAATATTAAATAACCTGAACCACTTCCAAATCTTGTTTAAACAAGATGATAAAGAAAGTTATCACACAAAGGATTCGCCCATGAACAAGGAATATTCATGTCATGGTCTTATTTTGATTGATAAAAATAAAAACAGACCTAGAGCTAGATCTTTAATATCTTTAATAGCAGGAACCGCTACTCTGTGTTCAGCTCGATGCTATATGTAGGCCTACAAAGCAAACCGCTTAATCACTCAGTCATCGCGCCCCCTCTGGAAATTTCGGTTAAATATAAGTTGGAAGACCGATTAAAAATCACTTGAAGCGTTGTTACAAAGCTTATACCAACTCAATTTGTCTGTCTGAGAGTATGTCTATCTGTCTGTCTGTCCGTCTGATAAAAAGTGTGTACATGTTATTTTTCCCATACCCATTCTCGGATGTAGTTGAAACCTCGCACAATTATTCATTGGCATAGACAATACATGAATTATTAAAAAAAACAACAACAATTAATCCATTATTACTGGTAATTAATTATTTTGTTTGATACAAACAAGGGAACTAATCCTTCAGTATTCACAGATATGGCTAGATTTGTTAGGTTTAGTCCCCTTAAATAGTTTTTAACGCTATTTCTCCCTCACACATTCTTCGATCAAGTTAATACTTTAAACATGTATTTATTGTACCTAACAAAACACGAATCAATTAAAAAAACATCCAATTAGTCATTTAATAATTGGCAATTAATTATTTTGTTTGATATGGAATAGGCAAAATCACTTGTACATTATTGATAGATATGGTTTTAAGGGCGGAGTTCTTCCTCTTTAGAAAAGCTTTTCTATTTTGCTTGTTTTCCACTTAAAAACAAACTGAAAGACTTATTATCAATAATGAGACTCCTGGCCCTTAGGCGAAAAAATTAAATGCAATATAACTCAAAATGACAATTTCAAGGAATCATTTGCATTGTTTTTCATTTGAAACAAACTGAAAAGCCTATCAATTTAATTTTTTTTTCCGAAAAGAGACATTCTCTCCCTTTTAAAACCCAAGCTTCCGACCTAACAGTTTGAGAAATCCTGAACTTTGAACTAAAAATACTTATTTTCATGCTTCAGTGAAATCTAGACCTTTTAGGCTTCTATAATCTCGTCCTCAGCGTGAACTGAGGTTTAATATATCGTCTGCTGTCTCTTTAGCATTCAAAACAAAAATGGCTGCCAGAGGGACACTTCGCTATATTATACGTCTGGTAAGAATTAAACTACATGTATAGATTCTGTGTCTCTGAAAGAATGTGTAGAAACATTACAGTGAAATGTATAGATTCTGAGTCTCTGAAAGAATGTGTAGAAACATTACACTGAAATGTATAGATTCTGAGTCTCTGAAAGAATGTGTAGAAACATTACACTGAAATGTATAGATTCTGTGTCTCTGAAAGAATGTGTAGAAACATTACAGTGAAATGTATAGATTCTGAGTCTCTGAAAGAATGTGTAGAAACATTACATTGAAATGTATAGATTCTGTGTCTCTGAAAGAATGTGTAGAAACATTACAGTGAAATGTATAGATTCTGGATCTCTGAAAGAATGTGTAGAAACATTACAGTGAAATGTATAGATTCTGGATCTCTGAAAGAATGTGTAGAAACATTACAGTGAAATCTACAGATTCTGAGTCTTTGAAAGAATGTGTAGAAACATTACAGTGAAATCTACAGATTCTGAGTCTCTGAAAAAATGTGTAGAAACATTACAGTGAAATGTATAGATTCTGAGTCTTTGAAAGAATGTCTAAAAACATTACAGTGAAATCTACAGATTCTGAGTCTTTGAAAGAATGTGTAGAAACATTACAGTGAAATCTTCAGATTCTGAGTCTCTGAAAAAATGTGTAGAAACATTACAGTGAAATGTATAGATTCTGAGTCTTTGATAGAATGTGTAGAAACATTACAGTGAAATCTACAGATTCTGGATCTCTGAAAAAATGTGTAGAAACATTACACTGAAATGTATAGATTCTGTGTCTCTGAAAAAATGTGTAGAAACATTACAGTGAAATGTATAGATTCTGAGTCTCTGAAAGAATGTCTAAAAACATTACAGTGAAATGATAGAAAAAAAAAACGAATATAAATTGGCCCGCAGAGTATTTTGTTCAATGGAATCTTTTTGTTTGTTGCAGACGACAAGACCACGTGTTGCCAGATTTTCTTCGTTTGTAAGACAACTAAATTATTTATTTTTCCCCTAACTTATTTTCTTTTTTTTTTTTTTGTTTGTTTTAAAAATTAAACTTAAAAATTTAAAATGTTTAGTATTCACTAGAAATGATTATTGACTTCCTTGCAACAGCCTACGCCTACAACTAAATTATTTATCAACAATGAATTTCTGGAGTCAAGAACCAACCAGTGGATTGATTTACGCAATCCAGTAAGTCATGCATTCCAGTGAGTGTGTGTTAGTTTCATTTATTTTACAATTTTAATTTTTTAATTGTTCATTTCTTTTTTTTTTTTTGTTGTAATTCACAAAAATCTTTTAATTTCAATTTGTTCTCACTATATGTTTAACGATAGGCAACAAACAAGGTTATATCCAAAGTACCAGAAAGTACAACTGCAGAAATGGAAGCAGCAGTTGCTGCAGCTAAAGAAGCTTTTCCCGCTTGGTCCAGATCAACAATTTTATCAAGACAGCAGATTATGTTCAGACTTCACGAGCTAATCAGTAAAAATCTGGTCAGTTAACTTTTCTGTTCACCTGTTTGAATTTTTAAAATTCCCAAACTGAACTAATGATACTTGAATGCTAAGAATTGAATCATTGAAAACTGTCTGAATTGAATTTCTAGGCACGTTTGACAGAAGTTGTAATCCAAGAATCAGGAAAGACAAGAAGTGATGCAGAACGAGAGAGTCTTCGATGTCTTGGTCTGTGTCTGTTTTTTAAATGTCTTGGTGTGTGTCTGTTCTTCGATATCTGTGTCTGTTCTTCAACGTCCTGTTTTGTGTCAGTTCTTTGATGTCTTAGTTTGTGTTTGTTCTATGATGTCTTGGTCTGTGTCTGTTCTTTGATGTCTTAGTTTGTGTTTGTTCTTTGATGTCTTAGTTTGTGTCTGTTCTTTGATGTCTTAGTTTGTGTCTGTTCTTTGATGTCTTAGTTTGTGTTTGTTCTATGATGTCTTAGTTTGTGTTTGTTCTTTGATGTCTTGGTTTGTGTCTGTTCTTTGATGTCTTGGTCTGTGTCTGTTCTTTGATGTCTTAGAGTTTGTGTTTGTTCTTTGATGTCTTAGTTTGTATTTGTTCTTTGATGTCTTGGTTGGTGTCTGTTCTTTGATGTCTTGGTCTGTGTCTGTTCTTTGATGTCTTAGAGTTTGTGTTTGTTCTTTGATGTCTTAGTTTGTGTTTGTTCTTTGATGTCTTGGTTGGTGTCTGTTCTTTGATGTCTTAGTTTTTGTTTGTTATTTGATGTCTTGGTCTGTGTCTGTTCTTTGATGTCTTAGTTTGTGTTTGTTCTTTGATGTCTTGCTCCGTGTCTGCTATTCGATGTCTTGGTTTGTGTTATTCAATGTTTTAATCCTGACTTTATACTGTGTCTGTTATTTGATGTTTTGTCTGTATTTGTTCATTGATGTCTTAGTCCTGTTTCTGTTTATTGATGTATTGTTACTGTGTCTGCTGTTTGTATGTATGTTTGTACATGTTAAAATAATGCTTTAAATAATTTTTAATTCCCCGCTAATTGTATAATTACAATTTTTTTTGGCTTATGTAAATTTACATTTAAAAAATGCACCATGGAAAGATAACGTGACAACTATCCTCATTGATGTCTGTAAACAAAGAAGTCGATTGGTTTGTTCAAATGTTTCAGAGATAGTGAAACATTGCTGCAGTATTCCATCTTTACATCTGGGCGAGTCATTTCAAAATATATCTCAAGATATGGACATATTCACGTTCAGACTGCCGCTAGGTGTCACTGCCGGGATCACACCTTTCAACTTTCCTGCGTTGATACCTCTTATGGTAGGGTTTCTTTTTTTAAATCGTACAGTGCGATCAGATAATTGTTGGTGAAACTTTATCAAATGCCGTTTTGTTTAGGTTTTATTTTTTTATTTATTATTCTTTGCTTTTAACGAAGAGTTGAGCTGCGTCTCACGCCTCATTAGCTGTTTAAGTTTTGTTAGGATAACTTAGGGTTAGTCTTTGATAGTTTACCGATGAGATGAACACCAGCTACATTTATATACTGTTGACCAAATAATGCTAGATGTAGCAACTGTAATGTGATAGGCCTTGATCTTGTAGTTGTTGATGGCTGTCTGACTTTGACGAATTACTCTGGACATGTCTGGGTTTCTTGTACGGGTGTATTAGATGCGTTTAAACTACTACAGAACGATGCCTACACATGCAACAAGGTTAAAGTCCAGACCTTTATATACCTGAAAGAAGTTCAATACTGAAAAGGCCACAGTCGAGTCTCTGTCAGTAATACGAAGGTATGTACCAAAAGTCCTAACAGCAACTGACTAAAAATAACATAGACTATAACCCACTTAGCCGTGACGTTACTAAATGTCGCATTCAAAGTCCGTCAACTATCGTGCGTCTCCAATAGTCTCCATAACAACCAAGTGTCTAACAGTAAAAAAATTGAAGTTGTGCTTTTTTTTTAAAAAAAAAAACAATAATTTAAACGCTTACATTCTATGCATGAGGTGAGTTTCGCCTCGGCTTTTCCATCTTCAGTTCAAATGAATTTACAAAAAAAAATAAAAAAAAATAAAAAAATAAACGAATGCTCCTTTGTTTAGATATTTGCTCTGTCCACTGTATGCGGAAACACGTTTGTACTGAAGACGTCATCTTATGATCCCGGGGCTGTGATGATCTTGGTAGAACTGTGTAGAGAATCTGGGTTTCCGCCTGGTGTTGTCAATGTTATACATGGACGCAAAGAACGTAAATATCTATGACATTTCTAGTATATATTTTACAAAGACATCCATTTTCCCAATAGGGATGGGTGAATAACAAATAAAATTTAGCCTGTTATTACTTCCCTTATACCCAGAACAACTTAACACTTTTTAAAATCGAAACGTCAGCCGTTAATTTTCCCAATAATGACTTTTTATTCGCAGTTTTGTCCTAATATTTTTGTGTGTGAAAGCTAACATAGGCCTACTAATGTTTAAAAGCAAAATAATAATAAACTATTAAAAAAATGTAAACCTTGCATCATGTATAACATGTGTGACATAGAGAGTCAGTTTACAGAACAGTTTCAATTTTCTTCTCACAGCGGTCACTTTTCTATGTGATCATCCTGACATTAAGGCTATCTCTTTCGTCGGCTCGGACCAGGCGGTAAATATAGTTCTATTTTCATTCATCTGCTTATAATTCTCACGTGAACAACTTTTACAACTTTTGGTTTGTGTTTCATCTTTTGGAACTTTTTTTGTCGACATTTTATTTTTTCAATGGTTCTAGTAGTTTAAATAATTCTACCAGAAATTCGAAAAAAATGGCTTCAATATCATTTCAGGGTAACTATATCTACGAGAGGGCGTGTAAAAATGGAAAACGCGCGCAGTGCAATCTTGGCGCCAAGAACTACGTAGTTGTCATGCCAGACGCCAACAAAGAAAGAACTTTGTCCAGTTTGCTTTCAGGTGCTTATGGCGGCGCTGGTCAGAGGTGTATGTCCGTGTCCACAGCAATATTTGTTGGCGAGTCTAAAGAATGGATTTCAGAGCTTGTCGAGAAGGCGAAACAATTCAAAGTCAATGGCGGTAAGTTGAAAAAAGGGATAAAGACAGTGTTTGTAAGTTGAAAAAAAGTTTTAAAGGCAGTAAATTGAAAAAAAAATTTAATTCAGAGGCTTTACGTTGAGAAAAAATCGCAAATAAAAAAAATGTCAAGTTGAAATGTGAGTCAATAGCAAACACTGTTTTGGTTCTATTTAAAAACATTCAAATAATGGCTAGAAAGTCTCAATGTAGCTCCTTCTTCTATTTCATAAACCCTTGAAGGATTTGGCTGAGGTTGGAACACTGATGAAGTCTCTTTCACTTGTTGGTGCCATCTGACTTAGGTCTCTGTTCTCAATAAGTCCGCTAAATAAAAAGTCTGTCCTCTTCTTGATCTCACACGCACCTCTTTTCTTTTGTCGTCTACGTTTTTGTCTTCTCTATTGTCTTCTTCTCTTTTGTCTTTCTCTCTTTTGTCTTCTCTTTTGTCTTTTGCTTCTTCTCTTTTGTCTTCTCTTTTGTCTTTTGCCTTCTAATGAATCACAGACTTCTTCATTTGTTTATAATTATATAACTTTGTGTACTCAATTGTCAGGCACTGACCCTGAAGCAGACATTGGTCCACTGATTTCACCTGAAGCTAAGAAGCGAGTCTGTGGTCTCCTTCAGTCTGGTGTTGATGCAGGAGCCAAGTTGCTGCTTGATGGCCGTCACATAAAAGTGAAAGGTTATGAAAAGGGAAACTTTGTGGGACCAACCATCTTAAGTCACGTACATGTAATTGGACATTTTTTTTTTGCATGGGTGGTCCAGTAATCTAGTAGTAGTATTTCATCTGTAATAAAAACAGTTTGTTTGGAAGAGATTTCACACATAGTTCATATAATACAGAATTTAAGAATACTTTAACACTTTGATGGATAAGGGGGAAATAAAGAGGGCATCAGACGCTAATTATATTCGTGACGAAAACTGTGAGAGTAGTTTTATTGGTCATAAAGTGAGAACAAAATATTTGCCAGCTAACATTTTGTACATAGATGTTGTTCTCCTCTCTCGGTACTACTATAAAGGTAGCAAAATTTTTGACAGCTCACTGGCTTACTTGGTATGTACAAGTGTATGTTAGTTCATGGACGAAATTTAAAAATCTTTGAGCATTTAGAAATTCAAACTTTATACATTGTCTAGATGTTAGTGAATATTTTATTTTATTTCAGCCCAAAATGGAATGTTACACTGCTGAAATATTTGGTCCGGTATTAACCGTACTAGAAGTGGATACATTAGATGACGCCATCAACATTGTCAGAACTAACCCTTATGGGAATTCAACCGCCATCTTCACAACAAATGGAGCTTCAGCGCGGAAGTATACAATGGAATGTGATGTGGGTCAGGTTGGTAGTTGCTGTATGACAAGGGAAATTGAGTTTTCTTTTTTACTCTCTTTGTGAAGTATTTCAGTTTCGACATTTAGTGGCCAGACAGATCACAAACTGTCACATTGATGGTCCATTTAAAAGCAGTAGCACAGACCTAGATATATTATAGCTAGACTAGAAAAGAAAAGACAAAGTCATATCCAATCGTTTGGTGCGTAACTGTTTTTCAAGCTGTTTGGGAATTCGCATTTCTCAAAACCGCCTTTCTCTGTCTTTAAAAAGTACTGATCTTTCATTTCCAAAGTTTAGACATAATACAATCCTCTTTGCGGATTTTAAACATAGACATATATATATATATATATATATATATATATATATATATATATATATATATATATATAGACTGGACGATAAAGTAAAAATTATTATGGGAAACATTTGGGAAAAGATAAGTTTGTATGAGTTATACAGCAATTATGAGCAGTGTAAAACTAAAAGTATTTATAGTTGTTGTTTTTTCAGTCATAACCTATATAATTGATAGAACCCCTTCTGTATTATTATATCTCTAATCGTGCCTACCAAATCTATTAAATTTACATAATTAAAATAATTATAAATAGTTTTAAATACTAGATTTAGATCTAGTGTATATAAATACTATAGTAAAAAATACTATTATACTTACTACTAGTACTATACTACTATACTATAAACGATAATTGTAATCTGTATAGTCTAGTCTATAGACACTATAGTCTATAGTTAGTATATAAAATAAATAGTCTAGGACTAGATTGTCACTAGATCTATAATCTACACTTATATTAGATCTAGTCTATAGTCTGCATGCATAGATGATAGACTGACTAGTTTAATAGTTAGTAGTAAAAAGTATGAAAAGTATTAGACCTAGTTATTACAAATATTAGTCATATTTATTAGATTTAGATCTATCAATATTAAATTAGTGACAGTCACAGTTATTCTGACTTACTGAAACTGAAAGTTAATGTGTATAATATTCAATTTTTTTTCAACCTTTAGAATTTATCCCTGGCCTATCGTACTACGAACATTAGAGCACGTTCAGCTCATTTTCTTTGACTTTTTTGACTAAAAACTAATTCTAACAATTTGAATCGATAAGACGACCGCCATACATTAATAAAGAAGCCATGTCAACAAACATAGATCCACATCACAAACCTATATATATTTGCCTATGTCTATGATTATGAAACAAAGGCAAAATACTGGGAATATGGCAGTTTTGTACTTTTCAAAACTAAAGATCATAATTATATATTGGCTGAAATGTTAGTCCTAGAATTTATAGCTCAATTGCCGCCATTTTTTTTTTCACATAGATATAGTACATCAAACATATTTGACTTCCCCCAAATAAAAATAACTTCCTACTTCCAGTCTATATTTATTTGTCTATGATTTAAAAAAAAATGGGCTATTAATCACAGAACTATATATTCACGCGAATCTATGACATAAAGCCATTTCCTTTTAGTTTCCATTGAGATAATGTTTCCACAATCCTAGATATAAATAATTCAAGCCTATTGATTTGAACCATCTTACATTTAAATATATTGATTACCTAGATATTTATAGATCTAGATTCTGGATCTAAAAATTGTAAAATAATAATTTTGAGGCGAGTGTGCTCTTATTTGCGGGGTTCAATGACTCGAACTAAACATCATAATGATTATTACATAGGTTAGGTTTGAAAAAAAAACAACAACTTCTTGTAACTGCTTTACAAAACAACACCTTATTTTAGCTTTTTGATGTTTTTCACGACATTTTTGTGTAGGGCTAAGAGATCGGCGCGTCCAGTCTAGGTCTAATATATATATAGGTCTGTGACAAAGGGTTTGAAAAAAAAAGAGACGAAAAAAAAAAACAACCTTTGAAGTGCCAGTCTGGGAAGTAAATATTTTGGCGTTGGGTCTTCATGTCTTCGGGATGTCTTACACTTAAGTAAATATACAATTTTTATTTATTAAGATAACTGGACTTCCTGTCTCAGGATTAACAACAAGATTTTGATTTGGGACTACAATCCATTTTACCACACACTTTTTGTTATCATTTGATGATTGGACTATTACAATTCTCACAATTGAATTTTAAAAGACTCAATAATATTGCCTTGATCTTTTTTTTAAATTTCAAGCTTAGTGATATCGAAGTGACAGCACACTATGTCTATTTACTTATAAGATTTTTTATTAAAATCTTAATTTACCAATGTGAAACGCTGTTGAATTATCGGCCTTATTTATCATGATTTACGGGGGAATCCTAAATAGATATATAATGATTGCAAAGATTTTATAGAATCCTTAAAGACCATTTTTTGTACTATCAATATAGATTTATTCTATGTTATATTTACTACATTTATTTTTCCCTATATAGGTCGGTGTCAATGTTGCTGTTCCTTTTCCAAATCCAACTTTTTCATTTACTGGGTCACGTGGATCTTTCAAAGGCGATCTCCACTTTAAGGGAAAGCAGGCAATAACACACTTATGCGTTTCTAGTCTATAATAGTTTGTTATACCTACAGTATGGAGTAGATGATATGCGATAAAAAAAGACCCATTTTCGTTTGTGTGTTGTTATGTACTAGATTAGAGAGTAGGTTAGTTTTGTTAGACAAATTAAATTGTGTATAGTAACAGTTTTAGCGACGGTAAAAGTAATGACGTAGTAAGACATTAATGGCCAACCACTAGAAATTGTTGATCACTTTTGTTACCTTGGCTCCATCATATCCAACAACACTCTACTGGATAAAGACATAAACAACAGGATAGCCAAGGCAATGGCCACCATGTCACGGTTGCAGAAAAGAGTCTGGGACAACATATTGCTGACTAGCAGTACTAAAGCCCTAGTCTACCGGACCTGTGTGTTGAGCAACTTGCTGTACGGAAGTGAAACATGGTCAACCTACTCATGGCAGGAAAAAAAGCTGAATGTCTTCCACCTCCGATGCCTAAGGCGGATCTTTAAAATAAGGTGGCAAGATAAGATAACCAATGAGGAAGTGCTACATAGAGCAGGATGCCAGGACATCCGCTCTGTTATCAGCAGCAGACGCCTTGGCTGGCTTGGCCACGTTCGTAGAATGCCAGTAGGTCGACTTCCACAGGACATCCTGTATGGCGATCTAATAGAAGGCAGGAGAGCCGCTGGTCGCCCACTATTACGTTATACGGATGTATGCAAACGCGACATGAAGCTCTTCAAAATCGACACTGGCAACTGGGAAGAGGTGGCACTGGACAGATCCACATGGAGAGAGAGCATAAAGGAAGGGTCACAGATTGCAGATGTCATACACAACAGAAGCAGAAAGAAGGGTGAAAATGCAACGGCGCCTGGTGATTATATATTCCCAACCTGCGATCGCAGCTGTGTATCAAGGATTGGCCTCTTTAGTCACACAAGAAGTTGCAAAGGGAAAAGATCGTCTCTCGAGACAAGTAAGATGCCACAAGTAAGACAGACTAATGACGTAGTAGACTTAGGCGAACAAGAGACCAACATGGCGTTCATCTAGAAGTAGGCTGTGTTTTGAATAGTAGTTGAATAGTAGTTAAAGATAGCGACGTTTGGGAAGACTTGACGGATTTCCCAGTGAGAAATGAAGTGCCATTGTATACAAGTGAAACTAGTTATTAAGTATATTTCTATTTTGTAATGTTCTGTGGCTAATGGGAAGTAATTATTAGTAAGAAGTTAAGTCAGATGATATTAGCCCACAACAGTGTGTAGATGTAGTTGGTTAAGGAGGAGCTATACATTGGGATTTGTTTTCACTAGATTTATAAAGATACCCTCAAGATGTCCCTTGAGGAATGTAGAATCAACTCCTAAGATATGGAAGAACGTGGATACGTCAGTGTTGAGGAGAGCCGAGGACAAAGATCAATGATAGGTCTAGCCCCAACCTACAAGTGCCCTTAACGTAATCGGCTTTTCAAAGCGAAAATTTGACCCTAAAGTCATCTTCGAGTTCATAGGAGATAAGATTGTGCCTATCTACGATCATGATTGAGAACCTTCCTTCATCAGCTGTAGTGTGCTCTAGCCCTCCGCAGTAAAAGATCCAACTTTAATAATACAAAATACCTTTAAATACATAGTACCTTTAAATACATATACCTTTAAATACATAGTACCTTTAAATACGTAGTACCTTTAAATACATAGTACCTTTAAATACATAGTACCTTTAAATACATAGTACCTTTAAATACATAGTACCTTTAAATACATAGTACCTTTAAATACATATACCTTTAAATACATAGTACCTTTAAATACATATACCTTTAAATACATAGTACCTTTAAATACATATACCTTTAAATACATAGTACCTTTAAATACGTAGTACCTTTAAATACATAGTACCTTTAAATACATATACCTTTAAATACGTAGTACCTTTAAATACATAGTACCTTTAAATACATAGTACCTTTAAATACATAGTACCTTTAAATACATACACCTTTAAATACATATACCTTTAAATACATAGTACCTTTAAATACATATACCTTTAAATACATAGTACCTTTAAATACATAGTACCTTTAAATACATATACCTTTAAATACGTAGTACCTTTAAATACATAGTACCTTTAAATACATAGTACCTTTAAATACATAGTACCTTTAAATACATAGTACCTTTAAATACATAGTACCTTTAAATACATATACCTTTAAATACATAGTACCTTTAAATACATAGTACCTTTGAATACATAGTGCCTTTAAATACATAGTACCTTTACTTATTTAAATAAAATTATAATGTAAATATGAAATAGGATAGGAAACAAAACTAGTTAAATGTAAAAGTTATTGAAATTTATGTGTGTGTGTGTGTTTTGTGGATTGTTCATTGTGTTGCTAATTGTGTTTTTTTCTTTGCTATCACCAGGGTCTCCAATTTTGTACTCAGACGAAAACAGTGATTCAAATGTGGCGTGCAGAACACTCAGTGTCAGCTCAACCTGCTACATCTATGCCTGTACATCAGTAACAAAAGACCCGTTCCTATTCACATTCAATTCAAACTGTTTAAGATTCATCTTTCCATAACTTGTTTTACAACCTCATTAATTCAATCTTAAGACTTCGTCTATAAGAAAGAAGATGTACAAAACACAATACACACGCCAGCTCTGTGATTTATAGCTATATCGCTACTATTTTAAGTTCCTCTTGGGAAAGGTGGTGTTGGGGCCCCTGGCTACTGTTTTGTATATCTAATCGTTAGCAGAGGAATCTGATAAAAGGGATCATACTTAATCAGGATAAAAATATTTAAAATGTGTGTCTTTCCTTAGAGTATAAGAGAGGAAAAGGGGAGGGAAATGGTGTCAAGTGTCATTAACGAGTGTCTAGACACAAGTGACCAATCTTTCGACACCTTGTGTGAATAGTTAATGACAAAGTCAATACTGGGAGAAAATATTTTTCTGTTCAACAATAGAAACAATATAAAGGCTTTAAAAAAAACTTTCAATTGTGTGTTTATTATGAATTTATGTGTTATACACATGTCTGCTCTGTATATAATCATGTCTATATATATATATATATATATATATATATATATATATATATATATATATATATATATATATATATATATATTATTCATTATGTACATCATGGGCGTAGCCAGGATTTTTTTTCGGAGAGGGTTTGGGGGGGGGGAGATTCCCCCCGACCCCCCCCCCCCCCCGCGGAAAAAAATTATATATATATCTATATATGTGTGTGTGTACATGATTAATCTTTATTACATTCTGACCCTTTCGGAAGACGTTTATTGTTTATTGTAGACTCCCCGCCCTTGCTAGCAAGGGGGTCTGGGGGAGTTCGCAGCGCTCCCTAATCTGGTATTGAAAGCCAACAAAATGCATATTCTGAGGTATCTACAGTGCATTATCTTGCTATTAAAAAGTTTTATTTCAAAAACCTAATGTGCTATTCTTACTGACTTAGACCCTCGCGCGCCGTTCGGCGCATTTTCCGGCAAGCTGTTTCCGCAACTCTTATTTTGCGTAATTCATTTTGTGTGAGAACATGTCCGGCAAAACCTCATGCGTCGTTCTCTCACAACCTTACTAAAGATTCGACTCCCAGTTCGGCATATGATTTCTTTGATTTAGACCCGATCTCTATGACTGACTCATAAAATCTGTCTTAGCCATCTTTGTTGAGATACATTTAATGATTTTCAATTTCTTGACTACTCTCTTGGAATTACATGCCTGTATTTCGCTTTAGATTTTATATCGAAAAGGAAAGTTTTTTCGTCAAATAATCTGTTGAGGGGTTTTAAACTAAGAAATCTCTGGAGTTTTTTTGTTTTGTTTTTAATTCAAAACCCCATTTAGCTACGATGATAGAATTTGGTGACTGTAGTTTGCTTTAAAATAATATTGAAGAGAGAGGTTTTCAACTCTAAACGCTCTGTAGGGGAATTTTAAACTCAAAACCATCTGGAGGGGTTTTAAACTTTAAAGAAAAAGCCATCTGGAGGAGGGGGATTTAAACTCAAAACCCCTTTGGCTACGCTCATAGATTTTATAGTCTGTAATTTGCTTTTTTTTTAATATTGAAGAGGTACTTTTTAGCTTCTTCTTCTTCTTCTAGCCAGCTTTATTGCTTCTGAACTGTGAGCTCTTTTGCAGACTCTGCCAAGGAAAAAAAGTGTGCTGTTTTCTTCAGTTGTTCAGCACTGCCGTACAGGGTGTTGGTTATGTTGGGCTGTAGTGGAAGTAGGGTCTGCCTAAGGTGGATTAGGGAGGGGCATTCAAAGAGGATATGGTTTACGGTTTCAAAGAATTTTGCGTGTGTAGTGTGTAATTTTTTTTATATTGAAGATGGGGTTTATCGTAAATTTTGGAGGGGGTTTTAAAATCAAAATCTTCATCAACTGTGCTGTTGGAATCTGGGGATTGTTGTTTACTTTTTTTTTGTTTTGTTTTATAGAAGATGGGGATTTAACTGCAAAAACCTCTGGTAGGGGGTTTAAAATTCAAACCCCCCTATAGGGGGTTTTAAACTCAAAGTCCCCTGGTAGAGGGATTTGTATCTCAAAACCCCCTGATAGGGGTTTTTTAAATCTCAAAACCCCCTGGTAGGGGGATTTAAAGCCAAAACCCCCTGGTAGAGGGTTTTTAACTCAAAACTGCCTCGGCTGTGCTGTGGTAAGTGATGATTTAGTATTAAAATCTCACCTAAAATAAACAAAATGAAAGCAAAAATCAGTCACTTAATTCCGTCCCCCCCCCCCCGCAGGGGGAGGATTTCATTTCAGGGGGGGGGGTTTGAACCCCAAGAACCCCCCCCTGGCTACGCCCATGATGTACATATGTGTTATATACGTTTGTGTGTGTGTGTTGCAGTCACGTGTCATTATTACTCTACATTTGTTGAGCTTGTTGTCAAGTCTAAAATATCACAAGTTTCACCGAAACAGAAAGTGCTGGATTTACTTAAGAGCAACATAAACTATAGGGCCCCAACTTGCTTGGTGGGTCCCTCAAAAAATTATTGCAGGAATATTTTCAAGGATTTTAAGGAAAAAGCAAAGAAAAAATTGCATTGTGTTGATTTCCAAGGTCTCGGTATCGCAAACAGCTTGGGGCCTTATCAAATCTAAATCCAGTCCTGGGATGATAAGCCAACAAACTTGTTGGAGCAGCTTATTGGAGCTCGACTAAAAGTTTTTATAGGGTAGTGCAAGACATGGTAGGGAACTTAACCTAAGGCCCTAAATATCAAACATTAACTTGAACATTAATTTAACATTAACTTTAACAATACTTTAATAATTGTTTTGAGGATTCCTTCCCATTAGCCTATGGCCTATATTATATAACTGTCACTTTCAGATGCAAATGGATGCCTGCCTGCTTTCCTATATGTCGGTGATGGCGAAATGAAGCCCCTGAAGTAATCTTCATAGCGATTCCGTGTGTGTGTGTGTGGGGGGGGGGAGCAATTCTGTTACGCTGTCCTCCTTTAGGCTCACATAAAAAAAAGATCGGCTTTGGCATGTGGTCATCACCACACGGATGGCGTACCACACAGCGCAGCTGTCGAATGTTAAGAAGTGCCTTGACATTGTCCAGCAAAAAATGGTTATTTGTAAGTCTTACCGGCGTATGTCCATTATGGAGATACTTTTTTTTTATAGAGCTTCCAGGTCTCAAAGCAATACAAAGCTGTTAAGAGAACCATTGCTTTGGAGGCATTGTTTTTTGTTGGTAGGCAAAGAAAAAGGTGGAGGGGAACACATTTGAACATTTGAGACTTAAAGAAAAGCTCATGTCGCAGACAGACGCAGACGACGATAAGATATTTTTAATAGACATCAGGTGGGAAACGGATTTTTAAAATCTGCATCAGAGGTGGCAAAATATTCATGTTGCAACTGGGTCTTCGTAATCATATAAATACGCAAAAGCACCAATTCATTCATCACTAATTCTCCATCCTTGCGGTGGACGAAAAAATCCGAACATTTAACCTGCCATTGCTTTGGTCTACGACAAGTGAGATATGTGTATGATGAGACCGCAACAATTAGATTTACCAAAGTCGATTTTTTTATTCGCAACTTCGACCCAACATATGTTGTTTTTTTTTTAAAGTAGACCTATTGAAAAGTACAAGATGATACTTCCATTTTTAAGCACTTACTTTTTTTGTGCGTAATTACCTCAGATATTAATGTTGGTAGAGCATCAGACTTTAAATCTGAGGGAACAGGGTGTAGTCCCTAATCGCGCGATAGTTTTTTTTTTAATAGCGTTTTTCTCACAAATGTAATCTTAGTAATTAGATCAACATGAAAGATGAAATTGAATTTATAACCTCTATTGTCAGATCATTTTTAACACTTGATTAAAAATTGATTAAAATTGAAACCATCAGAGAAGCTTTCAAATAGTTCGATACAAAAATGAAAGTCGAAGAATACTCATATATGCTATG
Organism: Biomphalaria glabrata; assembly: GCF_947242115.1. Taxonomy (NCBI): domain Eukaryota; kingdom Metazoa; phylum Mollusca; class Gastropoda; family Planorbidae; genus Biomphalaria; species Biomphalaria glabrata. The sequence goes on from NC_074713.1 coordinate 42,396,917, forward strand.
TACAGTGTGTGTGTGTAATAAATGATTATGTAGGATTATTATTTAAGTCGTACAGTGTGTGTGTAATAAATGGTATTGGTAATCGAGTCTATAGGCTTGGGAGGGACAGCGTTATAAAGCCGTCCGTAAAACTTTGATTTAACAGATACTAAAATTGAGATGTTTTCAAGGGGGGGGGGGTATAGTGACATAGAGCTAGGCCAGAAGTGAGTGATTGGACGGGCGATTTAAAACGGGCCGTTCCAATTCAATGTAACATATATTAGAGAACACTGGCCAAAAGGGGAAAGGTTGAAATACGGACAGTTTTATGGAAATTGCACAAAAATAATGGGGGGGGGGTACGGCCAAGTGAGAGTTTGCAGGATGTAGGCCTAATAAGAAAAAAGACAAGAGACAATTTTTTTTAATAATATTTCGAATAAGAAAAAAAAGTAGAAGAGTAGTCATATAGTTAAGTAAGAGTAGTAGAGTAGATCCGGTACGTGACGTTTTGGCGCAGCCGTTTTGGCGCCGGGGACGTTTTGGAGCGAGGTATAATTTGACGATAATTTAATAACCGCGTAGCTTTCATAACAATGCTTATTTCATTCTAGTATAGTATTGTATGATAGTATTGTATGATAGTATTGTATGATAGTATTGATTGTATGATAGTATAAATTCTAACACCATCCAGCGAATTGTTTTTTTTTAATTTTTTTTTTATAAAGGTTTTCACGAATATATGATAAGTCTAATTCCTGAATTGTAATGACATGCTCCCCTCTCCCCTTTAATTATTTTTGATTTCTGCTATGCGCACTGGATGACATTCTTCCATTTCTGTCCAATAGACATTTAAAACAAAAAGAATTGACATCAGTTTTTATATCCCAACAAGCTAAGAGACTTTGAAAAGATATATTTTGTGAAATGGGGTAGGGGTGATTTGGGTGACACATCTCCCCTTGACGCAGGTCAAGTCAAACAAGTGAAGAGAACACCAGCACGGAGCACTGGTTGTTTGCGTCATGCGTCTGGCGATCATCTCCTTTGGACTGGTCATTACCTGTGGCACCTATCCCCGCCCCCTCTCTTCTGGGCACCTTTCACTCTTTCCTCCACCCTTCCCTCTCTCACGGGTAAGACGATAATCTGTTTCTAGCACTCCTCTTGACATCCCTAGGTGCGAATTTATAATCTTTATTTCCGTAAGCGGTTCAATGTCTACCCCTCTCTTTCAATCTCTTCCCCACCACGTCTTTATAACATCGCGTAGTTAGGACCATTCACTAATCATTGGTCCAGCACGCTGACAGACTGGCAAAACTTTCCCCATTTCACTCATAGCAGTTGGAGCAGTCAAAAGAATAAGCTTTTCGTGGATAGGACATTCGTTATCTCCCTTTCTATATTCTCACAGATCTACGTATGGCAGATGCAGAAAGAGGTTTTGTACTGCCTGCCATATATGTACTGCCTGTCCTATATGTACTGCCTGTCCTATATGTCCTATATGTACTGCCTGCCCTATATGTACTGTCTGTCCTATATGTCCTATATGTACTGCCTGCCCTATATGTCCTATATGTACTGCCTGTCCTATATGTACTGCTTGCCCTATATGTACTGCCTGTCCTATATGTACTGCCTGCCCTATATGTACTGCCTGTCCTATATGTACTGCCTGTCCTATATGTACTGCCTGCCCTATATGTACTGCCTGTCCTATATGTACTGCCTGTCCTATATGTCCTATATGTACTGCCTGGCCTATATGTCCTATATGTACTACCTGTCCTATATGTCCTATATGTACTGCCTGCCCTCTATGTACTGCCTGTCCTATATGTACTGCCTGTCCTATATGTCCTTTATGTACTGCCTGCCCTATATGTCCTATATGTACTGCATGTCCTATTTGTACTGCCTGCCCTATATGTACTGCCTGCCCTATATGTACTGCCTGCCCTATATGTACTGCCTGCCCTATATGTACTGCCTGCCCTATATGTACTACTGCCTGCCCTATATGTACTGCCTGCCATATATGTACTGCCTGCCATATATGTACTGCCTGTCCTATATGTACTGCCTGTCCTATATGTACTACCTGTCCTATATGTACTGCCTGCCCTATATGTACTGCCTGTCCTATATGTACTGCCTGTCCTATATGTACTGCCTGCCCTATATGTACTACTGCCTGCCCTATATGTACTGCCTGCCCTATATGTACTGCCTGCCCTATATGTACTGCCTGTCCTATATGTACTGCCTGCCCTATATGTACTGCCTGCCCTATATGTACTGCCTGCCCTATATGTACTGCCTGCCCTATATGTACTGCCTGTCCTATATGTACTGCCTGTCCTATATGTACTGCCTGCCCTATATGTACTGCCTGTCCTATATGTCCTATATGTACTGCCTGGCCTATATGTCCTATATGTACTACCTGTCCTATATGTCCTATATGTACTGCCTGCCCTCTATGTACTGCCTGTCCTATATGTACTGCCTGTCCTATATGTCCTTTATGTACTGCCTGCCCTATATGTCCTATATGTACTGCATGTCCTATTTGTACTGCCTGCCCTATATGTACTGCCTGCCCTATATGTACTGCCTGCCCTATATGTACTGCCTGCCCTATATGTACTGCCTGCCCTATATGTACTACTGCCTGCCCTATATGTACTGCCTGCCATATATGTACTGCCTGCCATATATGTACTGCCTGTCCTATATGTACTGCCTGTCCTATATGTACTACCTGTCCTATATGTACTGCCTGCCCTATATGTACTGCCTGTCCTATATGTACTGCCTGTCCTATATGTACTGCCTGCCCTATATGTACTACTGCCTGCCCTATATGTACTGCCTGCCCTATATGTACTGCCTGCCCTATATGTACTGCCTGTCCTATATGTACTGCCTGCCCTATATGTACTGCCTGCCCTATATGTACTGCCTGCCCTATATGTACTGCCTGCCCTATATGTACTGCCTGTCCTATATGTACTGCCTGTCCTATATGTACTGCCTGCCCTATATGTACTGCCTGTCCTATATGTACTGCCTGCCCTATATGTACTACTGCCTGCCCTATATGTACTGCCTCCCCTAAATGTACTGCCTGTCCTATATGTACTGCCTGCCCTATATGTACTGCCTGTCCTATATGTACTGCCTGTCCTATATGTACTGCCTGTCCTATATGTACTGCCTGCCCTACATGTACTGCCTGCCCTATATGTACTGCCTGCCCTATATGTACTGCCCATATGGCTACCAAGGGGGGTTTTGGGGGTTCAAACCCCCCCCCCCCGAAATGAAATCCCCCCCCCCGGTGGGGGGGGGGAGTCGGAATTTAGTGACTGATTTTTTGCTTTGATTTTGTTTATTTTAGGTGAGATTTTAATACTAAACCATCACTTGCCCCAGCACAACCAAAGGGGTTTTGAGTTTAAAACCCCCTACCAGGGGGTTTTGAGTTTAAAACCCCCTACCAGGGGGGTTCGAGTTTAAAAACCCCTACTAGGGGTTTTGAGTTTAAACCCCCCTACCAGGGGTTTTGAGTTTTAAACCCCCTACCTGCGTTTTTGCAGTTAACTCCCTCTCTTCTATAAAACAAAACAAGAAAAATGCAAACGAAAATCCCCTAATTCCAAGAGCACAGTTAAGGAAGATTTTGATTTTAAAACCCCGTCTAAAATGTACGATAAACCCCCTCTTTAATATAAAAAAAAGCTAATTACGCACTCAAAATGTTATGTGCGTAGCTAAATTGGTTTTGACATAGTTTTGAGTTTAAATCCCACTTCAGCGGGGTTTGAAGGTAAAAAAAAATACCTCTTTAATAATAAAAACAAAGCAAATTATACACTAAAAATGTTATGAGTGTAGTCTAAGGGGTTTTGAGTTTAAACTCCCCTCCAGTGGAGTTTGAAGCTAAAAAGTACCTCTTCAATATAAATAAAACCAAATTACTCACTCTAAAATCTATGAGCGTAGTCAAAGGGGTTTTGAGTTTAAACCCCCCGCCAGGGGGGTTTGAGGATAAAAATACATCTTCAGTGTAAGAAAAAAAAAAGCAAACTTACGAACTCAAAATGCTATGAGCGTTGCCGAAAGGGGTTTTGAGTTTAAACCCCCATTCAGAGGGGTTTGGTGCTAAAAATACATCTTCAATATAAAAAAAAGCAAATTACACACTAAAATTATTTGAGCGTAGCCAAGCCAATCGAGGGTTTTGAGTTTAAACCCTTCTTCTACAGATGGCTTTTTTTTAAAGTTTAAAACCCCTCCAGATGGTTTTGAGTCTAAGATCCCCCTACAGAGCATTTTGAGGTAGAAATGCCCCAACAGATGATTTTGACGATAAAACTTCTCTTTTCGATATAAAATCTAAAGCAAACTACAGTCACTTAATTCCAAGAGCGTATTCAAGAGAGGTTACACATTTTTACCAGTGGCAGGGCTCCATTAATAAACTGCAGTGAATAGTCATCTACCGAAATCGAAAAACACTAAATGTAGCTCAACAAAGATGGCTAAGACAGATTTTAGGAGTCAGTTATAGAGATCGGGTCTAAATCAAGGAAATCCTATGCCGAACTGGGAGTCGACCCCTTAGTAAGATAGTGAGAGAGCGACGCATGAGGTTTGCGGGAAATGTTCTCCGACATAATGAATTACGCATAAGAAGAGTTGCAATGATATCCTAGTAAAACTTGATGCCACTCATTTATGGAGGTCCTCATGGTAGGTGGGAAGAGGCTTCAGACATTACCAGTGACAGATTTTTATGGAAACAGCTTGACGTCAAATGCTCTGAACGTGGTGGGAGGGTCTAAGTCAGTAAGAATAGCACATTAGGTTTTTGAAATAAAACTTTTTAATAGCAGGAAAATGCAGTGTAGATACCTCAGAATATGCATTTTGTTGGTTTTCAATATCAGAAATAGTGCTAGGCGGCGGGGCGGGGCGGCGGGGCTTCGCCCCGCGCTTGGGGAGCTCCTAGCGCTCTCCCAGACCCCTTTGTTAGTAATGGCGGGGAGTCTACAATTTTATGAAAACAGCTTGATGGCAAATGCGCCGAACGACGAGGGAGGGTCTAAGTCAGTAAGAATAGCACATTAGGTTTTTGAAATAGAACTTTTTAATAGCAGGAAAATGCACTGTAGATACCTCAGAATATGCATTTTGTTGGTTTTCAATATCAGAAATAGTGCTTGGCGGCAGGGCGAACAGACCACTTTGCTAGTAATATCGGGGAATCTACAATTTTTCCACTAACTCATGGAAGAACCTATTCTAGGGCACAATAAACGTCTTCCGAAAGAATGAAGGGTCAGAATGTAATAAAGATTATGTACACACACACAAATACATATAATTTTTTTTTTCGAGGGGGGGGGGGGGTCGGGGGGGGGGGGGAGAGAAAAAATTTCACCCCCCCCCAAAACCCCCCCCGAAAAAAAAATCCTGGCTACGCCCATGGTACTGCCTGTCCTATATGTACTGCCTGTCCTATATGTACTGCCTGCCCTATATGTACTGCCTGCCCTATATGTACTGCCTGTCCTATATGTACTGCCTGCCCTATATGTACTGCCTGCCCTATATGTACTGCCTGCCCTATATGTACTGCCTGCCCTATATGTACTGCCTGTCCTATATGTACTGCCTGTCCTATATGTACTGCCTGTCCTATATGTACTGCCTGCCCTATATGTACTGCCTGTCCTATATGTACTGCCTGTCCTATATGTACTGCCTGTCCTATATGTACTGCCTGTCCTATATGTACTACTGCAATATCCCCCCCCCCCCCGCGGACACACACGAAAAAGTTGATTATTTCATGCACACTAACTGTGAAGTATGGAAGGCTGCCTGGTCTTGTGTAATGTTAGTGCTCTAACAATAATTAAAAACAAACTTAAATTCCCCAAATAACGCACAAAATGATCTCTTGTTCTGTACATTATAAATACATCTGAACACAAACACACATACAAAACAGAGATATGTCTCATTCTTTTTAAAATAAAAATACAATGAACATAAATAATGTAACCAAAACTTTTTGCACCAAAACGTCCCATGCGCCAAAGCGGCTGCGCCAAAACGACCTTCGCGCCAAAACGGCTGCGCCAAAACGTCCTGCTTCGGAGTAGGCCCTATTTTTTAGGAACGTTGCTGGGAAGGGGGGGGAGAAGGGATATTCAACTGTACGTGTTGGTCTACGTCACCGTACTAGATACTAAAATGAGCTGTGGCCAAATTAAAGGATGTGGTGGCGTTTAACTTCATATCTTTACATCAGAGGGGGTCAATGGCAAAATGAACACTATAAAACCTAGAGACACAAAAGATCGAATGATAAACTAACCGTTAAAACTACCTCTATGTTTCCATGTGTAACTCAAGCAATATTTAGTACAAACTACATTCCAATGAATGCACTCTTATGTTAATGTGTTGACCTACTTTTTCAACATTGACTTTTTAAGACTTTGACTTCAGTTCATTCAAGTGAGGGAAAAAAAGTCTATTTCTATCACACAAACATAGAGTACCTTTAGCTGATCCCCATTCCAACCTATCATTGCCCCCCTGCACACATCAAAAATGTCTTAAGCCTAGCTCAACTAGTCTTTCTGCATGGATGAAACCTTACTGAGGGCGCAGGAACTCTCTCAACACCTGACATTGAAAGTTATACATGTAACTTTTATTATTAAATTAAAAGAAGAATTTAAATATTTATGTAAATTACAACTTAACAATCAGTTGCTATGGCTGGGGGAAAGTAACCAAATTTTAAAATCACATTTCGATTCTAATTGTTTATCTTTATTAGGCATTTAGATTCTAATGATCTGAACATTCAAGACTAGATCTAATTCAATTCTACGATATTTACTGAATTAGACTTTATCAGTTGATTGAGTGTATAAGTAGTTGTACTTAAATAATCTATAACTAAAACCTAATTCTATGACAAAGACTTAAATATATAACAAAGACACAATAACAAAGACACAAACTTATAACTAAGCCTAATGCTATAAATAAAACCTAATCCAATAACAAATGCCCATTGTATTACAAAGACCTAAATATATGACTAATGCTCAATTTTATAACTAAGACCTAAATCTATAGTGAAGACCTAATTTTATAACAATTCTGTAACTAAAAACTAATTCTATAAATAAGACCTAAAGCTATAACTAAATCGTAAGTCTGTAATCAAGACCTAGTTCTATCACTAAGACCTTATGTTAAAACTAAGACCTAACTAATTCTACATTTCAAAATCCGTTTTCTACTTCTGCGTCTAAATCAACAAAAAACATTGAGCCCCCCCCCCCCCCGTTCCCCCACCACTTTGCTCACGTCTGCATAAAGTGGAAATGACGTCATCACAAAGTACCAGGTCTTTTCGTACCAATGTTTTTAACTTTTTTTTTTTTTGGTCATTTTTACAATTAGTCATTTGTGTCTTGTGAAAAACTGATTATATTGGTTTTGATAGATCATTTACATATTTTTAAAAAGAGATTTCATTTGAAACCCACGTCGTAGGATTTATTACTATCTAAATAGTGGCTGCTATAAAAAAAATAAATGTTTTGGGTACGGTGCATCCGGGCCCATAAATTGTATATTATATGATGAGCATCCAGTGCTAGGTCTACCTGTCCTCAAAATCAGTAGGTCAAGTTGGATAATGTATCGATAGCTGTACACATACATACAGTGAATATACATACGTCGCCCCTTTTGTCAGAGAATACTATAACTATTTTACTATTGACTACGTGCCTTAGTGACATCCACACGGGCCTTAGGCTATCTTATAAAATACAGACATGATTTAAAAGAAAAAGAAGATGATTACTGTGGTCCTACCGGCCCATTTGGGTAGGACCCACCGGCATTTGCCCGAATGCCCATATAGCCAGTCCGCCCCTGGTACGGTGTGTACAATCATTTATTGTCGATGGCAACGCATGCATCAATAAAAAAACACCAATTAGTTTATTAAGTAGTTGTAATTGATTAATTAGGCTTTATATAGGAAAAAGAAGATATATCTTGCAGTATTGAGATAGTGTATTAATTTTGTTTGTTATTTCCCTTAGATGAGCTTTGTTTTTAATATTTCCCTTGTTTTTATTGTTTTAAAGTGTAACAAATAGGCCTTAGTACAAAGTGTAACAATAGGCCTTGATACAAAGTGTAACAATAGGGCCTTGATACAAAGTGTAACAATAGGGCCTTGATACGAAGTGTAACAATAGGCCTTGATACAAAGTGTAACAATAGGGCCTTGATACAAAGTGTAACAATAGGGCCTTGATACAAAGTGTAACAATAGGGCCTTGATACAAAGTGTAACAATAGGGCCTTGATACAAAGTGTAACAATAGGCCTTGATACAAAGTGTAACAATAGGCCTTGATACAAAGTGTAACAATAGGCCTTGATACAAAGTGTAACAATAGGCCTTGATACAAATTGTAACAATAGGCCTTGATACAAAGGTTTTCATTGACTGTTACTTTGAGGATAGATGTTGCAGATAACTGAATCAGAATCCAATGAAGGAATCACAAGACAGTAGAACTCTCGCTAGCTAGTTGTAATTGCTGTAAGCAGTATATTCCTAGTGACAACATTGCTAGCGTGTTGTGAGGTCTTCACTGAGAAGGATCTAACTTTTATACATTGTGCAATGTCTTGAACAGCTGCAGGTTAAAGTTTAACATAGTTGACAAACGCTGTGCTAGATTTCTTCAGCTTGACTGGCCGCGGAGTCACTTTGACCGTAAACAGGTTTCATTTTGTTTCTTCAATAAGTACTTTGTCTTTTTTTTTTTTTTTAATTCAGCCAAGCATGACTTTTGTAAAGGTCATTTTTTTATATTCAGAGACAGGTAATATTGTGTGTGTATGTTCTAGCTAAACATATACATGTATGACCCGGGTATACGTGTGTAATAGACTACACATCAACGTTGACTTTATTTTTTAATTACCTGTGATCAACTTTCTATCTGGAAACATTTTGCTTGATTTCCTGTTTGTTCAGTAGGATTTATGATTCGTTGATTTAAAATCTATGTTTTAATTTGGCTTAAACAAGATTACTTCACGTGAACAGAAAGAGTGATTTAATTAAAACAAAAAACAGAACTAAATAAATCAACCTGTTGTAATTGGATATTTTCATGCTTGGATAAATAGCAAACATTGTGGTCTAACCGGTGTACAGAATACGAAAGTATTGATGCGAAGTATTTTAATAAACTGTATCATATTTTGTAAGCTCCTTCCATCAATTTAGAATCACATTTCCTGGCATCTTTCTTGCAGCACAAGGTAATTTTTTATTATTTAGTTTCCTGCAGTGATCTTTTGGTTAAAAATAGCTTTTGTATAGCGTGATTATATGCTATATTAGACTGGACAAGGAGATTTTTTTAACACTACAAAAAATGTGAAATTTTGTAGAAAGTTGGATCAAGGCGTTGTTTTGTAAAGTAGTTCAAAGAAGTAAAATTGTTGGTTTTTTTCAACCCTAACCTATGTAACATAATTTAATATATATAGATAATAATTTCAAATATTTTTGTGTTCTAATTAATTCGCAGCGGAAATTCTACAAAGACGTCATCATTACGTAACATTTTCGGGAATTTCCAAACACTAAGCTAAAGCAGTCAAGAGGCTACCTTTGCTAGCTAGGAATCCACATATTGATGAAACTACAAAAAAATCAAACAAAGCATTAGGATTTATTAAAAGAAATTTCTATAAATCAAATAAGAACATAAAACTAAAATGTTACTTAACCTTGGTTAGGCCAATAATAGAATATGCATCCTCCGTTTGGGACCCCTCAACTCAAGAAAACATTAAGAAACTGGAACAGACACAAAATAGAGCAGTGAGATTCATAACAAACGAATATTCACATTTGACTAGAGTAACACCTTTAGTAAAATCACTAAATTTAGAAAGCCTTCAGGACAGAAGGCTCAAAAGTAAAGTAGCAATCATACATAAAACACTGAACCATAATCTTCAAATACAAAAACAAAATTTAATAAAATACTCTGAAAGACACAAAGATAAAGGCACATTCCTCGTCCCATATGCTAGGACAAATTTGTACAAATACTCCTTCTTCCCTAGTGCTATTAGAGCATGGAATGGGTTGCCTGAGCTAGCCAGGAAAACCAGTGACTTGGCAGAATTTAAGTCATTGGTTAATATGCATGACTAAATGCATGACGCGTAGGACGTAATCATCTTCTTTTTTGAAGTAACGTCTGTATTATATAAGATAAGATAAGGACCTTCCGGAAGATAAATTTAGGTATAATAGGGGAGATAATAATAATTTAGACATTCCGTTAAGAGAAAGGTTTAGGGTTAGACAGCCTGATTTAACGTTAGTAATATCAATATATTGTATTCCGTTATATTATTGTTATAAACCTGGTGGTGGCACAGATGGGGGTAGTGGTGTGTGTGTAGTCAGCCGACGCAAATCGCCCCAGGCCAGCGCTAGACGAGCGGTCAACCGTGACGAGTTACGACGATCGGCCGAGACGAGTGTCAACAAGAGAGTTCGGGAAGGATCGCCGACGTGAACAGAGCTCAGGGGCGTCACGAGAGTTGTAGTCATCTGACCACCTAGAAACGTCGAGCGGCGTTCTGTCCGGTTCGAGAAGGCCAGTATGGACCATGTATAAGAGCGGAGGTGACGCAGTCAAGACGGTTCAGAAAGCGGGTTCACGGCAGGGGTTCAGAGCCCGGTTCACTACAGTCTGGTCGACTACAGCACAGTTCAGCGGTGTGGTTCTGTACGGAGCATTACGACGGTTCAGTGCGGAGTATTATCAAGTACAGTTGAGACGAATGGCGTCTTGATCTTGGTCTGCGATCGAGTCCGACACAACGAGCCTAGTGTGTGAAGTCAGTCCTGAACTGTTGAACCCAGTGCAAGCCCGGAACGAGACGGAGAGGCCAGTGCAAGAGTTGATACTGCGGAACGGTGTTATCGGAGAGATATTTGTACAGTGTACGTATTGCCAATTGTACAGTATTGGCTGTTATTTATTCAACTATTAAAGTGTTACGTTACTTTGGAGCCCTGAGTTGTCAAGTTCTTTAAGTTGGTGGTGTATGGTGCAGTTTGCAGAGAGCCTGGATAGTGAGATTCGTAACACTGGTGTCAGAAGTGGGATCGGATCGGAATCGGATTGGATCGGATCTATTATGGCTCGTCTGAAACTGCTGTACGAACTTGAATTTATAGAACTGAGGCGAGAACTGCGTGAACGAGGGCTGAAGAACGGCGGAAAGAAGGAAACCTTACAAGCACGCCTCCGAGAAGACATTGTGGAAGAAGGGGAAGATCCGGAGACATATCTGTTTGAAATTAAACCAACTTTAGGAGAGCTCTTGCACAAACAGCTAGATGAATGGAAGGAAGAGTTGCGGGCTATGAATACGACATGGAAGAAGTCCAACGAAGAGACCTGTACCAAGCTTGAAAAGATGTATATTTCGGTGAAGGAAATCACGAGCCCCATGGTGAAGACGATGGACGTGTTGGAAGAAACCCCGTACGACCAAGGAGACATGAAAGATAAAGGAGCTGCGCCATCGTTAAACAATGAACAAAGCTTTGAAGAAATATGCAGTGACAACGGCAATGCTGATGAATGTGGTGCTGCCTGTCAATCTGAAAACAGGGAGTACAGACCTGTGGAGCCGAAAGAGACAGATGAAGAGGCAATGGAAGCTGCCCATAGTTCGAACGAATATTGTGCTGAAGCTTTACCTGATATGAGCACCTCAAACAGCAAAACAGATCAAGAGAACGCTGATTCTGCCTACAAGCCTGTTGCTGAGGGAGGTTTACATGATGAAAGCTACCAGCGAGGCTTGGACCCTAGAGAAGTTCGTCCAGATGCTAAGCTCAGCGAGAGAAGCCCTGGTGGTGATAATGAGGACCCATTGAAACCTGACGAAGCCGTTGAGAGACATATGCAAGTCGAGAGATACCAGCCAGGTCCGAACCTAACAGACGTTGGTCCAGCTGCCAAGACTGGAGAGGAAAGTCCTGATGGTGGTAAAGAGAATCCAAGGCAGTCTGACGTTGACATTGATGGACATTTGAAAGACGAAAGTCATCGACAAGGTCTGAAACCAAGTGATGGGCCCGATACTGAGACGAGAGAGAGAGGTCCTGATGGTGGTGAGGAAAGCCGAATGGAGCCTGAAGCCGAAGACGAGGGACCTTTGCACGAGGAGTGTTGCAAACCTGCCCCACGAGCATGCCCTCCAGACAAGGCTGAAGATGATGACCTATTCCACAATTCCCTGTCCTGTGGATTTGAAGCCCATCTCAGTCCTTCTTCGCAAAGCCCTATGAAGCCACCTCTTTTACCAACAATCTTGGTATCCCCAGCCCTTACATCCTATACCTCTCCATGTGCCAAACGGCTGCACTCAATACCGAACGACAAGAGAGCGACGCGACCACGACATCACTGCAACCACATGAAGACCAACTGGTGGAGAAGAAGAAGACTACTTTTGTTGAATGCAAGATGGATGACGATGCAATCTCGATATCACTGCAACCACACGAAGACCAACTGGCGGAGAAGAAGAAGAAGGCGACTTTTGCTGAGTGCAATATGGATGACCATGAGATCACGAGGTCGATACAACCAGATGAAGGCTAACTGGAGGAAAAGAAGAAAACGTTTACTAAATTCAACATGGGTGGCGATGAAAGCACGACGGCGAGGCAAACAGTTGAAGGCCAACTGGGGGAGAAGAAGGAAGCAGACTGCAACATGGATGGCTCCATCAAGCTCAAGAGGCACGCCAACTGCCACCGATCGACCCCCGCCTGCAGCGATGAAACTTTACAGCCAATGTCATGATGTTGATTCTGTCCGGGACGGACAGATCTAAGGAGGGGGCAGTGTTATAAACCTGGTGGTGGCACAGATGGGGGTAGTGGTGTGTGTGTAGTCAGCCGACGCAAATCGCCCCAGGCCAGCGCTAGACGAGCGGTCAACCGTAACGAGTTACGACGATCGGCCGAGACGAGTGTCAACAAGAGAGCTCGGGAAGGATCGCCGACGTGAACAGAGCTCAGGGGCGTCACGAGAGTTGTAGTCATCTGACCACCTAGAAACGTCGAGCGGCGTTCTGTCCGGTTTGAGAAGGCCAGTATGGACCCTATATAAGAGCGGAGGTGACGCAGTCAAGACGGTTCAGAAAGCGGGTTCACGGCAGGGGTTCAGAGCCCGGTTCACTACAGTCTGGTCGACTACAGCACAGTTCAGCGGTGTGGTTCTGTACGGAGCATTACGACGGTTCAGTGCGGAGTACTGTCAAGTACAATTGAGACGGCTGGCGTCTTGATCTTGGTCTGCGATCGAGTCCGACACAACGAGCCTAGTGTGTGAAGTCAGTCCTGAACTGTTGAACCCAGTGCAAGCCCGGAACGAGACGGAGAGGCCAGTGCAAGAGTTGATACTGCGGAACGGTGTTATCGGAGAGATATTTGTAAAATGTACGTATTGCCAATTGTACAGTATTGGCTGTTATTTATTCAACTATTAAAGTGTTACGTTACTTTGGAGCCCTGAGTTGTCAAGTTCTTTAAGTTGGTGGTGTATGGTGCAGTTTACAGAGAGCCTGGATAGTGAGATTCGTAACATTATATTTGAAGAACTACAGCCCAACAGTGCAGTGTTACATTATTCATATATTTTACTCAAATGCTTCAATATGACTAAGAGCTTTCGAAAACATTTTTTTTCTTCAGATTTTGTCTATTGGTCATGAACCGACCGTTTCGATTAGTTGTGATTAAATTATTTCTGCAAAAGGAGCTTCCGGTGACACTCAAGTCAAGGTCTCCAAGCACATCACCATCCTGTTGGGTCCGTTCGAAATGGATATCCACCTCATCACTCATAGGTCCGGACAACGTAGTCCGCAGTCACTTGCCGGACATCAACATACCTACCAATGTCACATTTCACCAGTTCCTGTTTGAGAAGTGTGACCAGTACAAGAATCTGGTGGCTGTGGTAAGTAGTGTCACACCACTTTTAGCACAAGTATTTTCTCTCAAATCTGGGTTTTAATAGGGTCATATATTGTCATTATACGTCACGCCTAATTAGACATTTTATATTGGAGAATAAATCTTTTATAAATATATGTGTGAAGCTTACCTGCTAATTCAACCTTGTGTCTTTAGTCAAGATGCAACCCCCCCCCAGAAATACAAGTTTAGTATATCTAGCTCTTTATCATAAGGACCTTTTCGTTAATAGTTTGACTCTCTGGTTTACAGGAAGATTTCTTAAGCGGACAGACCTATACTTTTGCCCAACTCAAAGAAAAGGCCATTAAAGTGGCTAGTGGCCTGCATCGTTTAGGCTACCGTAAAGGGGACGTTATCTCTGTGTACTCTCCAAACCATGTCCACTACCCTGTTCTGATGTTGGCCTGTGCCGCCACTGGCGTGTGGTTCAGTGCTGTCAACCCTTCCTATAAAGAAGGTAAATAGGTTGATATCATTAATTTTCAGGCGAAGTAAACCTCCTAAAGCAGTGATGCCCAACCTAATTCGACCTGCGGGCCATTTTCATTTCCAACACACGTGTAGCGGGCCACATGACTGACAAGGTTTAACAATGACATGAAATCGACCTGAAACATTGGAAAATTATCTTTTTTTTTTTACACTTCGGAAAGTGGTTTTCATTTCTCTATTTAAAATGTGAGAAACATTGTAGCTAGCTTTTTTGTAAATATTCTCATCAATCCTTCAATCTCTAGGCGTAGTTTAACAATCTTTTATTTGCGGCTCAAATAAAAAAAAAAATGCCGTCATATTTGTTTTCTAAGGCCTTTATATGTGTTTAAAAAAAAACAACAACCACACTTTCTTTACAAATTAAATATGTTGGCTAATTATCATGTTCCACACAAAAAAGTAAAGATCCGTTCACTTCTCCTGGTAGATTCTACATTCAGGTCCCATTACAGAAATGCACATGTGTTAAAGGTTAATAGTGAGGGCCCTAAACCCCTTATTTTATGAAAAGGGGGGGGGGGTCTATACTTTGTTCTGAAGTTTCGGCGGGCCGAATAGAACCACGTCGCGGGCCGGATGTGGCCCGCGGCCGTAATTTGGGCATCACTGTCCTAAAGAAATCATGCTTCATTCACAATTTGCGTTCTTTTCAGACGAATTACGTCGCCAGTTACTTCATAGCGGTTCTAAAGCTGTGTTTACGACACCCAGCTCTGCTTCCCTAGTTTCGACCGTGGTGAAATGTAGAGACAGTCTAGTGAAAGTAAGATGAACTTCTGTTAAACATGTACAGATAACTTTACAATTAGTTTTTTTTTTAAATATTGAAAAAAAACAACAACAACACTTTTCAACAATTTGGTTTAAGATGAAGAGTTACAATATTAGTGTTGATAAGATGTTTGAAATTTGAAGTTCACTATATGGACATCCAGGAGTTCCGGTATTCTTGCGACATAAATATACAAAACATTTAGTAACGACAGTCAATCTATTGACTGTTATTGTACTTTTACAGAGTTAACTTTGCATGCTGAAATACATTAAAAAAAAAAACCTTTAGAGAAAACAATGTATGAAGTATATTGACAAATTCCTGGGGGAAATTCCCCGCCACACGTGGTGTCACTATGGACGTGGAGTAAGTTTTCCAAAATGGAGAAAAATGAGGGAGCCTCCAACTCTAACCTGAACCTGCAGGCTCGACTGCTGAAGAGCTTTGTTGGTAGGCGTTTGGGTGTTGAGCTCTGGCATGGGCTTGCACGCTCTTTGGTTTAGGAACTGTCTGTCAGAGTTAAGATCAAATGCTGAAATTGAACAAACGACGCTCTGTAGTGAAGTTGATCTCACAGCTGACTTCTGTATCCACAGGATCTCTTTGTGTTTGGCTCAGCGGAAGGATTTCAAGGATTTCGGCCGTTCCAATATTTACTGGATGACGATGGTCGAATGTTTCCAGACGTGGATATTAATCCAGTGGAGGATGTTTTTATTTTACCTTACTCTAGCGGTACAACTGGATTACCTAAAGGTGTTATGTTAACACATTATAACTGCATGGCCAACTGTCTACAGATTGCGTGAGTTTGTTTTTTTCCTATTTTAGAACTGCGCATGCGTATCGTTTTGGGAAGCATTATTTGTCACACCTGTGATTGTATTGGAGATTTCCATTCTACCTCATAGAACTATAAATAGCAACCTGTTTTTGGTGTATCCGGTGTACAGACTGTGCTACGTACTTGAACAAGTTACAGTTAATAGTTTGTTTTCACAATAATCTCGTGCAATGCAGTAGTGCATTCCTTTCTTTAAACACATAATTGATTACGTACAGGAGTCTCCACCAACTCTCTTGTTCCATTGTTTTCATTCATAAACATGCTTTTATATTGTGCTAATCAAGAGAAAAAGATTGAAACATATTCCTCGTAAAGAAATACTAATATGATTCTTTATAAATAGTATACTATTAAATCAATACTTAATCAATCTAAAATTATTTCGTTAGTTCAATCTTATAAATATTGGCATTATCAACTTTCCGAAAACCTTTTAAAAAAGTCCTGTAGGGAATCGACACCGAAGGCGCCATAATGCCGATTGATCGCTGGAAAGTTTTCTATCTAGTGAACAGTCATGGAACGGAGGCTCTTCACCCCTAGTCCAGTTTGAGGGTTCCTAACAGTAGGAGAGAGCAGATTCGGTCCACTCGCTCTAAGCAGCCGAGGACAGCGCTAACCACGGGGAATTTACCTCACATTCCTATACGGTAACCGCCACAAAACAGTGCAAGGGTCGCCAATTTAGCTGTCCAGTGTTTATGATGACACCCATTGTGGAACGACGTTGCGAACGTTTTGGACTGGGCTACTGGGCTGTTTGTTCCATTCCCACCCGAGTGAGATTTAAAAATAACAACAACAAGAGCTCGCTCAGCCAAGTTAGCCCGGAAGTGACCTTATTAACTCCTTAGTTCTTAGTCTACATTAGTTCCACATCAAGACGTTTCCACAGAGGTGCCAAGTTGAGGTGACGGGAGATGGAATCCTCCGTTTCCAAAAATCTGAACTAGTGTGTCCTTTTCGAAACCATAACATTTCAACATTCTTGTCTTCCTATTTCTATCCCATAATTTCTTGGGTAGTTAATGGCACCCCACTTGGAAGTTTTAAGTCATCTGCTTCAGTTTGTAAAGATGAAATATTCCAATGTACACAATAACATACTGCTGTAATTTTGTTTTAAGTTGTAAGGTGACAAGATCACATTAGTCCAGCTATAGTAAGTTTTTTTTGTATTTCCAAACTATACTGGGTTTCTGAATGAACTTGAAACATCAGCGTTCAATGTATCAACCATGTGTCTGAAAATTCATTTCTTTTCCCGCATCTTCATTCATGCTGATATAGTCAATATGTTCTTTTTGGCTTCTTTATTTTTCCCTCGTGGACTGCAAGGCATTTTAAGTTTGTTATTGATTGTTCTTTGGTTTCTTTTAATCAAGTTTCCAAATGACACATTGAATAACTAGAAGAGAAATTTCTTTTTTTTTAATCTTCTTCCAATACAACTATGAGTTTTAAATTCGAACAATTTCACAGTAATCTTACTGTAGCATCCGGTGTTGTCTTACTATGTATTCATCAATGTTATATCACTACTTTAATTTACGAAGTATAATGTTTGTTTCCAAGTATATTTTATATTTCATTGGAATACAAATCCAACTTTGTCATTGCTTCCAGTTGACCTTGAACAATAAAATATCAAAGGTTTTCATTCACAACGTTATTTCAACAGCTCAAGTCTGCCCACTAGCCCAGAGGATCGTGTGCTTGGATTACTGCCCTTGTTTCATCTCTTCGGAATGATTGTTGTTCAGTTTTCTGTTCTTCTAGGTGGTAGCTCAGTTGTCTACCTTCCAAAGTTTGAGCCTGAGACATTTCTCAAATGTCTGCAAGACAAACAGGTACACTATGACTTTGGGAAAGATAAATCAGGACTACGCTCATGAACACCCTTGAGAGTAAACAATGTTCAATTTTGTGTGACAGACTTAGTTCAATAAGTGTATTTAGAGTAAGACCCATGTCTCTATTCACTAGATTACACTGGCTCACCTGGTACCTCCACTTGTAGTCTTCCTTGCCAAACATCCACTTGTCAGTCAATACAATTTGAGATCCGTCCAGAGAATTTTTTGTGGCGCTGCACCGCTGGGTCCAGAGCTGACTGCAGAGTTTTTAAAGAGACTCGACCATGGCCTCAAAATCAATCAAGGTAGATTGAAATAATGTGCTTACAATCAATTAAGGTAGGTAACTGAAATAATGCGTTAAAAGTCGGTCTGGGTAAATAAAACAGAAATGATGTGTTTAAAATCAATCAATGTAGATAATAGAATTGGTGCAGGATTTTTAGAGAACTGTAAAATAAATGTTAATGTTACATATTACAAGTGTAATCACTAAAATAATATTGTGCTATAGTTATAATATATATGCCAATGAGAAATCATATAAGTTGTACGTTCTATTTGTGTTAATAATTTGTAGTTTATATCCACACTAATGCCAGCTACTATTTCTTCTATATACACAAACTGTTATCATTCGGCTGAATTAACCAGTGTTAATAGGGCATTAGAAGCAGAAACCATGTTCCGTAAAGACAGAGGAAGAGAGAGAGAGAGAGAGAACAAGGGAGCGATGCATAGAGGGAGGGAGAGAGAATGTTTGTGAGTGTAAGAAGGAGGAGCAAAGTAAATAGTATTTCGCCGACCATAGCTCGTACTTAACACTAGGGTTCAGCAATTTAGATACAATCTACACTTGAGAAGTCCTTGCAGAGCAACTTAGAGCCTAAGAACAATAACTCTGCAAATTATTACAGTACCCTCATAACCATGCACCCTTTAAACTTATACTAGTAATAATCTCCCATTTCTATTTCTATAACTAAATGGATTATTGTAATGAAAGGGTTTGGCTCCACTGAAACCATTTCTCCGACCTTGGATGTGACAAGCACCATTGGTTCTGTTGGCTACATGGTCGTGAACACGCTTGGAAAGGTAAACGCTTCTTATTATGTTTTATAAAAACGAAATGGTCAATGCTGCTGAAGTCTTCATCTTTTTTTCTCTGATCACCTCATTGCAAACTTATAGACTATACATGGTGAGAACAAGAAAAACATGAACAATGACTGTTTTAATTAAAAAGACAATGTCCTCCTATATACAACTTATAGAGCGATTGTGTTTCTCTTAATAAGTTATTAATTTTTGATTCAAAACAATGGAACATTTTTTACCCCGCCCTCTCCTCTCCCTCACCCGAGAAAGAGCCCTGGTTAAGTGATTGTATAGATCTACTCAACTTTATACTATTCCAATGATAGGCTTTTAGATCTAGACATAGAAGACGATTTTTTAAAACTCTTGAATCAATAATGATTTACATTCGGAAATTCCCTAACGCTTTTAGTCGTTTCAAGAACGCGATAACCCATTCAAAACTGATGGTTGATCTAGACCTAGATCTAGTTCTCTAGCCAAATTTTTACTTGAAAAATTATAACTGTCAAACTAGAGTTTTCCCCATTCTTCTTATTGTCATTGCTTTAGCACATATCGTGGTTTGTCATGATGTGAGGGCCTGGTCCAATCTCTTGTCAGCCTGAGTTGGGAGGGGGTATCTGGGAGGAAGTTTCCTCGCTGCCTTTTGGGTGCCCAGCAATCATAGCTTGGTTCAAATCTATTTTTAAAAAATTGGTTTACATGGGGATTGGAACTGAATCTATCTTGTTAGCCACATGGTATAGGCCACTAAGTGACACTTCTGCTAAGCTCATGGTTTCTCTTTACACTCTTTCTAACCAGTTTGTGAGCACAGAAAATAAAACACTGCCACCTGGTGGAGTTGGCGAGTTCTGTGTGAAAGGTCCTCAGGTCATGAAAGGTTATTATAAGAATAAACAGGCGACTGATGAGATGATTGAACCGAATGGCTGGATTCATACAGGTAGTTCACTGACCGAGAAATCTCTGCATTTGGCTTTATCAAATCAGTCTCATGCTTATAATGTTACAACGGTTAGAGGCTCTGCTTAAATTTAAATGAGTCAAATCAATTTTTTTGTTCATATTACATTTAGGTGATGTTGGCTATGTCTCTGAGAGTGGTTTGATCTACATACAAGACAGAATTAAAGATATCATCAAATATAAAGGCTTTCAAGTAAGTCATTTGATGTTATACGATTTATAAAATTTACTTTCCGATTTATTTCATCGGTATTATGTCAAAGTATTTAGTTAAATATCAAGACTACGTCCAACGAGGTATCAGAATCATTAAATGTAAGAGAAATAAAAAGAAACAAAACATTGACGAGTGATGTGGACATTCATCTAAGATCTAAGATTTCATTTTGTATGTTTACTTGACACTGTTCTTTGGATTCACTTTCAATTCTAGATTTAGAATCAATATTAACAATGTAAAACAAAATTCTTAAAAAAACAACAACAACAACGACATAGATTACATTAAGTGTAATTGTATCAACTAGTTTGGATCAGTCATAGAATTCAATGTGTAATAGCTTTAGACCAACAATAATAAATCTATAATAAATAATGAAACTACTTAGTACTTGAGAGCAAATATCATTTCAACTAGGCGCCGAGAATTTTCAATGCATTTTTTGTGTTATTGATTAATTACGATTTTCATCCAGGTTCCCCCAGCTGAGCTTGAAGCCTTGCTGTTGGGTCATCCAGATGTCCAGGATGTGGCCGTGTTGGGAGTACCCGACTTAGAATGTGGAGAGTTACCCAAAGCTTTTGTTGTCAAGAAACCAGGGTCAAAGGTCAACGAACAGGAACTTCTGAAATATGTTGAAGGTAAATACCATGAAAATTCATTACGTGGGTGAATCTGTACATTGTGGGTTGGAACTTTTTCATAAATTGGAGGCCAATCCATCAGTACAAAGCTTTTTGTTTTTGGTTGCCGGTATAACACTGTAGAGACGTATTAATAAAAAATGTATTTTTCAAAAACCATAAAATAATTGGTGTGAACATTTAAGTAGAATCAAATTTAAAAAAAAATGAACTGTCAGCAGAGGACAGATTGATGCAAGTAACCTCTAGTGTGAACATCTCATAGATATCAGCCGAGGGCAGATTGATGCAAGTAACCTTTAGTGTGAACATGTCATAGATATCAGCAGAGGACAGATTGATGCAAGTAACCTTTAGTGTGAACATCTCATAGATATCAGCAGAGGGCAGATTGATGCAACTAACCTTTAGTGTGAACATGTCATAGATATCAGCAGAGGACAGATTTATGCAAGTAACCTTTAGTGTGAACATCTCATAGATATCAGCAGAGGACAGTTTGATGCAACTAACCTTTAGTGTGAACATGTCATAGATATCAGCAGAGGACAGATTGATGCAAGTAACCTTTAGTATGAACATCTCATAGATATCAGCAGAGGACAGATTGATGCAAGTAACCTTTAGTGTGAACATGTCATAGATATCAGCAGAGGGCAGATTGATGCAAGTAACCTTTAGTGTGAACATGTAATAGATATCAGCCGAGGACAGATTGATGCAAGTAACCTTTAGTGTGAACATCTCATAGATATCAGCAAATCTCAAATAAGAACAGAAACTTTTTTGTATTCTCAAAATTTTGTCTTTAGTTTTGTGTTTTAATGTGCAGTGTATTGGTAATTTTTTTTTTCAAGCGTTTGAGTTATTATACTTGTTCTAAACTTTTTTTTTCTCTTTAGATCGAGTCTCGCACATTAAAAGATTACGAGCTGGAGTTCTATTTATAGATGAGATTCCCAAGAACCCTAGCGGGAAAATATTAAGAAAGATTATTAGAAATAAATATTTATGATATACAAATAAAGAGATCATAAAAACTAATGTCAGCTGTTTTTTAAATTTATTTCCTACATTCTTGGAACTTTGTTTCTTGGTTTTTCCCTCTACGTTTCACATTTGGAAATGAAATGGTGTTCGTGTTTCTTGTTTGCCTCCTGGCAGATTTGTGTTTTTCAGTTTCTATATTTCTATAAATAGTTCACTGATTTAATAAAGACAATGTCAGCGTATTTCTTTGATGCGGGTTTGTATCTCAAAACATTTTCCTCTAGATCTAGATCAAGGTGTGCTCGTTGAAAAGTGTGATTGCGTATGTTTGTTGCAAGTTTATATAATCGAGATCAATAGAAGTCACTGTCACAGTCCAGTTTTAGAACCTCTGTGACATGAAGTGACACTCAGTCACCTATTGTAATATTCCGTGCGGGCAAGCACGAGGATATGTGAATAAGTTAAAGGACTCTAAAATAAGGGTCAATGTTAAGCAGTTAGTGAAGAACTCCAGCAGAGAGTGGATGTAAGATTTTCTCTGTCTGTAATATGTACCTTAATGAATTTGATCTAATGTTAACTTGAGAGATTTCTTCGGACTTATATTGTGAACATTTCATTGATGTGATTACTTATTCCACATGGCATGAGCAGCCAGTATTTATTGGTTTATATTTTGTGACGGCTGAAGTCGCCAGTAACTTTTGTGATTCATATTCTATATGTAATAAAATTATCGTCTGCTACAAGAGCGTTTATTAATAATTCGGAACGTTTGTGCTTGAAGAGTTCAGTACGCTTGTACTCACGCACCTGCAAATATAGTGCGTATCAGAAAGTATCTACTTAAGGAACAATACCTACAACACACGGACACATGCACGTCGTCACGCCTACAACTAAAACCAGGCAGCGACAGTCACGTGACAGGCCTGTACGACAGGGCCGGTCAATTCGAGGATGAAAGAGCCAAAAAAAAAGGGGTCTGATAGAATTTGAGAACCAAATAATAACATTGTGTTAGGGAAGGGGAACATTGCGGGCCTTTCTTTTATGTAAAAAGTGATACATGGTAAAAAAATATTTTTATTTCCAAGTATTTCAACCGTAGCGCGTGTTCTATAACTATGAATGCTGTGATTTAAATTAGATTTATCACCGAAAAAATGAAAATAAAATTTGGTGGTTATTAAGATTGTCTTACAAGAAAACAAAGTGCCCATTTCTTATCTTGCGATCTATAAAGTGTCACGTGACATTAACTTTCCTCAATGATTGTCAGGTATCCATTAGAGTGAACTCATTGATCTTAAAAAAATAACATTCTTCCTTGGGATTTGAACCCGACACCCCTCGGCTAAGAAGCCACCAAAGGGCCAGTATTAATGGTAAAAACAACCGTATGGTGTGTTTATGTCTATTTATCTCCCCTTCCCTTTTCCCCTAACACGAGAAAGTAACTGTTCAACGATGTCCATCTAAATCTGGATCTTTACATTAAAAACAATCCTGCGTAGAATAGTATTATACAAATAACAAACGAATGTATTATGAAATAGTCACTTCACGTTGACAAAACACTCTATAGTGTTGTGTTGTCTTTATATGAGAAAAGAGTCCTTGTAATCACAACAAATTTCCGTAAGGATCAATAAAGCAGTCTTAGTCTTAGTCTTAGTCTTATAGGCCTACTGGTTTTCGTGTTAAAAACAAAACAATAAAGACCAAGACCAGTGTTTACAATCGCGTTAACCGTCTGTTCTCTGGCGCCTCGTGACGTTTCAGATTTACGTTTGACAGTTTTGTAGAGCAAATATTCATTAGCGACCAAAAAAAAAATGTTCTCAATTTGGTAAGCAGAAAGAATATTAATTAATAAAACAGAAATCACTCATTATAAATATTGTTATACCTCTGCCATGCACACCGCCATCCGGAATACTAATGCTAATGCTTAGAAAGACACACAAAGATAAAGGCACATTCCTGGTTCCATTTGCTAGGACAAACGTGTACAAAAGCTCCTTCTTCCCTAGCGCTATTAGAGCATGGAATGGGTTGCCTGAGCCAGCCAGGAAAACCAGTGACTTGGCAGAATTTAGGTCATTGGTTAATATGCATGACTAAATGCATGGGACGTAATCATCTTCTTTTTTGAAGAAACGTCTGTATTATATAAGATAAGAAAAGAAGGTGCGCACTGTTAGAGACTAGATTGAGAAGGATGTTTACATTAGAGAGAAGCAACTCTGTTTCGTCCAAGTCTACAACTCATAAAGAAGCTATGCTCAAGGCAGATAATTTATTATGTGTTTGTGATCTTCTGTTAGTAAACGACAGTTTACGTTGGGTCGCCTCCCTTCAAATTATTACAATATTTGTACAATTCGAACAAGAACGGTGGGAAGATTTACAAATACTAGTCCACTTACACAGCATCTGATTACACACCAAATCATCTACACGGTCAAGTGATCTAGTAGTTCATTTCGAAATGTTATGGAAACACACAAAAACCTGTATTAAACCTCTTACTAACAATGGTAAAAAAAATGTACTCATCTTTTAGCATTCCAAATGCAGGCAAACGCATACGAGACATTAAAATAAATAAATATTAGGATTCTATTTAATTCCATTTCTGTTTTCGCTCATCAATAGCAAGTGTCACAAGTATTTAGGTTTGTAGTAGAGATTGCTTTGAAAAAACAGAAACGATTTTTATCAAAGAATATTTTTTTTTGGGTGTGGGGGGGGGGGAGTGTAGAAATACATGATAAAGATGCAACTTTAATTTTTGAAAAACATATTTTCTGATCATATTTCATTAGTAAACTGTAGAAAACAATATACAGCGATTGGACTCCACGATGACCTGCTAACTAAAACACAATAGCCATATCACTTTGCAAGATCTTCTTTCAGGGAACGGTACCAGGAAAAAAAGAAGAAGAGGCAGACAGAGAAAGCGATGGGAAGACAACATAAAAGAATGGGCAGAAAGAAAGAGATTCTTCTATCTAATAGAGAAAGACGGTCAACAGATCTTGAGTGGTGCCCCAACGGTTCGACAAACTAAGGGTTAGGTCGGTTAGGTGAAGGTGAAGCTGAGATTGCAAAATTTACGAAAATGTTGCCCTGATGCCAGGTGACATACCTAGCGATCAAAAAAAAGAAAAAATTTGGTCAAAAAATAATTCTGCATAATTTGTAATTTGTGTAAAATTACTGTTTAAACTTAATGGAAGTTTCTGTAGACAAGAAAGCTCCTATCGTTGTAGCATGTTTTTTTTTTAAATAATTTAAAACTGCTTTCTGTCCAAATGCTGTCGTTTATAATCAAAATGTATGGTCTACAACTATTTCTCCTAGTAGGAAGAGCGTTGGGTTTAAAACAGTGTTTTTCAAACTTACTTTTAGATAAGCCCCTCAATATTACGTTCACGCTCCTTTTATCAGTTAGGGGATCTGGGGAGCGCTGAAATCTCCCTAAACACGTACTGGTCGGAGCCCAGGGCCAAGCGTTTCCCTGCATCCAAAATTCATTATCTTTTGGTCTACAATGCACAATTACTCCTAGTAAAAAGAGTTCAGTTCAAGTACATTTAAATTAAGAAGTTGTGGTTGTGTAATAAACATTCGATGCAATTAATTGTGTATGATTGTCGTAAGGTTAAAGTATTGTTCAGAAAGTACTCTTGCAGCGGGGTTAATTGTTATGTAAAAAGCTTCAACTGAACAATAGTACGTAACTCGGGAAAAATTTGACCTGAAGCTAGAAAAAGACGCTATAATCCTTAGAAGCTACAGTTTGCTCTATACATATAAACTATTTAGACATTAAAGTATACACTATAGAAGACAATATACATAACACAGGTGGAAACTCCTTTCAGACCTTGCGATCTATAGGGCAAATGATGTAAAGGTCATCTGTTTCTTTGATCCGCGGTTAACGTGGATGTCATTTGGCCAACGAATGTCAGGTAACAATTAGAGCTTGGTGAACTCGAAGTCGCCGAAAGATCCCAAAATTGAAAATCCCAGTCTGCACCAGAATTCGGAAGCCAAACGCTTTATCACTCAGCCACCACAAGATTCGTTTGTCCTTGAACAAAGAAATAATAAGACCAACTCCACGAACTATTTACCAGCACGTCGTGGCACCCTAGGGAGGGGCCGCTCAGTAGTTTGGGAAAAGTTTGTGATCTATAACCTCGTCATCAGTGTGAACAAAAGTTTCAGATATCGTCCGATGGTATTCAAAACAAATATGGCTGCCATAGTCACACTTCGCTGTACTCTAGGCTTACGTCTGGTAAGAATAAAACTTTTTTTGTGTGTTTATTTGCGTACAAACTACTACAAGGAATAGTTCTAGCAATGTTTAGGCTCAGGGTTAGATTTACGTCAATGCGAGGCTGTATGGCCGCTCAGGGTCTTGCCTTTAAAGGAGCCTCCAAAGTTGTAAAAAAAATATAATAAAATATATATTAAATATAAGAAAATATGTGAAATGAAATGATATTAGCTTTATATTTTTATTCACAAATATGACACGATTTGAAAGGGTTAATACTTAAGTGCATTTATATTAAAGCATGAAGGGAGTAGAGGCGTCCAAAAAAAATCCGCCATGTAAATCCTTCAGTGTTTAGGTCAGTGTTTCTCAAACTTTTTTGTCTAGCGGCACAGTAAAAAAAACTACAAAAATTTCGCGGCACACCAAGAAGAGCAACAGTTATATTATAATAAAAAGAAAACAAGATTTTACCTGTTTTTAAGTATTACATTTAATGTGAAGGGTGTTCCCTTTTTCTGAGAGCTCCAGAGTCGACAAACAAACTCGCATTTCATCGTCTATTGTAAGAAGTCTCTCTCTTTTCATAGACTTGATTTCAGTCAGTGCTGAAAATTTAACCTCACAAAACCATGAAGATGCAAATGGAAGAATTATTTTGATTGCTTTTAAACTGATTGCAGGATATAACTTGTTGATTGAAATCCAAAACTTATCCAGGCTTTTCTCGGCAAAACTTGACTTAAGTACTGCATCGTTTTTAAATCAATGAGCTGCTCTGCTTCTTCAGTTGTCAGATTTATAGCTTCATTGTTTCCAAATGGATATGTGACCCATCCATACTCATTACTTCCAACTGTTGGAAAGTAATGCTGCAATGCTGACTGCAGGTGTGTCAAAGTGTCCAGAATTACGGGGGTGATTTCTTTATTTGAAGCACATTCATTGTAAGTAGGAAAGCAGTCGAAGACTCCTTTCGAGATCTTACTTTGCCATAAAGACAATTTTTCACCAAATGAATTCAGTTTTGTGGATGCAGTGATGATGGTTTCTGATGGTCCTTGAAGACTTAAATTCAATTAATTTAATTTGTCAAATAAATCAGAGAAAAATCACCTTAACCCACCAGATCTCGTCATGAATAGAATATCCAAGGTCTTTTTTTTTTCAGTCTCCAAGAATGAAATCAGCTCAGTCTTGAGGTGGCTTTAACACTTTTCCCCCTGGAGAGCAAGCAAATGTTGGTGTGATACAGGAGACATTTGTAGTCTGAATCCATTCCTTCACAAAGCTCTGAGAAAAGTCGGGATGCAAGCGGTCGAGATTTGATGAAGTTTACAACTTCAATCTCTTGACCCAGAGCAGACATCAAATCTTTCGGTAAATATTTGAAGGCAAGAGCTTCTCTGTGGATCAACTAATACATTTGGATTTTCTTGACCCACAAGAGTGACGAATCCCTTTCTATTTCCCTGCATGGATGGACAGCCATCGGTGCAGACGCTGACAGTTTTTCCACTGTAGTTTGAATAGCAAAATGTTTTTCTTCACCACTTTGAAAATATCTTCGCCTTTGGTCGTAGTTTGTAAGTCTTTGCAAAATAAGAATTCGTTGACACATTTTTCATCCTTTATGAACTGAATAAAAGCTATCAGCTGGGCTTTGCCGCTAACGTCAGTGGATTCATCAACTTGAAGAGACCACAGCAGAGACACTTCATCGTCAGTCACGTCGAAGTGTTCGCAGATTTGATCTTGTAAATCTGAAGATAAGTCTTCAATTCTGAGCGAGATAGTATCATTTGACAAAGGAACTTTTTTAACTTTTTCGGCGGCATCGGGTCCAAGGATAGTTTCAACAACAATTGCTAAAGCTGGTGCAATGATTTATTCAGCCTCTGTGTATGCTTTCTTGCGTTTTGCTAAAAAATTGAGCAACCTTAAAACTTGGAATCAATCCCTTTTCTGGCAGCTTTAGATACTTCGTAAATTTCTTAGCTTGTTTATTTTGTTGAGCGTTGATGTTTTCAAAGTAGGCCTATTTCTTCGGTTGCGCTTTTACAGCTGGATATTTTGTTTCCAAGTGTCTCTTCAATTTGCTTGGAACAAGCGCCTCATTGGACAGAGTTGCATTGCAGATCAGACAGAATGGCAATGGAGAATCTTCAGGTCCAGAAGAGATGAAACCATATCCGATGTAGACCATGTAGTCTTCTTTGTACCTTCGTTTAGTTCCTTGCTTTTCATTTTGACGCTTTCGCAGTTTCATTCTTGCTAACGTATTTCTCCATGGATAAGGCTTATTGATAATTTGTTATTATTAGCATACACCTAACAAATTTACATGAAACACATCGCTTATTATTATCGTTACCAATTCAAGAACTGCTGTGCGTCTGCTAAGGCGGCCAACATTTAAGCAATTATAATATTATATATATAGTGGACAATTCCATAACCTGAATAGGTAACACCCCTTTCTGTCACTATGTAGCGACCCACTACTATTACTGGTCGTTGTAAGTGGGGATGTCGTCGCAATGTAAAATAAACATTTAATAGTAGGCAGACCTGTGTAACGCTGCACGTGTGGCGTTCTGAAAACTCCCGCGGCACACCAGCAAATCTTCGGCGGCACACTAGTGTGCCACGACACACATTTTGAGAAACACTGGTTTAGGTTAATACCATATCTACCAAAAAAAAATTTGGATTAATATTTCTTTAACATCTATTCTGAAAAAAAAAAAAGAAAATTATTGGATATAAAAATCGAACACAGTCGTTAAAATAGAGTAGTTTTTGGATTTGTACAAACAGCTCCTACATTCTTCAAAGTATATGGAAGCTGGTAAAAGGGTGAAAGCTGGGTGGAGGCTGGTAAAAGGGTGAAAGCTGGGTGGAGGCTGGTAAAAGGGTGAAAGCTGGTAAAAGGGTGAAAGCTGGGTGGAAGCTGGTAAAAGGGTGAAAGCTGGGTGGAGGCTGGTAAAAGGGTGAAAGCTGGGTGGAGGCTGGTAAAAGGGTGAAAGCTGGTAAAAGGGTGAAAGCTGGTAAAAGGGTGAAAGCTGGGTGGAGGCTGGTAAAAGGGTGAAAACTGGTTGGAAGACAAGTAAAAGAAACTCAACTAAAAATTGAACCATTTATTTCAAGCAAAATTTTCGCAGATCAAAGTATTGCTAGACTGTGGACAGAGCGTGGAGCTAATAACACAAAGGTCGTGGGTTGGATACATACACTATCCAATTGTTTCTCTTTGTTTTTCAATAATGTTTAGTTTACTGTATTATTGAAACATAAGCTAGACATGAATTGAAACAAGAGTATATATGTAATACTTGTTTTTTTGTGTGTGTTTGTTCCAGACGACAAGACCAAGTGTTTACATTGCCAGATTTTATGCTTCGTTTGTAAGTTAGACCAAAAAATACTCTCACGCTTTATTTATTTTTTAAAGCAATATTTTTCTTGTCTGATTAAAAACATTTTAAATATTGAGTTCGTTTAAACAAGAAAGCATTTTTAACTTATTTTTACTAGCCAACAACTAAATTATTTATCAACAATGAGTTCGTGGAGTCAAGAACCAAGCAGTGGACTGATTTAAAAAATCCTGTAAGTCGTACTTTCAAATTTAAAACAAAAATTGAAACTTAATCTAAATGCCAAAAAGTTTCTTACATTTTATTTTGGTTGGTCTCGACATTTTACACTACATTTCAATTTGTTCTCTGTATTGACTATAGGCAACCAACCAGGTTATATCCAGAGTACCAGAAAGTACAATGGCAGAAATGGAAGCTGCAGTTGCTGCAGCTAAAGAAGCTTTTCCCGCTTGGTCCAGATCAACAATTTTATCAAGACAGCAGATTATGTTTAGACTTCACGATCAAATCAGTAAAAATCTGGTCAGTCAGCATTTGGTTTAGTCATAGACTGATTTAGTGGTTAAGTCATAGACTGGTTTAGTTATAGACTGGTTTAGTTATAGACTGGTTTAGTCATAGACTGGTTTAGTTATAGACACAGAAATATTTCTATGGCTTTCGTTTATTAATTTTTTTTTTTAAATTCCCCAAATTTAAGTGAAATAAAAATCATTAAAAATGTCTGAATTGAATATCTAGGCACGTTTAACAGAAATTTTAATTCAAGAATCAGGAAAGACAAGAAGTGATGCAGAACGAGAGAGTCTTCGATGTCTTGGTCTGTGTCTGTTTTTTAAATGTCTTAGTTGTGTCGTTTTTTTTTTAAAGAATATTTTCTTTTTAAAAATTGTTTCTTCTATTGAAGTGATAAGGCCTAAATACAATGATCCGTTTATGAACAATGTTGAAAGATGAAAAGATTCTTGTTTTTAAAATTACTGTAAATAACCGAAGAAACAAAATCTATTAAATTTATTTTAAGAATTTGGTTGATAATGCTAACTTTTTTTTTTAGTACATTTAATTTAATGTAACACTGCGTAGATAGAGAAGTAGATTATTTACTTAAAATGAAAAAAATGAATGTTTCAGATATGGTGAAACATTGCTGCAGTATTCCATCTTTACATCTGGGCGAGTCACTTCAAAATATATCTCAAGATATGGACATATTCACGTTCAGACTGCCGCTAGGTGTCACTGCTGGAATCACACCTTTCAACTATCCTGCGTTGATCCCTCTTATGGTAGGGTTTCCTTTTTTAAGCAGGCAGTTTGGGGAAATAATTCTAGATGAAGATTTATCAAAGAAATTTGTGTTTATAATTACCATTAATTATTATATAAAGCTGTTTTTTTTTTCAGCGATCTCTAAATGGTCATTAGTTTTGAAGTGTCTCTCCTTGACAATGATCCTATCACTTCTCTGGATCAGTTGTGAAAAAAAAGGGGGGGGGGGGAGAAAAGGATACCTGGGTGATTTTACTGCAATTAGTTTTTAAAAGCATTTACACAAAAAAGGGGAACGACATGAATTCGAACACATAGCTCACGCCTCCTCAAGGCTCAAGCCGACGTTCTAACCTCTCTGCTAGTGAGCTGCTGTAGAAGATTGTAGGTTTATGTATCGTTAACTTCAAACTTACATAAAAACGGGAACCTACAAAGGAGACTAATTCATACCACCACTTCAGTCAAGTACAATGTTTTTCCCTTGTTCGAGATTACAAACATAGTAATTAATTACCAATAGTTAATCAACTAATTTTTAAAATTAATTCTTGTGATGTCAGGTAGAGAAATAATTATGTAAAATTTCAGCTCGATCCGAGATAGGGTGTCAGGGAAATAACGTGAACAAACTTTTTACCAGACAGACAGACAGACAGAGTTGATATAAACTTTGTCAAAAGACTTTAAAAATAGAACATGTACTGGTAAGTGGTAAACAACTGTATAGACATGCATAAGGGAAACCATGCTGGTTCAAAAGTACAAAAAAAACACTTGAAAAACAGTTAAAAGCATGTCTCTATTCCTGTTGATTGTTCAAAACCTAGGGTTAGACTCCACATCAGGGTTTTTCAGAGCAGAGACAAAAATATTTGTCTACAGAGAACACACTTTGTTTTTTTTACATGCCACACATTCGCGCAGGGCCGACAACTAATACACATTTCTTTATAATGAGATGCACATAAGAATTTCGACCCCTTCACCTCTCTCATTTCTTGTAGTTCTATTCTTTCACCTTAGTCCGCCTGCCTCTTCCCGATCTTTAGTAGAAGCAATGCTCATTTCCTGTCTGCTTTCATAGAAGCAATGCTCATTTCTTGTCTGCTTTGATAGAAGCAATGCTCATTTCTTGTCTGCTTTCATAGAAGCAATGCTCATTTCTTGTCTGCTTTCATAGAAGCAATGCTCATTTCTTGTCTGCTTTCATAGAAGCAATGCTCATTTCTTGTCTGCTTTCATAGAAGCAATGCTCATTTCTTGTCTGCTTTCATAGAAGCAATGCTCATTTCATGTCTGCTTTGATAACCAGCCACATCGTTGAACAGATAAACTCACTGAAATCCCAATTTGTGTTGATTGTTTGCATTTTTAATTTGTTTGTAGCTTGCAAAGGCTTCGTGGCCGCAACATCTTGTTGCTTTGTTGATCCAGAAGGAATTCTTGTATGTAAAACTCAAAGCGGTATTAAAAAGTGTTGGTTCCTTGTCTCAGCGTTACTCGTTAACTAAGGAACGTGGAAAGGATCAAGACCTCTGTGTGTAGTCACACAATGAACTGTTTATGTTGTGTCTGTTCTATTTATGTGGATGTAGTTATTTGTTTGAACGGATGGA
This sequence comes from Biomphalaria glabrata, assembly GCF_947242115.1. Taxonomy (NCBI): domain Eukaryota; kingdom Metazoa; phylum Mollusca; class Gastropoda; family Planorbidae; genus Biomphalaria; species Biomphalaria glabrata. The sequence continues at coordinate 42,429,546 of NC_074713.1, forward strand.
GGATGTGTACCAACCAACAAACTAGACCAGCTCTATGAAGACCTCTCTATAGTGACGGGAATAAATAGATGACGTTGGGCAGGTCATCTTGAAAGAATTGCCAGGAAACAGAGGGCTAAGATTGCTCACTGGCAAAAACCCCAAAGGCGGACCACGAGCACGGTGGCTTGATAACGTAGAGGCAGATCTACAACAGCTACAAGTCCGGGCATGGAGACATAAAGTCCAGGATAGATCAGAATGGAGGACGTGCTAAAGCAGGTCATGGTCATGGGCTGTAGCGCCACTGGGAGGGATGGTTGTGTGTTTAAGGAAAGAGTCCTTGTAATCATAACAAATTTCTTATAAGGAGCTAGGAAGTAGTTTTAGTCATAGTCGGACTTCACGATATTTTGTCGCATGCTAAAAACAGGTGCTATTTCCACTCTTGACCTTCTGAAAACAGTTTGGGTCGTAAAATTCAATTAGCGCTTACAATTTTTTAAAAAAATAAATACACTTAAAAAAAAATACTTCAAAGTCTTGTGTAATATGTAGGCTTACCTATAATATAATGATAGGGGTGCAAAGAAAGGGGGGAAAAATACTAAAATATGACAAAAGTACTTTTGAATATATATATATATATGACACCCTCGTCAACCTTGGGCCACGGAAACAGATGACCTTTACATCTTTTGTCTCATAGACAGCAAGTACAAATAGCTTCAATCGAGTGAAAATAAATTATTTCGAATCAATCATGTAATTCATTTTTAATAGATCTAGATTAACAATAATAAATCTGTGCGATTTGAACTATTTATATTAGTTTCTTTTTGTTTAGCACAGCTTTCCTTCTCAGAGCGCTCTGGTCAATCACTTTTGTGGACCAGTTGGGAGGGCAGTGAAGGCTACGTTAAAATGGAATTGTATGTATTGTATTGGAGGAGCGTTTGAAACTAATTTGGCAGTAACAATGATAATAACATAGCAGAAGAGATAACTGTCCAATGTCAAGGACCAGCGAAGCAATCTTGTTGACTACGTTGTCAACAGTGTGAAGGGCAGGTCACCGTGTGAAGGGCAGGTCACCGTGTTAACGCCAGCTTAGGTTGCTGGTGAAATGTAAACCATTGCTCATACCAGCGGCTACATCAATAAGCGTTTGGAGTTGAAACTTAAAACAATCTAAAGAGATCTGGTCTCAAAGGATTCAGTTGTAAAACAGTAAGCCGTAGGGAAAGGGGGGGGGGGCTGAGTAAGTAATTGTTTTTCTAAACGTAATATCTAGGCGATGTTACATGCAGAGATCATTCAAAATATGGGGAACAATATAATGCACTAATGTATACCAGATGATGGAGTAGCATGCTAGATAATACTCTAATGAGAGTGTAGATGACTCGCAGGCACAATAAATGGCAAAGGGATTTCAACATGTGGTAGATATGTTGTTTTTGTTTTAAAAGTAAAGTTCCCATTTCAGACCTTGCTGTCTATGAGACAAAAGATGTAAAGGTCATCTGTTTCCGTGGCCCAAGGTTGACGAGGGTGTCATGTGGCCAGCACAACGACCAACCGCCTTTACTTTTGCCTAACTAGTGTCAGGTAATCATTAGAGCTGAGTGAACTCAGAGGTGCCCTAAATATCCCGAAATTAAAAACCGTAGTCTTCACCAGGATTCGAGCCCTGGACCCACTGTTCGGAAGCCAGGCGCTGTATCACTCAGCCACCGCGCCTCCTATTTGGTTTTATATTACTCAAGTTGAGAAATAAAAAGGGACTAACCTGGAGTGAGTTGACGGCGATACTGGGCGCTGAAAGGCGAAATTCGTAGATTATGTACTATCCGACCAGAGATCAATAACGATGCACGCCCATGGGTGAGATAAATAAAGGACAGAAAGTGGTACTCGGATGTTTGAATAAGTTTTTTAGGTCTTTAAGATTTACCAAAACAGATTGACCAGATGAATAGAACGTGAAAGCAACCGTCCTAATAGCCTTCTATAGTGTGTGTTATATAAGGCTATGGTGGTCAAGGGGGCAGGGTTAGTCATGTCGAGGGAGGGAAAGAGGAAGGAGCAAGGTAAAATAATTAGACGCGCGATAACTCAGCTAGAATATCACTCAAGCGTTAAAGGTTTGCCACAGTAATCTAACTTTATTCTTATGTTTGTGGTGATAAAACATTATAAAACCTGACTTTTTATTTGCATTGCTTACCAAAAAGAGGACGCACAGGGCCGCTTAGGAGTTTATATCAAAACACAAACACTTTTCATCGTGTTTATTTTTTTTTAAAATAAAAGACGTCGCTGGGGTGCGGGAGGTGAAGTGTCTGTGTGTGTGTGGGGGGGGGAATGAAGTTTAGCCATGCCTATGAGCATGTTGAGCTTACACAAACAGATTGACACAAAAAAATTTATAAAAGATATGATATTTTGTTTAGTTGTTGACTTTTGCAACTGTCTGCGGAAACACGTTTGTACTGAAGACGTCATCTTATGATCCCGGGGCTGTGATGATCTTGGTAGAACTGTGTAGAGAATCTGGGTTTCCTCCTGGTGTTGTCAATGTGATACATGGACGCAAAGAACGTAAGTTAAGTATATGTTACTTATAAGTTGTATGCTAAATACATACGTGTGTACGAAGTAAACAATTAACCAATTAAAAAGAAGTTGTACAAAAATGTTTTATTGACTGGATTATAATTAATTAGCAGCGCGCAAGGAAAGAAGTTACAGTTTGCTCTATACATATAAACTATTTAGATATTAAAGTATTACTATCACTTTCCAAAGTACAGAACACAGGTGGAAACTCTTAAGAAGTTACAGTTTGCTCTAAACATATAAACTATACCACCATAGTATTAAAAGCACACCACAGGTGGAAACTCCTTTCAGACCATGCGATCTATGGGGGCAGATGATGTTAAGGTCATCTGTTTCTGTGCCGAAGTTTGAGGGTGCCACGTGGCCAGCACAACGACCAACCGCCTTTACATCCACAATGTCAGGCACCCATTAGAGTTGGCTGGGCTCAAGGGCATCTTAAAAATCCCAAAAATAATCGGGATCTAACTTGAGATCTCTCGGTTCGGAGGACAAGCGCCTGACCACCCAGCACCAGGGTCATAGAACACAATGATTTGAATGTTTTCTGGCGAAAGCATTTCTGATGTATGACTTTGTTAAACATTGATCCCAAAATGTTAATTTAGAATGTACCTAAGTATAGTAACACTGATCCTGTGACCGATGTCTTGGTCCAAGGTATCTAATATATTTCTCATTTTGGTGATACTTTGATTATACATGTTAAGTTTCTGCCGTAACTAAAATTATTTAGATTTCTGTCGCTATTAAATTGAAAAGTTAAAATTAGTTTCTTTATGTTATTTAAAAAAACAGTAAAATATTTTTGAAGGTATGGAGCCTATATACTATAAGCAGAAATGTTCGCAAGCTAAAAAACTTGCTTCATCTTAATGATAGAGAGGCTCTGTTACAAATTTCACGTGGCTCTGTTAAAAGTTTCACGTGGCTCTGTTAAAAGTTTCACGTGGCTATGATACAAGTTTCCTGTGCTCAAACTTGTCAGACATAAGCCATACTTGAAATGTTCGACGTTTAAATATAAATTTCGTATCATATAAAACTAAGATTGTCATTTTACCATATCTTGAAACATGTCTCTTCTCTCAGCTGTCACTTTTCTATGTGATCACCCGGACATCAAAGCGATCTCTTTCATTGGATCGGACAAAGTCGTAAATATATTTCAACATTTTTTTGTTTCGTTGCATTAAGATTTTTCTGCAAGATTTTAAAACTTTTTTCAATTTAAAAAAAAAAAAACTGTTTCTAATAACTTTAAAAAATTATTCCCTTTGTAATGGAAAGAAAAAGATTTCTTATAAGAGGAATGAAGAAAATGACTTAAATATCATTTCAGGGTAACTATGTCTACGAGAGGGCGTGTAAAAATGGAAAACGAGCGCAGTGTAATCTTGGCGCCAAGAATTACGTAGTTGTCTTGCCAGACGCCAACAAAGAAAGAACTTTGTCCAGTTTACTTTCTGGTGCGTATGGCGGCTCTGGTCAGAGGTGTATGTCCGTGTCCACAGCAATATTTGTTGGCGAGTCTAAAGAATGGATTTCAGAGCTTGTCGAGAAGGCGAAACAATTCAAAGTCAATGGCGGTAAGTTGAAAACAACTGTAAATCAATATGCTGGTAACTTTAAAAAAAAAAACAACAAGTTAGTGGTGATTAATTAATGAACTAATTAGTCAATGTTTTGATTGATTCACGTTTTGTCTTCGACAATGAATAGACATGATTTGTATCAGACAGACAGTGATTGGATCTTATAAGATCTATAATTTCTCAAAATGACCTAGCAATGCCGATCTATGCTTTGACGTCACACACGTTTCTATTGTCTTCTTCTTTCTCTTCAACCTTGTTCTGTACTTTGTAAGAACGTTTTTAAGAGCTCAGTTCACGCTGTCATTCGTCCATAATAAGAACGATTTTTTCTCGATTTGTCCAATGGTGGGGTTAAACAGTCGACCATTCTGTTTATATCTATAAAACATTCATAGACCTCTGCATTATTTATAGGTATGAAATATATGCTGTTGAATTCATCTTTCAGGTTCTGACCCTGAAGCAGACATTGGTCCACTCATTTCACCTGAAGCTAAGAAGCGAGTCTGTGATCTCCTTCAGTCTGGTGTTGATGCAGGGGCCAAGTTGCTGCTTGATGGCCGCAACATAAAAGTGAAAGGTTTTGAAAAGGGAAACTTTGTGGGACCAACTATCTTAAGTCACGTACATGTAATAAAAAAAAAGTATCTGGTTGTATTTACTAACAAGAATGCGTACAGAAGAATTATTACATAAAGACGAAAGTTTCAATAATAACAAACATTGAGAATTGAGATAAAGAATCAAACAGTTTTATTAATTTCATGAGCAGATAATTTAATGAAACTCAAAATTTGGTCGATAGAGGAGACAGAAAAAAGGGAAGGGGTGGGGACAGAACTATAGAGGCGTATCCGTCTCTTGGAGTAAAGCTGTGAGTTTGGAGCAAAAAAAATCATCCGATATCATGAGTATAATCTTATATAACCCTAACCCCAACCCATCTTTCTGTCCATAGATCTTGTGTTCATATTTCTGTCCATAGATCTTGTGTTCATATTTCTGTCCATAGATCTTGTGTTCATCTTTCTGTCCATAGATCTTGTGTTCATCTTTCTGTCCATAGATCTTGTGTTCATCTTTCTGTCCATAGATCTTGTGTTAATATTTCTGTCCATAGATCCTGTGTTCATATTTCTGTCCATAGATCTTGTGTTCATCTTTCTGTCCATAGATCTTGTGTTTATCTTTCTGTCCATAGATCTTGTGTTCATCTTTCTGTCCATAGATCTTGTGTTCATATTTCTGTCCATAGACCTTGTGTTCATCTTTCTGTCCATAGATCTTGTGTTCATCTTTCTGTCCATAGATCTTGTGTTCATCTTTCTGTCCATAGATCTTGTGTTTATATTTCTGTCCATAGATCTTTTGTTCATCTTTCTGACCATAGATCTTTTGTTCATCTTTCTTTCCATAGATCTTTTGTTCATCTTTCTGTCCATACATCTTGTGTTCATCTTTCTGGCCATAGATCTTGTGTTCATCTTTCTGTCCATTGATCTTGAGTTCATCTGTTTTGTTTCGTAGGTTTCAGAAAGCAAATATTACCTCCTAGTTTAAACCTCATGCAAGACTTTCCAAAGCGCATGCCATACGACAAGGCAGAATTGTGTACACAGATAAATTTGTTTATCTTTATTGTACATACATATTTTGTTCATTTTCCTGTACTAAATAAAGAAATTAAAGTTCCCCTTTCAGACCTTGCGATCTATAGAGCAGATGATGTAAAGGTCATCTGTTTCTATGGCCAACGGTTAATGAGGGTGTCATGTGGCCAGCACAACGACCAACCTCCTTCACTTTTAGAGCTGGGTGGATTCAGAGGGGCCCAAAGATCCCGAAATTAAAATTCCAGTTCACTCACCAGGATTCGAACCCGGGTCCCCGCTTTACCACTCAGCCACCACGCCTCCCGTGTACAAAATGCATATCTTGTAATTCTGAAGTAGAAGCTTCATGAGGCTACAACTAAGACATCATAATTCACATTGACGCACATCTTTACGTTAACGACATTTCATCTTGGATTTGAAAATGAAATAATTGGATCAAAACATCTTTGTGTATTTTAAAATTTAAACTTTTTACATTTTGTAGATATGAAGAGAATATATTTGTTTTGTTACAGCCCAAGATGGAATGTTACACTGCTGAAATGTTTGGTCCGGTATTAACCGTACTAGAAGTGAATACATTAGATAACGCCATCAACATTGTCAGAACTAACCCTTATGGGAATTCAACCGCCATCTTCACAACAAATGGAGCTTCAGCGCGGAAGTATACAATGGAATGTGATGTGGGTCAGGTTGGTAGTTGCTGTATGATAAAGATGGAATTGAGGGCAAGACACTGCTCATCCCCCCCTCTTCATTTCCTCTCAATTTTCCATATTCAATTTTGACATGTATCCTTTATAATTTATGCCCCCCTCCCCCCATCCCATATGACTTTATTTCGCTTAATAAAAAGTAAAGTAACGTTCCCTGTTCAGACCTTGTGATCTCTAGGGCAGATGATGTAAACGTCATCTGTTTCTGTGGCCCATAATTAACGAGGTGTCTTTACTTTCCCCAGCTAATGTCAGGTACCCATTAGAGCTGGGTATACTCAGAGGTGCCCTAAGATCCCGGAATTAAAAATCCCATTCACAAAAATCCCATTAACTGGATTCGAACCGGGGACCTCGGTTCGGAAGCAAAGCGCTTTACCGTTCAGCCAACCCATTTCGCTTAATAAACTAAACTTAATGTCTTTGTCTTTGAAAAACTTGAAGGCTAACACTAACAATTAGAAAGCAACAAAAAGTAATTAGTCTGGGACTCACTTGCCCTGGGCCTATGATGTCTTTGGGTGCAATACTCTAAGAACTATATTCTAAAGTAACAAGTTCTTAGTCATCAGCCTACTGATATTTTAAATTTAAAATAACCTCTTGCGTCATGGCTGGAATTAAGTAAGTGAAGGCCCCGGAAAAGAATTTTTGTGGGAGCCCCTACACTTTTTTTGTAAGCTTTTATAAAAATTCACTTATTTAACAAAATAACCAATATATAAAGGGATGCCATATTTTAAAAGAAAGCACTTGTAAATTAAATGTTATTTTCCTTCATTGAAACAAAAAAAATTTAATATGGATATTTTAGTAAACTTTAAGAGATTGCGCAATGTATTTCGTTTATCCGAAGTATATTTCGAGAATACGAGCACACTATAAGCGGACACTTTTAAACTACGACAGTGTTGCCAACTGTAAGATTTACAGAATTGTTGGTAAAAATGCGAAAATATAATGTTTAAAAAAACTTAAAGTTTCTGACCCATCGAAATATAGATTTTTTCTCTTGGGCTATAGCTCCGCATACCCTCCCTTAAATATAAACACAATTAAAAAAAAGTGTATTGTTACGATAGATACTTGAATATAAACAAACTTTTTAAAAAAGTGTATTGTTACGAATAGTTACGATAGATACTTGAATATAAACAAACTTTTTAAAAGGTGTATTGTTACGATAGATACTTGAATATAAACAAACTTGAAATAAGACACTTTCAGATCATAGCAAACAACTTTAATCAGCCATCTTGGCTACCAGAGTAGTGTCCCCTATGCATGGGCACAACTCTTCCCACCATCAACATGTATGTTAGTTTTTGTGCACATTTTTAGCACTGCAGAGTCATCCAATGTTCAATGCTCTTTCCGTTTAAAGCCCAAGATAGTTGCAATAATTTGGAAACATAAGACTGTCACTCTAGGACTTCAAACTTATCATAAAACAAATGGGCAACTCAATTGTAAAATATTTTACATGTTTCGGATGTTCCTTCAGAGTTGAAGATAGTTTACTTCCTAGTCCTAACCTCCCGCAGGACGACGGGGGATGGGAGCGGGCAGGGTTTGAACCCTGGACCATCGATAAATTTAAACGACAGCCCAGCGCGCAAGCCGCACGACCAGACAGCCATCCTAACTAGCGGGGATAAAGGAGAGTTGATACGAGGATAAACTGCCGCTTGTTAAAATTTTAGTTCAATTTTTTTTTACTTAGTTGGCAACAAGCAAGTTGAATTTAATGTCCTTGACATTGTTTAGCTTGTCGAAGAATCTTCACTAGAATCTTCTAGGCAAACAATCAATTAAGGCACACAGTCAGTGGTCTGGAGGCCCATACGTATTTCTAAAACGCATGCCACGGCCCCCTACACATCAACAACTCCAATTAAAACCCATGCCACGGCCCCCTACACATCAACAACTCCAACCGAACATACGGCTTCATTAAGACATTACTTCAAGGGACCAGTTAGCAAAATGAAACGGACCGGATTGGGACCGCTGGCCGTAGTTTGGGCACCACTGGCTCACACCTTTTGTTAATTGGTTACAAGTATCTTTTGTAGTCACGATTGAGTTATACAAGACTAAAACTGCAATTTACTTCAATTTGGCTTAGAACTTGAATGAAAACATAGGATAAGGAATGTATTATTCTGTGTTTGATTCACTCATGTGCGAAGGCGCCTTTTATAATAAAATGTAGAGCAGACGTATTTATAATTTGCCTAGAGCGGCTCCTAACCTTTTCCACCCTTACAATACAAGAAACGTACGGGGATATTTACCAGACATTCACTTATTTGTGTTGCTATTTTTTCTTCCCTATATAGGTTGGTGTCAATGTTGCCATTCCTTTTCCAAATCCAACTTTTTCATTTACTGGGTCACGTGGTTCTTTTAAAGGCGATCTCCATTTAAAGGGAAAGCAGGTAATAGCAACTTATTTGTTTATAATCTTAGCTCTCTCTTCTTAGAAGGTTTATCGTTCGCCCAATAGAATGTATACTAGATGATTGACAATACAATTTTTCTATCAATATTGAAGATGTGGATTGTTTACAGAGAGCTGTGCAATGGAAGGCGTTTCCAAAGGTGATCAACACAAGAAATAAACTGATACTCTCATGTCTCCCTCAAGGAATTCGGAAACCAGATCCTATGATTGGAAAGAACTAGCCCGTGAATGCAGCATGTTTTGCGTGTCCCAGTCAAGCTAAGAGGCAAAGAAGATTAGCCAACAACAGAGAAATTATCAAACCAAACATTTTCAGAGAGATAATGCAGCAATGGGCCAAACTTGCGAAAGCCCTAGGACTAAAAATAAAAAAAAAATGAAGATCGCACTCCACAGCCCTCTTCAAGTTGATAAGAAATGAGATTGTACTATTCATTGATCTTAATGGAGGAGAAGCTTTTTTCATCAGATGTTGTTCCCCAATCCTCTACAGTAAAACAACAAACTTTGATAAAAAAAAAACAACAACATATCACTTGTTTATAATTTTACTTGTTGATAAAAATAATGTAATATAAATATAAAAAAAGCGAAAAACGTAACTGTCCTATTGACTTAAAGTTTCATGTTGGTCTTTTTTTGTTGATTGCTCATTGTGCTGCTAATTGTGTTGTTTTTTGTTGATTGCTCATTGTGCTGCTAATTGTGTTGTTTTTTTGTTGATTGCTCATTGTGCTGCTAATTGTGTTGTTTTTGTTGATTGCTCATTGTGCTGCTAATTGTGTTGTTTTTTGTTGATTGCTCATTGTGCTGCTAATTGTGTTATCACTTGCTATCACCAGGGTCTCCAGTTTTTTACTCAGACTCAAACAGTGATGCAGATGTGGCGTTCAGAAAACGTTCTGTCAAGTAGACCTGCTACACCAATGCCAGTACATCAGTAACAAAAGACACGTTCCTTTTCATATTCAATTCAAACTGTTTGAAATTCATCTATCTATAGTCTTCTTTACAACTTCATCCATGATATCTTTAAAAAAAATGTCCTATTCAAAGCAAGCAGCAAACGTGGTTATGCATCGTTGACGATTGACGACCAAAAATACAGTCAAGGACATCAAACTGTTAGGTGTTTTCTGAATCAGGAGCAACCTCTGGCTGAGATAAAGTACATGAACAATGTCTATATTAATGTCTTCCGTGCGGAACATTCAACAACATTATTACGCTTCTGGAAATCATGCAACTGTAAATTGTTTGATGAATTGAATAAATACTTATAATTTTTTTATATTTTTTATAATAAAATAGTTGTTAATATTTAGATACTGACTACAAAATATCTCTTACGTAAGTTCTTTTGTTTTATTTGTTTCATGTATGCACACATTAATAAGTAAGTTAAAGTAACAAAAATAAACTTTTCAGATTTAAATTAAGAGTTACTTTAACTATCCTGCCCAATGTACCCCTCCATGTTGACCTATCACCCCTCCATGTTGACCTGTCTTTCCTCCATCTTCACCCATCTTCCCTCCATCTTGACCTGTCTTTCCTCCATCTTGACCTGTCTTCCCTCCATCTTCACCCATCTTCCCTCCATCTTCACCCATCTTTCCTCCATCTTGACCTGTCTTTCCTCCATCTTGACCTGTCTTCCCTCCATCTTCACCCATCTTCCCTCCATCTTGACCTGTCTTTCCTCCATCTTGACCTGTCTTCCCTCCATCTTGACCTGTTTTTCCTCCATCTTGACCTGTCTTCCCTCCATCTTGACCTATCGCCCCTCCATATTGAGAACAAAACGGACAGTTAATGAAGACCTACAATTGTGTTGGTACAAGGATGTACTGAAGACGAAAACAAAAGATCAATAGAATGTGACAAAATAAACTTGAATTGAAATAACAATCTCCAATGGATGAAATCAAAACCTCAAACTTACAAAAAACACACACACACATTGTTTTATTAAAATAATCTCCAATGGATGAAATCAAAAACTTAAACTCACAAAAACACACACACACATTGTTTTGTATTAACAAGTATTTCCTTATTCAATACAGACGTAATTTCGTGTCCATGTGTCAATCTAGCCGTGCATGTTAATTAGAGACTTAAACTCTAAGTCATTGTTGTTTTTCTTCTGGCTGATTTAGGCAACCCGTCCTATGCTCTAATGGCACTAATGTACACATAGAAGTTTGCCGTAGCATATCTCTACAAATTGTTACCACAACATTGTTAAATTAATATATAGGTTATTTGGTATAAAGTAAAAAGCATTTTATAAAGTGATATATCTAGATACGATACATCAAAAAGTGATAAATCAAAGTGTAATACACCAAAGACTCCAGTTACGAAAATCCTTCAAAATAATCTCTCTATCTTTCTCTATGTGTTAGTTTGCTTATGTTTGTATGTGTGTGTTTGTATGTATGTGTTTGTGCTAGCATGTATGTCTTTATATGTATGTGTTTGTATGTATGTGTTTGTATGTATGTGTTTGTATGTATGTGTTTGTACAAGACCAATCGTTATAGTATGCATCAACACTGACCTGTGACGTCGCAACCTGTGGGCAGTGGAGACGTTGTACAGACCTGTGGTGTGGCAACGAGCGATCGGTCTCCACTGCCCACAGGTTTTGATGTTGCAGGTCAGTGTTGAGGCCTTCTATCACATTGGTCTCGGTTTGTATGTATGTTAGCACAATTTTGTTGAGCAGGTTGTATAATCATCAAATCGAAAATGTTCATCAATGACTTAGACAGATGATGGGCAGGCAAACTAGTCGCAAAGTGCGTCTCATAGACTTAGCCGTGATGCGGGTGTTCAGCAGTCCAAAGTATCTTAACATAACCTATTTCTTGACTTCTTACATGTTTCTTCAAAAAAAAAAACACCCTCTCGTAATGAAGAGCTCTAGCTCCAATATTCAAGAACAATCCGTGCCACATTATTTCTTTTTTCTTTTTATTAAATACAAGATTGCATCCAAGTACAAACAACGTGTCAGAGAACACACAACAGATCTAATGATAAACAAACTGGCCCCACAGCATGTCATAGAACCCAAAGTACAAACAACGTCTTGGAGAACACACAACATATCTAATGATAAACAAACTGGCCCCACAGTATGTCATAGAACCCAAAGTACAAACAACGTCTTGGAGAACACACAATAGATCTAATGATAAACAAACTGGCCCCACAGCATGTCATAGAACCCAAAGTACAAACAACGTCTTGGAGAACACACAACAGATCTAATGATAAACAAACTGGCCCCACAGCATGTCATAGAACCCAAAGTACAAACAACGTCTTGGAGAACACACAACAGATCTAATGATAAACAAACTGGCCCCACAGCATGTCATAGAACCCAAAGTACAAACAACGTCTTGGAGAACACACAACAGATCTAATGATAAACAAACTGGCCCCACAGTATGTCATAGAACCCAAAGTACAAACAACGTCTTGGAGAACACACAACAGATCTAATGATAAACAAACTGGTCCCACAGTATGTCATAGAACCCAAAGTACAAACAACGTCTTGGAGAACACACTACAGATCTAATGATAAACAAACTGGCCCCACAGCATTTCATAGAACCCAAAGTACAAACAACGTCTTGGAGAACACACAACAGATCTAATGATAAACAAACTGGCCCCACAGCATGTCATAGAACCCAAAGTACAAACAACGTCTTGGAGAACACACAACAGATCTAATGATAAACAAACTGGTCCCACAGCATGTCATAGAACCCAAAGTACAAACAACGTCTTGGAGAACACACTACAGATCTAATGATAAACAAACTGGCCCCACAGCATGTCATAGAACCCAAAGTACAAACAACGTCTTGGAGAACACACAACAGATCTAATGATAAACAAACTGGTCCCACAGCATGTCATAGAACCCAAAGTACAAACAACGTCTTGGAGAACACACTACAGATCTAATGATAAACAAACTGGCCCCACAGCATGTCATAGAACCCAAAGTACAAACAACGTCTTGGAGAACACACTACAGATCTAATGATAAACAAACTGGTCCCACAGTATGTCATAGAACCCAAAGTACAAACAACGTCTTGGAGAACACACAACAGATCTAATGATAAACAAACTGGCCCCACAGTATGTCATAGAACCCAAAGTACAAACAACGTCTTGGAGAACACACTACAGATCTAATGATAAACAAACTTGCCCCACAGCATGTCATAGAACCCAAAGTACAAACAACGTCTTGGAGAACACACAACAGATCTAATGATAAACAAACTGGCCCCACAGCATGTCATAGAACCCAAAGTACAAACAACGTCTTGGAGAACACACAACAGATCTAATGATAAACAAACTGGCCCAACAGCATGTCATAGAACCCAAAGTACAAACAACGTCTTGGAGAACACACTACAGATCTAATGATAAACAAACTTGCCCCACAGCATGTCATAGAACCCAAAGTACAAACAACGTCTTGGAGAACACACAACAGATCTAATGATAAACAAACTGGCCCCACAGCATGTCATAGAACCCAAAGTACAATCAACGTCTTGGAGAACACACAACAGATCTAATGATAAACAAACTGGCCCAACAGCATGTCATAGAACCCAAAGTACAAACAACGTCTTGGAGAACACACAACAGATCTAATGATAAACAAACTGGCCCCACAGTATTCGTGTTATAGAACCCAAAGGATCAGAGGATAAACTGCTTTAAATACTTGCTAGATTTCTGGCCAAGTGGAACTCCAAGCGTTATAGTTCTTAAATAAAAGTTAATTTCATACAAAATTAATGCAGGCATTATGGAAACTATTGATGACTGCAAAGTTGTCACCTTCACCTTTTCGCTAGTATGTTGAACCATTGGGGCACCACATATAAATGTGTCCTTTGCCTTGAATAGAATCGCATTTTCGACAGCGGTCAGCAAGTCATCATGGGGCCCATTGTGATCCTGTTTCGAATCTCCTCATTTGAGAAGAGGTTTTTGTAGGACCCTTGTATAACATCTCATTTCCATTGATAAGATCTTTGTCTCTAGCTCTGCACTTAACGTCCGAGATTCGCAAGCATGTAAGAGTATGTTAATGATGAGTCCGATTTTAGTGACAGGATTACGCCTTTGTCTTTCAGGATTGCTTTGAGCTTTGCAAGTGCTGCTTTGGACTTCGCATTTCTGACCAGCAGCTCATGTTTGATTCCTTTAACTGAAACGCTATCTCCGAGCAATTTAAAACTTCTGGCGCCATCTTTGCGCATCCACTAGTGGTGTCTACTTTAAAGCCCTGTTTTGTATTGGTCATTATGTGTGCTTTTTCTTGCATTGATTGACATACCACATGCTGCGGACGTCTTTATCTGTACGGAACCACCAAGTCAGCTCGCTCTTCTTCTATTCATTTGCCAGCCACACAGCTCAAGTTAATCATTCTTTTTCCGACAATGCTTACAGAACTTTCGTAACCTTCGAGAGCATCCTTCAGTATCTTTTGAGGGTAGATAGTCAAAAGACGATTCTTATCGCCTAATTTTCTACACAAGGCTTATCTCCCTTAGTTAAGTTCATTTGTTCTATATATACTACGTAAAAATACAACTAATGAATCGCATCTATTTGGTGGAGTTTTTTCCACTGATTGGTGTGTGGTCATCGATCAGAAGCTTGTTTGCAAAATTTGATGACGATTGGATGAGTAGAAGTGGTCGAAAAATCGACTGCAAAAATCTAAACAAAATCCAAGAAAGATACAGAGCGAGCTTACAGGCGTTGCAAAAAATGTTCATGTCTATTCCAGCCTGGCACCCAGAAGCCATGAAAGGGAGAAATTTGATTTTAAACACATTTTTAATCCTGAATGTCCACTGTAGACCCATAGATACTTCAATCATTCACGACTAATTTTAGGGTTTTTAAAAAAAGTTATCTATTACATGCCCCGTACGATTATTGTTATAAATAAATTGTTATTATAAGCTAGTTGATTATGCAGTGATTAATCTTCGGACTCGAAGACAAGCCTATCATTATTATCATATTATTATTATGCAGTGGCCTATAAAATTTTATCTTATGGATACACTTTAATGAGTAACATAGTGACATAGTACAACAATGACTTTTGAAGGCCAACAAAACACTATAAGCCGCTATTACTAGTGTGTAATCTGACTGTCCGTTCGCCCGTCACGTTTACATCTCAAAAACTAGATATTGAAAATACAATTTCATTCCAGTTGCAGCTTGGAAAGCTCAGGTCTTTGTTTTGTGAAAGAGAACCTTTCGACTTTCTTCAATATGTAAGGCGCTATTTTGTTTTTCATAAACATACACCCATTGGATAATTATTTACATTCATAAAATAATTTATTGAGATTTCCACGATCAACTAAAGAATACTAAATTAAACTTCAAAATTGCCAACTAACTAAAAGGCACAGGGCTGTAACCGTCGCTGGGCAGACAACTTGTGATGTGACTTTTTGAAAGACAAAGCTTATCAGCACTTTCTATAGTTTGTACATAATTATACACATAAAAAAGAGCTTTAAAAGGCAGACATGACCACTATATATCTCTAGTGTATATCACATCTTACGAGGCAAAGGCCCTTTAGACCCTTGGCATAAGAGAAGACTTTCTTCCTGAGGCCAGGACTTTGAGAGTGCCTCTTTATCAAACACCATTGCCCTTAGATCAACCAACGTTTTGCGTGGTCACGGCTCCTTCACCCATTGCCCAGCTACCCCTGCAGGAAAGAGTCTTTCCTGTTTATATAATAGACTGCTGCTAGCTATGAAACAGCTGAGGCGAAAAGGGAGGTAATCTCTTTACATACACCAGATTGTCAGCCCCTGTTTGAAAAGATGTATTGAACAATAGACGGCTCATAAGAGTACAGGGACTTGTTAGACACACCCATTTTTTTCTATGCAGTCCAAACTTGAAAGAAAAAAAACGAGCTAGGTGCGGTTTATTTCATACAAAGACTTAGATACAATTATAGGAGACCAAAAGAAAATCCGCTGCCAAGGACAGACGCAGACGGCGAAAATAAAAGTTTAATCGACCACCGGCGGACAACGGTTATGCTTGCCCTGGATCACAGCTGGCGCTGCATAGCCATGGGAAATACTGCATCCCTCATTAATCTTCGGACTCGAAGACAAGCCTTATTATTATTATTATCATATACAATTAGGATATCATGTGATCAGTTCATGTACAGAACTAGAACAAAAGGAAATAGCTTATTACAATTATAAGGGGAAAATGGGTCATGTGACGTCAAGTATATGTGCCTAAAATACTTCTGTTTCAGTACCGAGGCTCCCATGTCGTCTGCTCAGGTCAATTGTTGAGTTTTATACGCACTTTGTGACGGCTTTGATCTCCAAGGTTAAATACAAATTCCTGCTGAAGCTAAAGCTATTCGTGAATACCCTGTCTCAAATCAGCTGCGACCGTAACTCATTCACGAATACCCTGTCTTACACCAAATGTCACTTAAAAGATTCCTGAACACCGTGTCTTAGATCAGCTATCACCTTAACCTTTCTTATATCAGCTGCCAACTTAACTCATTGGTGAATACCTTGTCTTACATCACCTGCCAACTTAACTCATTGGTGAATACCTTGTCTTACGTCACCTGCCAACTTAACTCATTGGTGAATACCTTGTCTTACGTCACCTGCCAACTTACCTCATTGGTGAATACCTAGTCTTACATCACCTGCCAACTTAACTCATTGGTGAATACCTTGTCTTACATCACCTGCCAACTTAACTCATTGGTGAATACCTTGTCTTACATCACCTGCCAACTTAACTCATTGGTGAATACCTAGTCTTACATCACCTGCCAACTTAACTCATTGGTGAATACCTAGTCTTACATCACCTGCCAACTTAACTCATTGGTGAATACCTAGTCTTACATCACCTGCCAATTGAACTCATTGGTGAATGCTGTAGATGTGAAAGGCTTACTTGTGTTACACATTTATTCCACTTGCAATGCCATATTGAGGGAAGTGCAAGAGGACAGATGTTTCTTATGTTGTTGTTGTATGTCCTATAGACGAGGCGTACTTGTCTGTAGCTTATATCATTGTTACAATATTGAACTAAACCTTATCTCTTACTGATTAGAATGCACCTTACAAAAATTGCCAAATATGATTTTTTTTTTTGGCTTTTTCGCTGCTACTATGCAACACCGCTGGAGCATGTCAAATATCGAGATGAAAACTTAAAAACTTCATTTCTTTCTTGTTAAAGTGCACACTCATAAAATACTGCCAAAAACTGGTCTTCTGCTTCTCCACTTCTGCTTGACCGCTGGAGCATGTCACATTTCAAAACGTTTGGCATTCTACTTGTTTTTGTCTATCATTCAGACCTACCCTGTCTTTTGTGTGAAGATTCGACTATTGATAACGTCTTTAAGGAATGATTCACCTATGACCAAGTTTCCTTAGCTCTGTTTTTAACTCAAATTTATTCTGTCAAATGCATTGATGATATCCCTCCATTTTTTACCCCCCCCCCCATAACAGAAATGTCTAAACAACAACCTAACACGATAAGCCTAAGATTTCCCCTCATGAAAAGGACATCAATACATTATTTTTTAGTTCATAAAGCAACAGAAGAATACGTTTTTTTAAAGTTAGAAAATGGTGACGAAACATTCACCTTATTCCTCTCAATAGCAACTGCACTCTAGCACTGCATTGATGTTACATGCTATAACAAACATTGAAGCAGTTCTTCAGTTAAACACTACGTGTGTGTGTGTATGTTGCACAACAACTTCATACTTTAAAAACGATCAACTTTTTGTTTTCATCAAAACATTTCAAATTGTAATTTTCTATTTGTTCCGTGGAATTCATCGCTTGTCAGTCTTCAAGTTTTCAAGACAAGGGAAATAATTGTTCTAATTTGGTTTACTACAAGGGGACTACGCCGATGTAACGTACAGATTGCATCTGCTCATTTTTTAAATTACATATTTGTTATAGTTTTAAATGCACGTGACATTTTTACTCAGTTACTGAGTTATGTGTTCTAATATACTTATAGGCTTACACATCTTCTGTAACATAGTTTTATACTCATCTGCTTTTAATATACTGAAAATCATCTGTTGTAATATGCGTATGCTCATCTGTTGTAATATACTTCCATTAAACTATTGTAATTGTAGTATACTTTAATCATCTGTTGTTATATACTTATTAAACGCAATGACCACTTTCTGAATAGACTGACGAGTCGAAGTGCTTCATTAACCTTAATAAAGATCTGGCCTAAATTAGTGATGCGAAAGCAGGTTAGACCTATTTGCATATTTAGCACAGGTTTTATTTTTAAAAAAAATGAATTCTACCATAAACATTCTTCTTTTGCTTGGATGAGTTTAAGATTTTAAAAAGTTCTAAGATCTATTATATTTTAGTTTAAATATATATATATATATAATCTTAGACACATTTTCTGTAATACATTTGTATTCTAATGTGTAGTTGATTTCTTTTTCAGATTTTGCTTAATGGCCATGAACAGACCGTTTCGATTGGTCGTGATTAAATTATTTCTGCAAAAAGAGCTTCCGGTGACACGAAAGTCAAGGTCTCCAAGCACATCACCATCCTGTTGGGTCTGTTTGAAATGGATGTCCACATCATCACTCATAGGTCCAGACAACATAGTCCGCAGTCACTTGCCGGACATCAACTTACCTACCAATATCCCATTTCACCAGTTCCTGTTTGAGAAGTGTGACCAGTACAAGACTCTAGTGGCTGTGGTAAGTAGTGTCCCACCAGTTGAGCCGAACCTCCTACCAAAGGTTATTCCCTTCCATTAAAGTTTTTTTTTCCACTCTGACTCTGTCAGCTAAAATTTTACACATTTTAAGATTTATGTATTTTTTTAACGAGACATATATTGCACAATAATAGCCAAACTACGGTCCGCGGGCCAACTCCAAGTTTCTAACACAAAGTCGCCAAAGTCTCAATACGGTCCGTCACATATTTTAATATTAATATATATGTCTCCTTCTGTCTCGAAAGACAATGGATGCGCCGAGATAAATCCCTGGTTGTAATAATAATAATAATACTTCAGACCTGACACATCACCAGAAAATTCCTCGCTGGAAACTGATAAAAGGACTACGATGAATTTTGTTTCCCTTTAACGAAACTCGACCCTGGCTGCGCCAGAGAATGAATACTCACTCTTTTCTTAGATAATAATAATAATAATAATCTTTATTATCCATCTTCTTGAGTTTATGCAGAATATGGTCGGATGAAACAAGTCGATTCTGAAGCGGAAAAATGTTAAGTTTTAAACCTAGATATGGGTAGCTGATAACGCAGCTTTCTTTCTTCTTCTCTTTAGTAAGCCCGCCCCATTCCCCGTGTTCTTGAAGAGGTTCATACCAGCACACACCATCTGTCTCCATACTGTCCTCTTTTGGGCTATTTCCTCAAACACACATACTTTCATTGATGTCCTGAGACATTTTAATCATAATACCTAAAAATAAAATGTACAAATATTTTTTTTAAAAGACAATACCTACATTTTTAAACTTCAAATATAATAACAAAAACATAATTAAAATTTTTATTTGATTAATACAGATATCGAACATGTAACACCGTTAGTTGCTAGAAATTACGCTTTTTTTTATTCGGCCAGCTAGAAAGATACACTTTTGTGATTATTTATTGGTATGTTCATTATATGGACATCTAGATCTAACACTAAACTTAAAGTTCTGATTTAGAACTTTTAATATCTAGTTTAGATGTACTTCTAAATCTAGAATGTAGATGTAGATGTAATCTATATTAGATTTGCGCAACGCTTATAAACTTTAATAAAATTGAAGCAACTTTATATTTATTATTATCGCATAATTATGGTAATACGGATGACTCCGCCATTTGCCTCTAGACCTAGATATAGTCTCCAGCCAAATTTACAGTTTTCAAAGTGAGTTGAATGTGAACTTACTGAAATCAGACCAGCAGCTTGAATGAATTGATTCAAATCTAATTTCAAATGACTTCTAAATGTTACAAAATTAGAGCTCTACAAAGTCACGTCGAAATCCAGTTTTCAAACTTTATATCTGTCTTATGCAAAGATTTTGTTTTCTATGTTTGCATCTGTCAATAGATTTAAGATAATTTTTTTTAATAATGAAACTTGTGATATTTCATCCTGTTATCTTTGGTCACCTTGACATTAATCACGTTATCATCAAGAAGTTTGTGTTTATGTTGACAACTTTACTCTGTGATTTACAGGAAGATTTCTTCACTGGCCAGACTTACACATTTGGCCAGCTCAAGGAAAAGGCCATTAAAGTGGCCAGTGGCCTGCATCGGTTGGGCTACCGTAAAGGGGACGTTATCTCTGTGTACTCTCCAAACCATGTCCACTACCCTGTTCTGATGTTGGCCTGTGCCGCCACTGGCATGTGGTTCAGTTCTGTTAACCCTTCCTCTAAGGAAGGTAAATGATTTGGTATTCTATTAGTTTTACAACGTAAAGAGAGTCGAATTCAAGATATCAAACTACATAATATTCACAATTTTTATATTGTCATACACATGGGCGTAGCCAGGATTTTTTTTCGGGAGGGTTTTGGCGGGGGGGGGGGGTCCTCCCACCCCCGCGGAAAAATAAAATAATATATAAATATATATATATGTGTGTGTACATAATTAATCTTTATTACATTCTGACCCTTTCGGAAGACGTTTATTGTTTATTGTAGACTCCCCGCCCTTGCTATCAAGGGGGTCTGGGGGAGTTCGTAGAGCTCCCCCAGCGCGGGGCGAAGCCCCGCCGCCGAGCACTATTTCTGGTATTGAAAGCCAACAAAATGCATATTCTGAGGTATCTACAGTGCATTATCTTGCTATTTAAAAGTTTTATTTCAAAAACCTAATGTGCTATTCTTACTAACTTAGACCCTCTCGCGCCGTTCGGCGCATTTTCCGGCAAGCTGTTTCCGCAACTCTTATTTTGCGTAATTCATTTTGTCGGAGAACATGTCCCGCAAAACCTCATGCGACACTCTGTCACAACCTTACTAAGGATTCGACTCCCAGTTCGGCATATGATTTCTTTGATTTAGATCCGATCTCTATGACTGACTCCTAAAATCTGTCTTAGCCATCTTTGTTGAGCCACATTTAATGTTTTTCAATTTCGTCAGAAGACTATTCACACTGTATTAATGGAGCCCAAGCCACTGGTAGAAATTTGTAACCTTTCTTGACTACGCTCTTGGAATTACATGCCTGTAATTCGCTTTAGATTTTATATCGAAAAGGAAAGTTTTTTCGTCAAATCATCTGTTGAGGGGTTTTAAACTAAGAAATCTCTGGAGTTTTTTTGTTTTGTTTTTAATTCACAACCCCATTTAGCTGCGATCATAGAATTTGGTGACTGTAGTTTCCTTTAAAATAATATTGAAGAGAGGTTTTCAACTCTAAACGCTCTGTAGGGGAATTTTAAACTCAAAACCATCTGGAGGGGTTTTAAACTTTAAAGAAAAAGCCATCTGGAGGAGGGGGATTTAAACTCAAAACCCCTTTGGCTACGCTCATAGATTTTATAGTGTGTAATTTGCTTTTTTTAAATATATATTGAAGAGGTACTTTTTAGCTTCAAACCCCAACTGGAGGGGGGGGGGTAAAACTCAAAACCCCTTTGGCTACGCTCATAGAATTTTGAGTGTGTAATTTGCTTTTTTTTATATTGAAGATGGGGTTTATCGTAAATTTTGGAGGGGGTTTTAAAATCAAAATCTTCCTCAATTGTGCTGTTGGAATTTGTGGATTGTTTGCATTTTTTTTGGTTTTGTTTTATAGCAGAGGGGGATTTAACTGCTAAAACCTCTAGAAGGGTATTTTAAACTCAAAGCCCCCTGTTAGAGGGATTTGTATCTCAAAACCCCCTGATAGGGTTTTTTAAAATTTCAAAACCCCCTGGTAGGGGGGTTTAAACTCAAACCCCCCTGGTAGAGGGTTTTTAACTCAAAACTGCCTCGGCTGTGCTGTGGTAAGTGATGATTTAGTATTAAAATCTCACCTAAAATAAACAAAATGAAAGCAAAAATCAGTCACTTATTTCCGTCCCCCCCCCCGGGGGGGGATTTCATTTCGGGGGGGGGAGGGGGTTTGAACCCCAAAACCCCCCCCCCTGGCTACAGACACTTGACATTCGCTAAGCTTTCATGGGGAAATAAGGCCCATTATTAAAAGGTTATCGTTCTTTTATATTGGGATTGAGTGATATTGCAATATGTGCACAATTTTTGTTTTCATTTTGACTTGACCTGTAACTTTCGGACTTTACTTTGGAAATGAAGATCATTATGTCATAGCTAAATATCCTTCAAGACGGCCGCGGATTACATCATCTGTCTTATAAATTATTTCAGTCTCTTATCGTCAATAGTTAGAGTGAGACATTGTATTCCATTCATGTTTTTACTTAGCACAGCCAATAAGGGCCAATATTCTATGGGACTATACCAACAACTATGTAGATTCAATAGTAGTTATATTCCTCTTTAAAACATCTTAATACATCGTAGTGTACCGCATTAACATGCAGAATGTCAATTTAATATACAGTTGCTTTGTACTTTACCAAGCTTATCAACTCACTCCATCTGTCTGTCTGTCTGGTAAAATAGTTTGAACACGTTATTTTTCTAACAGCCATTCTCGGATCAAGTGAAAACTTTGCACAATTATCCATTGGCGTCAACAATATATGAATCAATAAAAAACAATTAGTCAATTAATTTCTGGTTATTAATTATTTTGTATGATAACAACAAGGGAAATTAATACTATAGCATTTACAGGGATGCTTAAGTATGTCTGGTTTTGTCTTCTTAAATAATAGTACACTTTATTTCTCCCACACCCATTCTCGGATCAAGTTGAGCAGAATCTTTAAACAATCATGTATTGTAGAAAAACATGAAACAATTAAAAAATTAACCAATTATTTAATTAATTATTGGTAATTAATTATATTGTTTGATATCGAAAAAGGGGAAAAAACTTCTACATTATTAAGTTATATAGTTATAAGTTTAAAGTTATTTCCCTTTGATAAGCTTTGTTGTTGTTTTTTTAAAGAATTCTTTAACAAATATTTTGCTATTTATGATTAAAGATAATATTAAATCTAGACCTTTGTTCCCAACACTGACTTCACATTACATATTTGTTCACATAAACAGGTTTATCCTGTTTATCAGCTGGGCAAGATGTTATTGAACCTAACGAGATGTTTTTATATGTGTACAATTTATTCACAATCAACATTTTCTCCAGATGAACTACATCGCCAGTTACTTCACAGTGGTTCTAAAGCTGTTTTTACAGCGCCCAGCTCTGTTTCCCAAGTGTCAAACGTGGTGAGAAGTAGAGACAGTCAAGTGAAAGTAAGGAGACCTGTTGAATATTTACCGAAATCTTCGGAATATATTTTGTATCAAGATCGAAACTAACCCTACTCTACTGTTTCCCTTTGGAAAGGGAGTCCCGACTCTGCTCCCCCTGCTTCTACTCTAAATAGCGATGAGGGATTAATGAGGCTGTTATGAAAATTATATTTTGTATCAGTTATCGTTCTTATGTTTACATGTGCTTGTAACTCGTTCGTAAGAATGTGTTCACGAAATGTGTGTTGTGTAGTCATTCAGTGTATTAAAGCCATACTATATAGACATGGTTCTCGACTCTCTTATCTTTATGTTCATAACAGAGGCATTAGGCCTATACATCTCTACTCATCACGAGGATAAATCACTGTATTTGTTTAAACATCAGAATTATTATCTAGTCATTAATATTAAGTTCAATTAGACCTTACTATAAGAATAAATACAAAAGTTGTATTATTTGAAGGTAAAACATTGACATATTAGTTTGAATTCCTTAAATGAAACAAGTAAACAAATAAAAAATACTTAAAAACAAGATTACAAAGACAGTTTGTGTGGTCCACCCAGGCAGTTAAAAAGGCAGGTTTCAATATTTTCAGAAATAATATCAGAATAAATTCTATCAAAGGCAAATGACAGAGAAGAATGGGGAAAAAAAGGTTGACAGATCTTGTGTGGTGCCCCAACTGTCCAGCAGATCAAGGGATAGGTGAATGTGAAGGTGAAGTTAAATGTGAACCTGACCTAACTGATGTAATACAAGGATTATCTAATTGATCTAATTGTTTTGTAAAGAGTCAATGAGGCCTATAAAGGAAACAAAAATGTCCTTTAAAAAAAATTTCTTTTGAAGCGTCCTACGGTTGAAGAGCTGCTCTGCAGTTCACGTGGTAATATGAAAAATTACTTTCTAATTGTTGTTTAAATTATGTTCCACTTAAATGCTTATCAAATAGATTTTTTTCATTTTAAAAAAAGTTTACATTTTTGTTTGTAAATGTAGTAGTTAGTATGACAGAACTTACTTAACTTAGCAATACAATTGTAAAAAAAAAAATTGACAAAAAATCTAAAACCGTTTGCATAAATGTGTTAAAAATATGGTAAATGCTCATCTCGCTTACTATTAATAGTAAATAGTTGTAAAAATGGTGTATTTTTATGAAAAAAAGTGTTAGCATAGTTGACTTAAACAAAAAAAATTTCGCTTTCAGAAAAAAGTAGCCGTTGCATCAGAACTTTGAAAGGTCTAAAATATCATGATGTCCGATTTTCAAATCTTTTCTAGTTTCTGAGATCTAAACGGGACGAACGGCCAGACGGCCAGACAGACCACACAAAACTAATAGCGTCTATTCTCCTTTCGGGAGCCGCTAAAAAAAGAAAACAAACAAAGTTTATATTGAACAAAAAGTCTTCAATTATTTTGAATCAAACAAGTAATTAATAATAAATCTGTGCGACTGGAAATATAAATATTTTTGTTTGTTTGTTGGAACTGTTATGCTTTTAGCATCTTCACTGCGCTATGACCCAATTACTGCTGTGGAACAGTTTTGGGTGAGAGGGAGTTGGTTTTCTTGCTGCCTTTTCAAACGTAGGATTAGTGTATCTGTCGAATATATGTGATAAGCGTATATGTTTTCTAGATAACAGAGCAGGATAAGTGTATCTGTCGAATATATGTGATAAGCGTATATGTTTTCTAGATAACAGAGCAGGATAAGTGTATCTGTCGAATATATCGTGATAAGCGTATATGTTTTCTAGATAACAGAGCAGGATAAGTGTATCTGTCGAATATATCGTGATAAGCGAATATGTTTTCTAGATAACAGAGCAGGATAAGTGTATCTGTCGAATATATCGTGATAAGCGTATATGTTTTCTAGATAACAGAGCAGGATAAGAGCATCTGTCGAATACATCGTGATAAGCGAATATGTTTTCTAGATAACAGAGCAGGATAAGTGTATCTGTCGAATATATCGTGATAAGCGAATATGTTTTCTAGATAACAGAGCAGGATAAGTGAATCTGTCGAATACATCGTGATAAGCGAATATGTTTTCTAGATAACAGAGCAGGATAAGTGCATCTGTCGAATACATCGTGATAAGCGAATATGTTTTCTAGATAACAGAGCAGGATAAGTGCATCTGTCGAATACATCGTGATAAGCGAATATGTTTTCTAGATAACAGAGCAGGATAAGAGCATCTGTCGAATACATCGTGATAAGCGAATATGTTTTCTAGATAACAGAGCAGGATAAGTGCATCTGTCGAATACATCGTGATAAGCGAATATGTTTTCTAGATAACAGAGCAGGATAAGAGCATCTGTCGAATACATCGTGATAAGCGAATATGTTTTCTAGATAACAGAGCAGGATAAGTGCATCTGTCGAATACATCGTGATAAGCGAATATGTTTTCTAGATAACAGAGCAGGATAAGTGCATCTGTCGAATACATCGTGATAAGCGAATATGTTTTCTAGATAACAGAGCAGGATAAGTGCATCTGTCGAATACATCGTGATAAGCGAATATGTTTTCTAGATAACAGAGCAGGATAAGTGCATCTAAAGTAGCCAATGAACCTTGTGACCTGGAAAATAAATGTATCCCTTGGCCAGGATGAAGGATTGGCTCTCCGCCGACCCCTCTGTATGGAGGCCTCCTTCAACAAGATGATCCTTTAATCACATCGGTTTGTGTATTCGAGGCCGGAGCACGAGCCCACGAAGGGACAAGCTCCATATGCCTATGCTGTACCATCGCTTTTCGTGGAGGAACCATCGCCGTTGTATGGAACTCGCTGGGGCACGGTGACACGGATTGGACAGGTTAGCGAGCCTTTCTTCCATCCTCATAACTTGGGTAGCACATTGGAGACTATGATTGAACACGTTCTTAGCCTATCCTCGGGATCTAAAGAGCCAGCCCGCTGCAAACTTTTTAAAATTAAGTACATCTATATAAAATAAGAGTTTGATGAAAGGGATCTTACAACTGACTTCTGTATCCACAGGATCTCTTTGTGTTTGGCTCAGCGGAAGGATTTCAAGGATTTCGACCGTTTCAGACTTTACTGGATGACGATGGTCAAATGTTTCCAGACGTGGATATTAATCCAGTGGAGGATGTTTTTATTTTACCTTACTCCAGCGGTACAACTGGATTACCTAAAGGTGTAATGTTAACACATTATAACTTTATGGCCAACTGTCTACAGATTGCGTGAGTTTGTTTGTTTCTCCTATTTTAGAACTGCGCATGCGTATCTTTTAGGGAAGCATTATTTGTCACACCTGTGATTGTATTGGAGATTTCCATTCTACGTCATAGAACTATAAATAGCAAGCTTTCTTTTGGTGTATCCGGTGTACAGAATGTGCTACTGTTTTAAAACGTATCAGAGTAGTTGAGTTTCACAATATGACAGTGACAATGACTATGACAGTGACTATGACAGTTACAATTACAGTGACAGTGATTATGACAGTGACACAACCAAAACGTTTTTGAAAACAAATGAGTAACTAATAGCGATGATAATACAGTTGATACAAAGATGAACTGCTATTCTTTTGATTTTATTTTTACAAACAGATATTTTGATTTATCCTACAAGATACAGATCTTTTGATTTATACAAGACAGATCTTTTGATTTATACAAGACAGATCTTTTGATTTATACAAGACAGATCTTTTGATTTATACAAGACAGATCTTTTGATTTATTCTACTAGAGTTTACTGGACATTATTCTACTAGACATTGATCTTATGATTTATCCTACTAGACATTGATGTTTATCCTACTAGACATTGCTAAATGTTATAGCGGCTCTTGAAAATCAAAGTGTGACTCCAACCTGTTATGACCCTCACTCGTACTATTCACTATCATTCTGCTTTCTTCCTGACGTATATGTAAGAAAGTGATATATCCAAACGTCCAGTGTATTTACATGTACTACATCTGTATCAATTATAAGAGCATTTTATCAATCAACTTAACTTTCTTGTTACTAATAATATATTAGATTTACATCTTAGTATTTTATTTACAAAATCTCAACAGTGCAAGCCTGCCAACTAGCCCAGATGATCGTGTGATTGGATTATTGCCCTTGTTTCATATTTTCGGAATGATTGCTGTCCAGTTTTCTGTTTTCCTAGGCGGTAGCTCAGTTGTCTACCTTCCAAAGTTTGAACCAGAGACATTTCTCAAGTGTCTTCAAGACAAACAGGTAAAAAATTTATATCGAAATAAACTAAAAATAATAATCAGGCTTGTAGAAAGCTAACACGAGCTTTGCTTGGAGCTCGGAGCTTCAGAGTCAAACAAGTGATATCTCATTTCTACTTCATTACCAATTATCAATTATTTCAGACGTGAAGTTATTTGTTATTGTAGCCTGTTAATAGCCAGGCCCGAGGTCCTTGAGATCAAAGGGAGGGAGAGAGGCCATGATTGGCTCTTCACCAACTTAAATCTACATGAACATTTCGTCACATCAGTTGCAGGGTCATGACTCTTTGAGCCAAGTCTGGCTCCTCCTGTTTGACGAGGCAGGGGGCCAACAACGATTCCAATAAATGTTGTGGGGGCTCATCATTTTAAGTTTAAACTTCTTTTACACAAAATCTAATTTACTCTGTCAAACGCAGAACAGCAGATTGGTAGCATTACAAAATAAGTAAACATGTTTCTGTTTTACACGCGTTCTCCCACAAGCTCCTCATTAATCTTCGAACTCAAAGATAAATCCTATTATAGTAAAATGCAAAATTACCTTATTATAATAACAAGTATAAAAAAAAACTTCTTATAGTACAAAGAAGTAAAAAAACAACTTATTATAGCAAACTAAGTAAAGAGCAAAATGGCTATTATAGTACAAAAAGTAGAAAAACTTAATATAGTAAAACATTTAAAAACCTTATAAGGCTAGTCTTCGAGTCCAAAGATTATTGAAAGATACAGTATTTCCCGTGGCTGCGCAGTCCCAGCTGTGACCTACATATTTTGCCACATCCAGGGCAAGCATAACCATTGTCCACAGGCGGTCGATTAAGATTTTCTTTTCGCCGTCTGCGTTTATCCTCTGCAGCAGATTTTCTTTGGTCTCAAATGTGTATCCCGCGGCCTTCGTGAGTGACCTCCAGCTGTCTCGTTCCGACGCCGCATGCAGCCAGGTGCTCTCTTCTATGTCAGCCAAGGAAAGTTGACACCTAAGCTGGTCTTTGAAGCGTTTCCGTGGGGCGCCTCTGTTACGTCTATCACCTTTTAGCTCACAAAAAAGACTGCCTTTGGCATACGCTCGTCTCCCATACGGGATACGTGTCCTACCTAGCGCAACTGTCGGACCAAAAGTCCCTCTATACTGTCCATACCGGCGTTCGCAAGTATACTAAAAAGTATAAAACCTTACTGTAGTAAAAAGTAAAAAAAAAAATCTTATTATAGTCAAAAATAAAGTTCCCTTTTCATACCTTGCGATCTAAGGGTCAGAATGATATACAGGTCATTTCTGTGGCCCACGGTTGACGAGGGTGTCATGTGGCCAGCACAACGATAAACCGCCTTTATTTTTCCTCAACTAGTGTCAGGTACCCATTACAGCTGGGTGGACTCAGAGGTGCCCAAAGTTCCTGAAATACCCGGTCTTCACCAGAATTCGAACCCGGGTTTCCCAGTTCGGAAGCCAAGCGCTTTACCGCTCAGCCACCGCGTCTCCAAAGCTGTATTATAATGTAAATGTATACACATACGAACCTAGCCCAATAAAATACTCCGAAGTCACGGAAGAAATAAGAAGTAATTAAAGAACCTTTTCTCAAGAGCTATCAGTAATAGTACATGTAAATGTTTATCGGAATAAGGCAAGAAATCCAAAGACTTAAATTGCCAATTAACATTTACAAAGACATCAGTACGTGCATGAACTTATACCATATTCTACTTTAGGGAAAGTCTGTAATTTATTAGGAAAAATTAAATACACATATTCATATTAAAAATATAGTTTTAATTTTTAGATAATCTTGTCCAGGTAGTTCAGTAAATTCAATAAGACCAATGTCTCTATTCACTAGATTACACTGGCTCACCTGGTACCACCACTTGTAGTCTTCCTTGCCAAACATCCACTAGTCAGTCAATACAATTTGGGATCCGTCCAGAGAATTGTTTGTGGCGCTGCACCGCTGGGCCCTCAACTGACGCTAGAAGTTATACAGAGACTCGACCATGGCGTCACAATCAATCAAAGTAGATATCTGAATTAATGTCTTTAAAAAATGTATCAGGTTATGATAATGATAACTTAAATTATGTTTTTATGTTTTAATGAAATGAGTCAGGATAGGTAGCCGAAATATTTTTTTTCAAAATTAATCAAGGTAGATAATGAGATGTTCTCAACAGCAATCAGAAGACATTGAAATGATTTTTTTAATGCTGATATGATGCATTGTTAAATAAAAGATTTCAAAGAAATGTCTGTATTTTTTAATAGATAAAAAATATATATTTTGATATGTGTACATAAATCTTGCAATAAACATATTTCTCTTAATAACATCATATTCCCCCCCCCCCCACCTATGCACTTTTCATACCTCCAAAAGTCCCAATAATGTGAACTTTCTTAATTCACTGAATTATATTTTGAATATTAGTCTTCGGCTTAACTGAAACCATTTGTCCAGCCTTGGATGTCACAAGCACTCCAGGTTCTGTTGGCTACATGGTCGTCAATACACTTGGGAAGGTAATTTTTTTTAAATAGCTTTTTAGTATCGAATGAGTCTATCGCTTGTCCAGTACAAAGTGGCGTACCTAGGGTGCCAGGCTTCTAAATTCAAACTATATTCTATTTCGACCGTAACCCCTCCCCCCCCACACACACAGACAGACACACATTGACACACAGTGACACACACACACATTAACACACGGACAACTGCCTTCACACTTTTTGGTTCATTTTTATTTCAATGACAACTTTCCGCCTTTATTTTAACCTCCTCCTATTGATCAACTCTTCAGTACGTTTAAGGCCTAGGGGGACAAATGCATGTTCCTAAGGCCCCAACTGAATGCATGTATGTGTCAGGGTCACCTAATGAATTACGTCTTTCCAAATCAAGTCAAAAGTATATGTCGGAGAAATTACGATGCGGGGGTTAAAAAAATAGGGGGTTCCAAAGAGCGAATAATAGGGAGAGAGAGAAAAGGAAAGAGAGATCGCGTCCCTAAATTTCATTCTAACAGATACACTCATTCACGGGCTAAAAAAGTCTGTTAGGTTGATAGTTAAAATAGGACCTTCTGTTTATTACATTAAAAAAAAGAAGGGGGTGTTCCGGCAACATGCTTGTGAAAAATTCAACGGGCGTATCCAGTGTCTACTGCTAGTCTTATCATATAAGAGAATTAAATCCAAACAACGAAAGAAAACTAGTGGAGAATTTCACACTATACTAAACAATGTCAAGAACACTCATTTAAACCCAAACACCTTCCAATACATGGAAAAGAATTGAGATCTAATTTTTAAGATAAATCAATTCGTGGCAGTTGGTCTTTGAATCCAATCTCCTTTACCACCGCTAGTTAATTGGTTATTAAATACGTTTTAAAATCCTAGATTCTAAATCGAATAATTCCTTCATACTCAAATTATTTTATGCTATAAACAGAAGAGCGGGGAAAACTTGATTCGACTTGCCTAAAAAGAGCACAATACACCAATAAGCTTGCTAGTTCATAGCCGTTTACGCTACGTATGAAAATCTCCAATACAATTGCTTAACTCCTGGAACTTTGAAGACATTGCTGTGGAACTCCAGAAAGATTAAGACCACCTCGTAGAGCTTCGTCTGCTCCCGTCTCTTTTGACCGAAACACTTCCGGGATACCAGAACAGTCAATGTCATTTTTAAGTGCATCCGGAAGTTACTATTTAGTCTTTATCATTTTATTTATTTCTTCAGTCTGACTTTACTGAGAGCCTCTCTAGTGTTGATGCTGATGTATAAGAGAGAATTGTTTTTTTTAAAGTTCAAAATGTTGATGAGACTCGAGGAATTCCCAACTTTTTGCCACTCTTGTATATTATGTCAGAAAATGACCGAAAGACATTATAAGAATATGAAAGAGCATACAGTAGTTGATTTTTTTTTCACTCACTTCTCATTGAGCCTGGTCTAACCAGAGGTTTCCTTACTTTCAAGAAGAATATTATAACTTAGATGTTTAAAACATATTTCGGTGCGATTTCTCTAAACACTGAATCTTTCTATCCAGTTTGTGAACACAGAAAATAAAACACTGCCACCTGGGGAAGCTGGAGAGTTCTGTGTGAAAGGTCCTCAGGTCATGAAAGGTTATTATAAGAATAAACAGGCGACTGATGAGATGATTGAACCGAATGGCTGGATTCATACAGGTAGTCCACTGACTCTGCATTTGGGTTAATGAGACAATTATCAGGATTAATGAAACACATTCTTAAAAGCTATATTATAATTTTTTTGAGTCAGATTAATATTTTATTTTATCTTACATTTAGGAGATGTTGGTTTCGTCTCTGAGAGTGGTTTGATCTACATTCAAGACAGAATAAAGGAAATAATCAAATACAAAGGCTTTCAAGTAAGTACATTGGATGTCTGTTACGTTGAATGATTGACTCAACTTCAAGAATCGTTCGAATCACACGGTAGTGAAAGCATGGCATCACTTTCGTTAGATTAACTTGATTCTCAAATGAAAAATATTGAATCAACTGTAATAGTTTCACTAGGACTACTTCTTTTAGGCTGAGCACACCAAAAACTACCAGTGGCTGGGCTCCATTAAAAAAGTACGGTGAATAGTTATCTGCCGAAATGTAAAAATACTAAATGTAGCTGAACAAAGATGGCTAAGACTGATTTTAGGAGTCAGTTTTAGAGATCGGGTCTCAATCCAGGAAATTCTATGCCGAACTGGGAGTCGACCCCTTGGTAAGGTTGTGACAGAGCGTCGCATGAGGTAAAAAAAAATGCGGAAAAAAAATGTCAAAAAAAACAAAAAACTTTTGTCAAAACTCGGATGTATTTTTAGATCTTTTGTCGAGGCCCTAAAGAGTTTGATGAAAGAAGTTAGTTAATACATTTAAACAAAATAATAACGAGCCAAAATAAATTCTTAAATAAAATGTTTAGTTTTCAGAATATAAAAAGTAGCCGCTTCACCAGAACTTTGCAAGATCTAAAATATCGTGATATAGGATTTTCAATATATTTTCTAGTTTATGCGATCTAAACGCGACAGACGGACGGAAGGCAGACCATGCAAAACAATCAGCGGCTTTTTTCCTTTCGGGGGCCAAATAATGATTCTCATCCTGGACGAATACACAATACAAATCTTGTATTTGAACAAAGAACTGATGAATTTTTATGTTTAAAACTTTACGCATTTCCTCCAGGTCCCTCCAGCTGAGCTTGAAGCCTTACTTTTGGGTCATCCAGATGTCCAGGATGCTGCTGTGTTGGGAGTACCCGACCTAGAATGTGGAGAGTTACCCAAAGCTTTTGTTGTCAAGAAACCAGGGTCAAAGGTCAATGAACAGGAACTTCTTAGATATGTTGAAGGTAAATACAATGAAAAAATTGAAAACTATTCAACTCTTACAATATGTATTGTACATACTGCAAATTGTACACAATCGTACATATCGCACACTATTTATACAGCACATTGTACAAAATTGTACACATTGCACATTGTACACACAGTACATTATTCATACATAACTATGTACATACATCACATTGTACAATATTGTACGTATTGCATATTGTACACACAGCATATTGTTCATAAAGAACATTGTACATACACCATATTGTAGAATTATGTACATAACTCATCAGCTCTATTTTATTTCACCATTATCAAGAAATTGTTTGTGGTCTCATTTTGTAAAATACTTTCAATTAACTTCTACTAAATCTTTTCAACATTGAACTTGTCATCTTTGTTATTAACTTGAACCAGAACAAGTTGCTAGGAGTACATCATCCCAAACGAAGAGTCTATCTAGTACGTTCAGTCTCTGATCAGTAAAGATTTTCCTCTTTTTTTTACAAAACTTATATCAACTCACTTTGTCTGTCACTTTGTCTGTCTGGTAAAACGCTTTACATGTTATTTCTCCCACACCCAATCTCAGATCAACCTGAAATTGTGCACAATTGTTTCTTTGACTTGACAACACAGAAATAATAAAACAACGTTTCAAAGACAGTTTGTGTGGAAACATAAACTCAAAATCGGCCCCCGAAGTGGTCCACCTAGAGTCTTCACCAGGATTCGAACACGGGACTTCCTGTTCCAGGTTCTTTACCCCTCAGCCACAGCATCTCCATATATTCAATTAGCGTACACATATATTTTTTGAAATAATAATTATTAACATTATCCATACATTCAAAATTAATAACATGTTACATTGTAATCAAGAAAAACTAAAAAAAAGAATTCTTCTTCTAACATAATTAGATAAATTGGCAACACGAAAAAAAATAATTATTGACCTACTTTAAGCTACAATTGTGTACAAATGACTTAACATTAAGACTTTCTCCTCGCAAATAACATTAAGACTTTCCCCTCGCAAATGAGAATTAATATCTCCATTGTCATTTGTCATACAAACTAGACATAGATCTAGCTAGAAATCTAAATTTAAATTCAGGTCTAGAAGTAGAGCTAAGTCTAGATCTAGAATCTAGAAATAGATCTAAGTCTAGATCTAGATCTAAGTCTAGATCTAGATCTAAGTCTAGATCTGGATCTAGAACTAGGTATAGAATCTTGATATAGAATCTACTATATCTAGACTAGAACTCGTATGAATTTACACGTTTAATCTTACGATAACTAGACCTAGGCCAATGTTATGATCATGAATAGTAGGATTTTTTTTTACCGGGTAATGGAATACTTGTACTACACTGTTCGTATCCGATTAATTTCTTAATGTGATACTATTGTTTACATAATAAATAAATCTGCACCCCTAAGCTGTCAGAATATAAGTTATTACCTTA
This sequence comes from Biomphalaria glabrata, assembly GCF_947242115.1. NCBI lineage: Eukaryota > Metazoa > Mollusca > Gastropoda > Planorbidae > Biomphalaria > Biomphalaria glabrata. The sequence continues at coordinate 42,464,233 of NC_074713.1, forward strand.
ATAATTAAAATTTTGTTCAAATTATCAATACATTCATAATTATAAATATATCTAGACCTGGGTTCTATTTAGTCTTATTTAGACTGTGAAGTGCAGGCCCCCTATATAATTTGGATTTGTCAAAATTGCGCGCTATAAAAGTAGTTCGTTATTTTTTAAACTTAAAACTAAAACGAAGTTCGTATCAAAATTCTTTTTTGAAAACAACATTTGAATCAATATTCTGTTCATGAGTTATTTATTAAATGGAAAATATATTTTATAATGAACCATTGACACTTTTACCATTGTGACCTTAGATGCAAAATCTATGAGTGAAGAAGTCCATGACCTTTAAAAAAAAGTTACCTTCCCTAAAGTTTTTCATTTAAAAGTGGTGTAATTTTTTGAAAAATCTGCTTGCATATATATTTTAAAAAATAGAAGGTTCACTTTCGGAAAAGAAAAAAGTAGCCGTTGCATCAGAACTTTGAATGATCTAAAATATCATGATGTCCGATTTCCATTTTCTCTTCTAGTTTCTGAGATATAAACGGGACGGATGGACGGACAGACAGGCCACACAAAACTAATAGCGTCTTTTCCCCTTTCGGGGGCCGCTAAAAATCAGCAATTAGTTAATAAACTATTGCTATTAAATTATTTTGTTTGGTATCGAACAAGGGAAAGAAATGAAACTTGACTGATGTGGTGGAATAAGTTGAAGTAGGCCTCTTTATACTTTGTAGGTCGCCGCCAAAAAGTTTGAAGCTAAAAATAGATAACTAAAAGACCATGTTTTTTCATAAGCGATTCGCTAGCACAGTGGTTAGTTTGTTGTTCTGAGCAGGCTTGAGTCTTCGAGTTCTAATTCCATTCTTTCAACTTTTTTTATATAAATACTTTATAAAGTGATCATGGTAACAATCAAACAGATCCGCCCTTTCTTTCTTTCTGGTCCAGAATAATGATATGATCATAGCGCACTGAGAAATCTAAACGCATGAAATTGCTCTAAACAAAAAAAAAATGTTAAAAATATTTCTAATCGCTCAGATTTGTTATTGTCAGTCTTGATCTATTACAAATTTAATTACAAACTAATTGATACAACTACGCTTAATATAAGCTATGTTTTTTTAAAAGTATTTTTTAATGTTTTCTTGTTTCTAGATCGAGTTTCTCCAGTGAAAAGATTACGAGGTGGAGTGCTATTTATAGACGACATTCCCAGGAACCCTAGCGGGAAAATATTGAGGAATATTATTGGAAATAAATATTTATAACTCCTCTAGGGCCTACGTAAAAACATACACTCTGAAATTGTTTGCCTAATGCACTTTGTGCCCCTCTAGAAAACTAATTTCGTGTTTTGTTTATGTTGACCTTTTTTTGATATAAACAATGTTTTTCTTTTCTTTCTGATCAGAAACTTCATTTCACAGTGTTTTTAGTGATTTTCTAAATCTGTTTTTTGCACGACAAAATAAATACACCAAGTATGTAAATAAATTATGATGCCCTAAAAATTTCATTAAATTTGTCAGGATTGAGCTCTGGTCATCCTGGGTCTCCTGTTAACATTAGAGAAGAAAAGGGGGGGGGGGGGCAATTCAGGTTGTTGACTTTAAGATTGTTTTTTGTTTTGGATTGTTTTACTTTGTGAGATGTTTTTTTAATGGAATGTAACATAGTAAAACAGTGTGGTTTTTATTCATAGTCCAGGACAGTTGGATTTTACTTATAGAGTTGAAGTATAGACTCTTAATTATTGTTGTGTAGTTTTTAATCAGTCTATGGGTTATTGAGCTGTAATATATTAATTGATACTGGATATTTCATTTGCCTGAACTGTGCCTGTATTTTACTTACATTTTCAATAAACAAGTTATATGTCCGTGAATCGGCCTTCTGAATCTTCATTCTGTCCTTATATTTGTTGTCACTATTATCTTCATGACTTGGTGACATTTTGGTGGCCAGCACTGAAATACACACAGACGTCTAGTAAGAAGACAACAACCTTGACAAAATGTAAATATCAGTTTCAACACCTGATTACAAAAATACATGAGCCATGGACTCCAGTATATTGTTACGTATTTCTGAATCTTCTGGCTAAGTGTATTAGTAGGCACACAAATAAAAACACTGCAAAGAACTTGACGACTAAACTTTCAGCTTCATATAACTTTATTGACTATTAACTCTAACATTTTGTTACTGTAACATGTAGCGTAGAAGACTGTACAATATCTGTCAGTTTACAGTTAGCTATACTTCGTTGCAATTCATCTCTTCTCAACTTGCCTCGAGCCGTATTCCACAGAACAGACCAACAACACACTTCCCAGTGTCGCTCCAGGTCTCCCAAAACTGAACCAAGTCGTACTCAAGTCTACCGAATCAGAGCCTCACACGTCTTAAATAGACTGTATCGACTGTAACGGCTCAAGTCCACTGTAGTTCGCTGTATAGACTTTAACGACAGTAGTCCACTCCAGTTAACTCTACCCTAGTTAACTTGCATCGAGTCGTACACATCTCTCTTCTACTGTCTCGCACAGTAGACAACAGTACCGACGACTCACTCACGACTGACTTTCACATTAACTCTCTGGCTTATATACAGTCCCTAATCGCTTGTCCATTGTTGCAAAAACACTGCTAGTATCCTCTGGAACAACACTGGAGGAAACATCACATCCTGTCGTTGTTTATACATGTCGATTCCAGAGAACACCTGCTGCAGTGTCATCTCGCCGAGGTCACACGTAGTGACCTCTAACTGTCACTGTTCATTTGTAACACTGCCCCCTTCTTAGATCTGCTCGTCCCCTGGAACAACATGTGAGGACCCGTCACATCCTGTCTTTGTTTATACATGTAGATTCCAGAGAACACTAGCTACTGTGTCATCTCGCCGGGGTCATACGTTGACCTCTACCTATCACTATTCATTTGTAACAATATGTATTAAGTTGTCCAATAAGATAGTCGAACTTTTATAGTCGTTACATGTTCATTGTTCAATAAGACGGAACTAATAGTCTATACGATTTCTATTATATTTTTAGACATAAGTGTCATCAGTTTTCTAGAGTAAGTACTCTCTTTAACTCAAATGACATGGCTTCAAAAATGAGTTCCATATATGAGATACGACTAACTAAAATGTTCACTGATCTGTACAAGAAAGCTGAACATACGAACTACAAAGAAGTTATTTTAAAAACAACACACTTTTCGATGACGTCTTTGAGAATGAGTGACCTGAATTGAATCCAATTGTCTTTGTGAATGAGTGACCTGAATTGAATCAAATTGTCTTTGAGAATGAGTGACCTGAATTGAATCCAATTGTCTTTGAGAATGAGTGACCTGAATTGAATCCAATTGTCTTTGAGAATGAGTGACCTGAATTGAATCCAATTGTCTTTGAGAATGAGTGACCTGAATTGAATCCAATTGTCTGGATTTCAATTAAAGAAAGAACGCTAATTAATAGTTTTAGGCCTCCACATAGACTCACTGATCGAGGGTATGCAATCTGAGCTGTAGTCGTTCAATGGTCTTGGAGATTCGCCTTCGTATCCGCCGTGCTGTGGAATTACGTAATAGTCTTCAAATCTGAAGGGACACCCGAAACATGTAAAACAAATAAACATAGAATATGCCATGTTGGTTTTTAACTGCAATACATACAGGCCAGTGCCATTAAGCGCTTATCTCGCGTACGTTTCATGTAATCAATAAAATACAAGTGAAGCGTTTTATTTTGGTAACCTTTGAAAAGTGAGAGGGGAGACTACTGTTGAAAAAAAATGGGCTGTTCAAAGTTCAGACTCCAAAATAATTGGGGCAGGGTTCAAAGTCTTAATCTTTTTTTTTTTAAGTTATCATTTGGAGTAAGTTACTTAGAAATCTTCCGGACAGGTTGAAGTGACCAGGAGAATAACCGTTATCATTCAAACGACCGAATCAGGTAGGTGAGTTATTTCCCTTTGAAATAATTACAAACTAAAAAATTAATTAAGAAAACTATGCTATAATTTATGACCTATACTATCCAATAAATTTACAGTCCAGAATTATAATAACAGTGTAAACAATAAACATTCCTTTAAATTTAAATTTGATTGTAAAGAGTAGAATAATCTATATTCATTTCCAGTTTATTCTGTTTTCTATGAGTGTCAGTCTGACACACAGTGAGGGGCCGCCGCACTCTGAATAGGCAGTAAATAGAATTTTACCAGTTAGTAGGCCTAAAATCCATTTTAAGATCTCAGTTGACGTTCGTGATTTTGTGGCAGACGATATGACGTTTACCAAACAATATTTCTAACAGTCTAACTTCCCAAACCGATTTCAGGTTTCAGTAGGTCCAAGTAATCAGCCTTTCTACCCCCCTCCATTTCAAATGTTGAATTTTGTAAGTTAAGGTAAATGTATAAAGATTAAATATATAGATTATATATATATTTATATAGATTAAGAAGGGCTGCAGTATTTCATTTGGAAATCAGGGCTAGCTATGTCGTACATATTGTACCTCATCTAATTCAGACAAAATCGTAATCTGCGAGTGGTCGATTTAAGTTCCCTTCTCCAACTGTCTCATTAGGAAGCCAGTCATCAACTAACAGGTGTTCTCTTTCATGCAAGTTAAGGCAAGCTGTCATATGAGCTGGTCTTAAGTCTTTCCGGTGTGCACCTAGGTCACGCTGTCCTTCTTTTAATGCGCCCCTCCCCCACAAAAAAAAAATATTTAGTCCATGAGAATAATGGGATGATTGTTGAGTAGAACAGCCAATGTAATCTAGGGTAAACAGAACATTTCCCTAACGCATATAACCTCAACCATAAAAAATATATCTACTAAACATTAAAGAATGGTGTTGATATACGGCCGTTGCTCTAGTCAGCTAGTCCAACTACACCGTTGTAGAGTTGTGTTAATTTCTTAATACATACCTTGAATAGAAGTTACACTATTTTTAGACAAAAAAATAAACTTTTATTGACAACATAGATCTATACAGCTTTAAATCTGAGTACTGCTATATTTAGAAACACAAGATGTTGAACTCCCTTCAAAACTTAACACACATTATTCTGTCTCTGACTGTCCCTCCAACTGACTTTCATCAGGCATTCCCTCCTCTTTATAAACTCTTCTGCCACACGTCTTACTCGTGGTTACATCAGAATTCATTAAGGCAACACAAACGGCTGGTAAAGGTAAAAAGGAAACTTTTAGATATAAAAAAACTGTACGAAACAATAAAACAATGATATAAATAGAACTTAATCCAGGTAGTGTCATAATCTTCTGGTAAGCCCGCAGCAAATTAAAAATATAATGGTAAGTATTGTGCCATTGCGATAAAGCTGGACAGAGACTTCTGATGTTAGGATTGTACCCTGAATGAACATGAAATCTATATATAAAGGAATGTACTCAGCTCCCTGTGAGCTACCGATTGCATTGGACTACTCAATTTTCAGCTGCTTATTTTTAGGATTGGTCAGTTGTATGCTGTTAATGGACCTCATTCACCATTCGTCAACAAACAACATTTAGCCACGTGATTCTCTATATCTTCTATACAAATTATGTAATCCATAAAGGCTGTCACGTGATACGTATTTTTGATTGTTTTATCAATATTATGACGTGGCTAAATGTCTTTATTTACGATTGGTGAATGAGGTCCATTTCTGATGCATTATTTTTTTTTATTATAATTTATTTTTAAATGCTTCTAACATGGTACTAGATAAAAATGGATTATTGAAAAAAAATATTGGTGCTTGTTGAGGATTATTGCTACACTGACCAAAATGTGAGCCCGCACTGAAAATGAACTATGATTAAAATTGTTCAAGGCGTAGCAAATGTTTTCTTTGAATGCAGTTTTATTTATCTAGACCAGTTCGTTTGTGCGAAAAGGTCAACTAATCTATTTTGACAAAAATTGTTTAAGCTATTAGAACAAAAAGTTTGTAATGAATCACGAAACATTCTCATGTTTAGATGTTGACACATTGACGTCTAGAGCAAAGTGTAAAAGTAACTAACCCTAACCTTACTAATGACCAATGGATTCTTCCTTGTACTAAACTGTGTCAAGCCATTCAACTACGTTATATTAAAATACAAGAGTACATGAATAGATGTGTACATCTCTAAACTGTGTCAAGCCATTCAACTACGTTATATTAAAGTACAAGAGTACATGAATAGATGTGTACATCTCTAAACTGTGTCAAGCCATTCAACTACGTTATATTAAAGTACAAGAGTACATGAATAGATGTGTACATCTCTAAACTGTGTCAACACTTCGTCTATGCTACAAACTACAACCCGACTCTATGTACAGTGAAATGCATTGCTGTACAATGTCTAACTCGCCAATGTTGTCAGTTTCTGTATTTAGATCACACATGCATTTAACTAGGTCAGCACATCTTTGAAAAGACTGTGAGAACTAGCAGCCTTCATCTTTCCAATGGGAGTCTTGTTTTTTCCACATGCATAGTCATTTTGTAATACAGCGAGTTCTTTTTTTTTTCCAGTGGTGTGTGTCATTAGTGTGAGGGTATTTTAGATGAGTTTTATTTCTTAAATACTGTGCATAGTGTTTGTGTTTTTTTATACTATTGTAGTGAGATTTATTTTAAGTTTGAAGCTTTTTTCTAGACGGTCGCTGAGATAGGCCTACTTAAAGAGTAACATATCTACATAAATTATTACCTGATAAGTTTTAGTAAAATGTTATAGAAAAAAAAAGCGTTTGGTGTTGTTTTCTCAGCAGTCTAACAACTAGCAGACGACACATCACAAAGTTTGCCCTGTGAACTTTGAACTAAGGAATGTGCTATGTTTCCGTTTTTCACCTTTTTTATGTGCCCGACTATATAATATTAAGAGTAAAACTAAAACAATAAATTCCACTAATCCTATATAAGGTAAACCAGTAACACAGGCTAAAAACTCAAAATACCTAGATGTTATAATAAATGAAAAACTGTCATGGAATCCCCATATTGATGGAAATATTAAAAAATCAAACAAAGCATTAGGGTTAATTAAAAGAAACTTCTATAAATCAAATAAGAAAATAAAACTAAAATATTTAATCTTGGTTAGGCCAAGAATAGAATATGCATCCCCTGGGACCCCTCAACTCAAGAAAACATTTTTAAAAAGTGGAAAAGACACAAAATAAAGCAATTAGATTCATAACAAACGAATATTCACATTTGACTAGAGTAAAACCTTTAATAAAAAAAAAAAACGGGCCTGCCATTGAGAGAGGTTCTAAACAAGGCAAAAAAAGGGAGGAATGGAGAAAGACGGTCGACAAATCTTGCCTGGTGCCCCAACGGTCCAACAGACTAAGGGATAGGTAGGTAAGGTAAATATAGAAAGCCTTCAGGAGAGAAGACATAAAAGTAAAGTAGCAATTAGAGCATGGAATAGGTTGCCTGAGCCAGCCAGACTTGGCAGAATTTAAGTCATCGGTTAACTTGCATGACTAGATTCATGACGTGTAGGACCTAATCGTCTTCTTTTTTAAAGTAACGTCTGTGTTATATAAGATATAATAGATGTGTGTGATAAGCCGAGATTGCTAGGCGATGTAATAATTCAAGCGAACATCGAAAAGAAAACAACTACGGAATTCTATAGGAATCTAGTTCGTATCGTTTTAGTGAAAAGTAAAGGCTAGTTCCAGATATCCGACTTTTTCCTGGTCTAGATTACATAACTGGACCAATGCAATGTAAACACAGTTATCTGACAACGCCTTCGGTCAAAGTACACTTGTCTACGTCACAGTACGTGAAAATATAGCAAGTAGAAGTGGGTCAGTCAGGTCGGAAACTGTACCAAGGTATGTTCAATACATTTAGTTGAAATCAGTGTGTGTCGGGTCACGGCGGGAATCATGAAAACTAGATCAGAGCTTCCACACTTGTTAAATCTGTACGTGAGCTATACTCACAATAATTGTTCAACTTATATAAAAACTATTTGTTTTCTCTCCCCCACGGGTATAATATAACAACATGTATTTATATAGTCATTAAATTAAGAGCAAGACAACAATTATGATTTTTCTTTCACTGATTTGAAATAATTCATACAGACGAAGATTTATTAATGGTCTTATAATGGGGAGGGAGGCGGTTCCGAACAAAGTGTTGTTGTTTTTGAAGTGTCCCTATAGCCAAAGGTTTCTCGTGAGTTGTAAAGGTTCCTAAAATTATGAAAAGTTTGAACCAACTTGATTTACTATTTTTGCTTACAACTTCAGTAAACTATTAGTCTACTGCATCAGTTGTATCTGAGTGGTCAATGTTTACTAAAGACTAGACTAAAAAACATCTACCCATGCACTAATCCATACATCTGCCCGTGCCATTTGTCTAAACATCTGACCATGTACTAGTCTTTAATCTGACCGACCAGGCACTAGTCTAAACATCTGACCATGTACTAGTCTATAATCTGACCGATCAGGCATTAGTCTAAACATCTGACCATGTACTAGTCTATAATCTGACCGACCAGGCAGTAGTCTATAATCTGACCGACCAGGCACTAGTCTAAACATCTACCCATGCACTAATCCATACATCTGCCCGTACCTTTTGTCTAAACATCTGACCATGTACTAGTCTATAATCTGACCGATCAGGCATTAGTCTAAACATCTGACCATGTACTAGTCTATAATCTGACCGACCAGGCAGTAGTCTATAATCTGACCGACCAGGCACTAGTCTAAACATCTACCCATGCACTAATCCATACATCTGCCCGTACCTTTTGTCTAAACATCTGACCATGTACTAGTCTATAATCTGACCGACCAGGCACTAGTCTAAACATCTGACCATGCCGTGGTAAAAACACTGGACTATACAACCAAAATTTCAACATTTATAGTTTTACGACCTCAAATTTACAAAGAAAACAGTTATGCTCCCCACTCCACCTTTGTATATTAAGAAATGTAAAAAACTCAAGCACATCTAACAAGTAAATACACACTGTGTGCTGATAGAAAACGGCTCTATACCCTGTATAAGTTCGTCAAATCTGACCTAAACAAATGGTAGTTTAGCCTAAACATGTTTTTTCTTTATTCTTTTCATTTTTATCAACTTGCCATTGCCATACATTTGCGTGAATCAATCGAAAAGAATTGAGTTCTAAATGTGTCAGATGATTACTAAGTATGTAATGTAAAGTTCTCCCTTTCAGACCTTGCCATCTATGAGACACAGGGTGTAAAGGACATCTGGTTCTGTGGAAAACGGATCACGGAGTTGTCCTATAGCCAGTACAAAGACCAACCGCCTTTTCTTTCCCCAACTAATGTCAGGTACCATTTTAGAGTAGGGTAGACTGGGGCGCATAAAGCTTTAGACTAAAATCTTTTTTTTTTTTTCATTCTTTTCTCTCACAGTTATTTTAATGGTTCTATTCCTAAAGAATTGTGTGCAACAGTTTTCTATTTTGAGAATCCCTATACTACATAACCTTACCGCTCCTAACATGTTATCAGGTATTATACAAAAAAATAATTGTCATAGCAGATTTTCAGATAAGATTAAAGAAATTTTTGACTCGCGATCTTTGGTAGTTAATACCGATTTGTTCTGAATGTTTATATGTATATCTGCGTTTTATTAGATATTGCACCATTTAGGTCATTTGACTGTATATTTTACAATTCCTCTATTCAAGTTTGTCCTTCATGGAACCTGGAGCCTGGGTTGGTGGGCGGACAACTGATCTCAAAAACGGCTCTAACGAATTTCCTAGAAATTTAACTGTTGATGTATATCGCAGAGGAAAGAATTACTAGCTCGTTGGCTACACAGGGGAAACTCTTGTTTGACTGTTATAATTTTTCAAAGTAAAAAAAATATGTAAATTTGGCTGGAGACTATATCTAGGTCTAGAGCCAACATGGGGTAGTCAGCCGTATTATCGTAATTATGCGATAACCGAGTAAATTTTAAGTTGCTTCAAATTAGTGGCGAGTTGAATTTTTTTTTTTACAAAATTCTATAAACAGCATATAGATTAAGTGTAGTTCCCAGTGAAATCCCACAGTTGTGGTCTTACTTTACATTAGGCCTACTAGTAGCCATTAGTAGATCTAGAACCTGTAGCTTAAGACGTCAACAGTAGGTCTACTGTTTCTTAGCTGCAAGTAAAGTAAGGGTTCTTAGCTACAAGTAAAGTAAGGGTTCTTAGCTACAAGTAAAGTAAGGGTTCTTAGCTACAAATAAAGTAAGGGTTCTTAGCTACAAATAAAGTAAGGGTTCTTAGCTACAAATAAAGTAAGGGTTCTTAGCTACAAGTAAAGTAAGGGTTCTTAGCTACAAGTAAAGTAAGGGTTCTTAGCTACAAATAAAGTAAGGGTTCTTAGCTACAAATAAAGTAAGGGTTCTTAGCTACAAGTAAAGTAAGGGTTCTTAGCTACAAGTAAAGTAAGGGTTCTTAGCTACCAGTAAAGTAAGGGTTCTTAGCTACAAGTAAAGTAAGGGTTCTAGCTGCAAGTAAAGTAAGGGTTCTTAGCTACCAGTAAAATAAGGGTTCTTAGCTACAAGTAAAGTAAGGGTTCTAGCTGCAAGTAAAGTAAGGGTTCTTAGCTGCCAGTAAAGTAAGGGTTCTTAGCTACAAGTAAAGTAAGGGTTCTAGCTGCAAGTAAAGTAAGGGTTCTTAGCTACCAGTAAAGTAAGGGTTCTTAGCTACAAGTAAAGTAAGGGTTCTTAGCTGCAAGTAAAGTAAGGGTTCTTAGCTACAAGTAAAATAGGTGTACATAGCAAGTGGTAAAGAAAACATCATTAGCTACGTGTAGAAATTATAAAGATCATTACATTTCAGTGACTTTTAACTGATAAAGGTTTCCTGGGTAAAGGCTGGGTTAGTTGTAACGCTAAAATGGTCGACAAAGGCGGAAGAGCTGAAAAGAAAACTGATGTACCGAATATAATGAACATGAAAACAGCTCAGCAAATATTAGGTACTAGTCTACCCACGGCGTAGCATACGCCGCTATTTTGTAGTGCCGGCCTTAGGGAACAGCAATCTATGCGACCGCAGTGGGCCCCGCACTTTCTTAGGCCCCATGCTAATTCTAGGTGTAAGTTATTAAATTTTATAACTTAAAACAGATTTAACGCGGCCTCCTGATTTACCAGGAGCTCCTGGAAATCTCCTGAAATTGCAAAACATACGAAAAAGTCTTGGAAATCTCCGGAAATTATTAGAATCTTTTGCAAACTCATACACATCTCCTGAAATATTGACAAAATTGCAATTTGGCGGTGTCATTTAATATGGTAAACGCCTTTCGGACGCGAGATAAAAAAACGGCATTATACAATGCCCGTAATTGTGGAATCTGGTGAAAGAAGCTTTTCGCGCCTCAAACCAATGAAGAATTACTTGATGTCAACAATTCTCGAAGATAGATTGAAACATTTTGTAATTCTTACTACTGAGGGTGATCTATGTAGGAAACATAAAATTTTTATGATATACTGTATGACTTTGCTACACGCAAGGCTTGTAAAGTAATTCTGTACGTAGTAAAGAATGAATAAAATGCAAAGACGAATTTATTTTCTAATACTCTTATTTTCACTTATTATCCGTGTCCCTGCCAAAATACAGAGAAGATTGCTTGTTTTCTACCCCCCCCCCTTTTTTTTTCCTCTTTTTTTTTCGCTGCGAGTGTTACGTGGGGTAACTCTAGTCCGACTTGCGGAAATAAAAGAGTTATTTCTCAATGATATGTCAATGCTATAGGGAATTGTTGAAACATGAAGAGAATTATATATATAGGTTTTATATTAGGTATTGAAACAATTTTCAAAAGCTTAAATTGTTTGTAACGCTGCCATTTTGATCTTTGCGAGGACCTGAAATTAATTTAAAGACATTTGTAGTATGGTCCTTAAAATAATAATTTTAAAATAAATCTTTGATTTCACCAGAAAACGTTTTTTTTAAAAACAATCTACATTGGCAACAGACAGGCAAGGATTTCCTTTCCTCAAGTTGACATCTTTATGAGTTGTATCCTTATATTTCTTTCAGATCCAGTACGACCATGTTCAAACAACTTCAACGTCTGCTGGTTCAGTCTTACGTCAACAGCCAGTCTCTGTTGGCCAGGAGTCCGTGCGCCTGTGTCCTCTCACAGCAGATTTCTAGTTCCACGTGTCACATGGCCGCTCAGCCAACCGTGACGCCAGACAACACCCTTCAAAGTCACATCCCCGACATTAAAATCCCAACCAATGTACCATTCCATCAGTACCTCTTTGAGAAGTGTGACTTGTTCAAAGACCAGACAGCAGTCGTGAGTATTCTATCCTTCAAGTCTTTCCCTGCAATGACTATCTGTGTATTGGAACTTTAACAGCCTGTAACCTAGAGGCTTGGAGCATGTAGGGATCTCAAAGAAGTCAGAAACAAGTTGTCGGGGATTGTTTATAACATTGTGAAGTAGTCTTCTTGTCATTTATTTATCACTTTCTCTATGGGCATAAATGGGGTGTGAGTTTCTGCTATCTTTGACACCGACCTTTTATTTTAAAGCAAAATAGTTTCTTTCACTACATATTACTAATAGAAGTTTCATTAGAATCTGTCGTCTAACATTGAGTCTGGTAGACACTCTTTTAGTTACTTTGGTAGACACTCTTTTAGTTACTTTGGTAGACACTCTGGTAGACATTTTGGTAGACACTCTGGTAGACACTTTGGTAGACACTCTGGTAGACACTTTGGTAGACACTTTGGTAGACATTTTGGTAGACACTCTGATAAACACTTTGGTAGACACTCTGGTAGACACTTTGGTAGACACTTTGGTAGACATTTTGGAAGACACTCTGATAAACACTTTGGTAGACACTCTGGTAGACACTTTGGTAGACACTCTGGTAGACACTTTGGTAGACACTTTGGTAGACACTTTGGTAGACCCTCTGATGGACACTCTGGTAGACACTTTGGTAGACACTTTGGTAGACATTTTGGTAGACATTTTGGTACACACTTTGGTAGACATTTTGGTAGACACTCTGGTAGACACTTTGGTAGACACTTTGGTAGACATTTTGGTAGACACTCTGATAAACACTTTGGTAGACACTCTGGTAGACACTTTGGTAGACACTCTGGTAGACACTTTGGTAGACACTTTGGTAGACATTTTGGTAGACACTCTGATAAACACTTTGGTAGACACTCTGGTAGACACTTTGGTAGACACTCTGGTAGACACTTTGGTAGACCCTCTGATGGACACTCTGGTAGACCCTCTGATGGACACTCTGGTAGACACTTTGGTAGACACTTTGGTAGACACTTTGGTAGACATTTTGGTAGACATTTTGGTAGACACTTTGGTAGACATTTTGGTAGACACTTCCTCCCTTCAATAATTTTATGTTGTATTGGTAGACACTCTGATAAACACTTTGGTAGACATTTTGGTAGACCCTCTGATAAACACTTTGGTAGACATTTTGGTAGACATTTTGGTAGACACTTTGGTAGACATTTTGGTAGACACTTTGGTAGACATTTTGGTAGACACTTCCTCCCTTCAATAAGTTTATGTTGTATTGGTAGACACTCTGATAAACACTTTGGTAGACATTTTGGTAGACACTGTGATAAATATTTTGGTAGACCCTCTGATAAACACTTTGGTAGACATTTTGGTAGACACTCTGATAAACACTTTGGTAGACACTCTGGTAGACACTTTGGTAGACATTTTGGTAGACCCTCTGATGGACACTCTGGTAGACACTCTGGTAGACACTTTGGTAGACACTCTGGTAGACCCTCTGATGGACACTCTGGTAGACACTCTGGTAGACACTTTGGTAGACACTCTGGTAGACCCTCTGATGGACACTCTGTTAGACACTCTGGTAGACCCTCTGATGGACACTCTGGTAGACATTCTGGTAGACCCTCTGATGGACACTCTGGTAGACACTCTGGTAGACCCTCTGATGGACACTCTGGTAGACACTCTGGTAGACACTCTGGTAGACCCTCTGATGGACACTCTGGTAGACCCTCTGATGGACACTCTGGTAGACCCTCTGATGGACACTCTGGTAGACCCTCTGATGGACACTCTGGTGGACACTTCCTCCCTTCAATAAGTTTATGTTGTATTGGTAGACACTCGCTCTCTCTACTAAAATAACAACAATACAACTAACAATTTCTTGGCTTTAACATTATTTATGTCATACCTGGCAAGAATGTGTAACTGCCTACTATTATACTTTATCTTTTAGTAAGGTAACATTTGAATGGTGTGAAGAAACTAAAAAGTACCCTACTGATAGCGACATCTATAATTCTATATTGTTTTAATGACCTATGTTCAATGTAGGCCTATGCCTAACTTCGCAGGATGAGTTTCTGACCGGAAGGAAATACACATACCAGCAACTGAAAGAGAAGTCGATCAAAGTGGCTCGTGGTCTTTACAACATGGGCTATCGTAAAGGAGACGTAGTGTTGGCCTTCTCCCCAAACCACATCGACTACACTGTACTGATGCTAGCCTGTTCTACAATCGGTGTCTGGTTCAGCGCTGCCAACCCGGCCTACACAGCAGGTATCAAGTCTGGGGGGGATAAAAGCAAAAAAAAAAAAAAAAAAAGTTTAAAATACTTAAAAGAAGAAAACAAAGCTGATAAAAGGGAACGAAACGATAAGTGGCTGCAACTTCTCTCAATACTCCAAGAGTCATTTCTCTTTTCTATATAACACTAAATTATGAATTAATTAATTAACAATAATTAAATCAATTAACTAATTGTTTTATTTTTCTTTAATGATTCATGTGTTGTCTTCGACATTAAATAATTGTGCAAAGTTTCAACTTGACCCGAGACTGGGAAGTGGGATAAAACACACGTGTAAAAGACTCCTGCCAGACAGACACAGAGATGGAGTGAGTTCATATCAACTTTCTCATAATAAACGTTTATCATATCTAATACACAAAAATATGCTCATGTTGTAGTTGGCACTAATTCGTTAGTATTTTATTCTCTAAGATTTAACCAAACACACGGCATGCTGGCTAAAACTTTTCTATTGGTCAATTTACAGCATTGACTTGGAAATATATATGTCAGTGACCTACAGTTTCAAAGAAAAGATCGTGGGAATAGTTTGTTAAACTGCTTGAACTAAGTGTGATTGTTTTCTCTAACCTAACCGATTCGATCTTGTAGGACTCATTAGAAGTTTTCACTGGTAGTTTCAGGGATAGGTTTTCAGTCGTTTTATTTGTTTCTTTTACAAAGCTTGGATCCAGGTGAAATTTCTCAGAACTATTTCTAGTACCTGACAACACAAGAATAAATAAAAAAAAATAACCAATAAGTCAATTATTATGTTTGATATCAAACAAAGGAAAGAATAGTACTTGACAATGTAGTGGTATAAGTTAAATAAGTCTCCTTGAATTGGCTTGAGCCCTGAGTTTGAATACAAAAGTTACAAACTTTTTTTTTATACATTTAAAAAGCGACCACAATAAAAATTCATCCAGATAAGCAATCTCTCCCCCCCCCTCCCCCAAACTGGTCCAGACAAGTGATAGGATCATAGCGCATTGAGAAAGCTAAAAGCATGAAATAGCGCTAAACAAAAAGAATTGGTAGAAGTATTTCTAATCGCACAGATTTAGTATTGTTAGTCTAGATCTATTACACATTTAATGACATGACTGTTCCAAACTAATTGATACAGTTACACTTAATGTGGCTTTGTTGTTGTTTTTATTTCAAGTATATTTTAATCTTTTTTTTTTGTCTATTTCAATTATATTATTATAGGGGAAAAGAGAATTCAGACAAGTTGAATTAAAAACCTATAAATAAAATGCAACGAACAACATAATGTTTTTCATGCAATAGATTCGATTATTAACTTTACTTTAATTAATGTCAATTTGAACATTTTCTGATGACTTTATACAGAGGAGTTGAGCTGTCAGATCAGTCACAGTGAGTGTAAAGCAATCTTCACCATTCCATTCTTCGCTGGGACCGTCAAGTCAGCTCTGGACATTAAAAGTCACCCCCACAAAGTGAAAGTGAGTTTTGAAAAAGTCATATGAAGACTGATTCTAACATAGATAGGCCCTGTCCAAACGTTTAATCAGACAAAATGCGTGACAATGTTGGCCCCATGCAAACTGAGAGACAAAGCATTCATTTTAAAGCAAGTACTTTGAAAACAATTAAAACCAATAAAAAAAAATCTGAAAGCGAAAAGCTAAAAAACAACAACAACAAAACAAGGTTACAAAGACAGTTTGTGTGGAAACAGAAACTCAAAATCGGCCCCCGAAGTGGTCCACCTAGGCAGGCTTCAATATTTTCAAAAAGAACATCGGAATGAAATTATATCAAAGACAAATGAGAGATAAGAATGGAGAAAGAAGGTTGACAAATCTTGTGTAGTGCCCCAGTGGTCCAGCAGATCAAAGGATAGGTGCACGTGAATGCAAAGTTAGATGTGAACCTGGCCTAACTAGTTCCCCTTTCAGACCTTGTGGTCTATAGGGCAGATGATGTAAAGTTTATCTGTTTTTGTGGCCTACGGTTAACGAGGGTGTAATGTAGCCAGCACAACGACCAACCGCCTTTACTTTTCCCCAACTAATGTCAGGTACCCATTAGAGCTGGGTGGACTCAGAGGCGCCCAAGGATTCCGAAGTTGAAAATCCCAGTCTTCACCAGGATTCGAACCCGTTACCCCCGGTTCGGAAGCCAAGCGCTTTACCGCTTAGCTACCGCGCCTCCCCTGGCCTAACTGAAGTGTTATAATTGATGTAATTGTTTTGAAAAGGATCAATCTCTTTATCGAATTTTTAAATTTGCATTGTGGCTTGTAACAATGGCTAGGAAGAATGTAGTTTACAAGATTACTATTCGTTTTAAATTAGGTCTAACTTATAATGCATACTAAATAGCTTTAAATTTTTCGCTTTCAGAAAAAAAAGTAGCCGTTGCATTAGAACTTTGAATGATCTAAAATATTGTGATGTCGGATTTTCACTATCTTTTCTAGTTTACGAGATCTAAACGGGACCGACGGACAGCCGGACAGACATTCCACACAAAACTAATAGCGTCTTTTCACCTTTCGGGGGCCGCTAAAATTAAGTACCAAAGGTCGAGCATAAAAAATAATAGTTAGAAATATGTAATAAAAATATTCTCCAGATTTATACAAATTTAAAAATTGAATAAATCATACTTTCCTAATTTCTCTGCATGATCAGTTTTAACCTAAACCCTTCAATATCTATGGTTTAACCCATAATAACCTATTATGTCTTTTCCTTATTTTTTTTACTCTAGACTTGGCAACAATAGGCAGCATCACATAACAAACTATTTCTGGAACAAAACAAAAATCTTACCATGATGGTGTATCACCTATACAAAAACAAAAAGTTGTAGAGAAGGGAGTTTGTGTTGCACATATACTTTAGAATGACCCTCAGTCGGATCAGTTGTACTCACACACCATGTTATTCTCTAGTGTCGATAATATGTATACTTAGAAATTCTTAGTTTTTGAAATGAATGGATAAGACCGACGGACTATAAGACCGACGCACTGCACAAATGTCCACAAAACCAAAACCGCGTTTTCCCTAAAAAAAAAAAGGGGGGGGGGGTCGCTAAAAAATTTTATGACACTTTTTTTTTTCATTTTAACTATCTTTATTGTTACAAACAAAAGTTCGTTATTCTTTATGATTCTTTATGATTGCTTTATACATATATATTAAAATATGAAATTCGGATGTACCATGTTTCATTTGAATTCAGGATCTATTTGTTTTTGGCGAGGCGCAAGGATACCAACCCTTTGACACTCTTTTGTCAGGAGATGGAACCACGTGTCCAGACGTTGACATTGATCCTGTCAAGGACGTTTTCATTCTGCCCTATTCCAGTGGCACCACTGGGATGCCCAAAGGCGTTATGCTAACCCACTACAACTGTTTGGCCAATGTCTTACAAGCACTGTACGCCTATTCAATGTTTCTATTTTTTATTTTTAATTAATTAATTTTTGCAAACATTTCATGTCAACTTTTTACTTTGATACTATTTTCTTTAGTGTTGATATTTACTTAATATACTATAGCACTGGGATACAATAGCACTGGGATACAATAGCACTGGGATACAATAGCACTGGGATACAATTGCACTGGGATACAATTGCACTGGGATACAATTGCACTGGCACTGGGATACAATAGCACTGGGATACAATAGCACTGGGATACAATAGCACTGGGGTACAATAGCACTGGGATACAATAGTTATTGAGAAACGATAAAGAAAATAAGACGAGACATGGATAGGATACGAACCACGGCCACATCGCCTAGCAGCGACCAGACACTAAGTTTACATCTGACTTGCCCATCGAGGTCCTCAAAAAAAAAAGAACCGTTTAAGTCAGTAGTGTTAAATGGATTGTGTCTGTTTTATTTGTGTCAATGCTACCCTTATTAAAGCCATATGAAAAATGAATTTCAAGAAGGTCTTTATCTCTTGACGAAACCTTCAATTTCTGTTATGAAAACTAATGTAGAAAGAATGTGGTCGAGATTTAGGCGGATAGCGTAACAACGTGGCACTAGCTGATTTTGCCAAGTTGGAGGTCCGTGGCTGGCATCCTCGTCGGAGTTTTGTCTGTTCATCATCTTTTTTTTTCACCTTCTTCTTTCAATATCTACTGTGTCCTAGTGCCGCTGTCGTCTGCTGTTACAGGTCTATGTTTACTCACAACTCTTTAGATCGAATCCTTTCTGTGGAGTGTTAACAACCCATAGCCCTAGTATTTCATAATTAGGCCTTATTCTTTCATGTGGTGTTTAGATTAAGCTATGTTAAAGAGTTTATTCATTCTTTGCTCAAAAATGAACTCCATTTCCTATCCACCAATAACATTGAGTAGCCTAATGTTGGACATGTTTTGATTTGCTTTCATTCAGCACAAGTATACACGTAAGTACTGAAGACCGAGCCCTTGGATTACTGCCCTTGTATCATATTTATGGCATGACTGCGGTCCAGTTTTCAGTTCTCTTCAGCGGGGCAGCAATTACATTTCTTCCAAAATTTGAACCGGAAACGTTTCTGAAATGTCTTCAGGGTAAAAAGGTGAACCTTATTTTTTAATTCGCTCTTATAAAAAAAAACAAAAAAAAAAACAATCAAACATTTAGTTTGATATGGTTTTTTAAATAGAGAGGTTGAAACAAAAGAGAAACTGAAATAACAATGTAAAAACGATCATAACCGTTTTGTATATTGTAAGGTATTAAATATATACCTAATATAAAAGTACTTATAGTAGGTATCCACTTAATTTACAAGATTTGAATAAAAGTACTTATTGTGATATATCGCATTAGAAAAACTACTTTTGTTCTTTCAACATATGGATGACTTTCATGGCTGAAAGCTGCCAGGTAATGTTGCCAACCTGAAGATTTGTATTTCATTTAAGCATATGATTGCAATCTTTATCTAAGGCAGTGTTTCTCAAACTTTTTTGTCTGCCGGCACAGTAAAAAAACTACAAAAATTTCGCGGCACACCACGAAGAGCAACAGTTGTTTTATAATAAAAAGAAAAAAAAATTGACCTAAGTATTACATTTAATGTGAAGGGTGTGCCTGTTTTTGAGAGCTAATGCGATCTACTCGAGGCGCCAAAGTCGACAAACAAACTCGCATTTCATCGTCTATTGTAAGAAGTCTCTCTCTTTTCTTAGACTTGATTTCAGTCAGTGCTAAAAATCCAAACTCACAAAACCATGAAGATGCAAATGGAAGAATTATTTTGATTGCTTTAAACTGATTGCAGGATATAACTTGTTGATTGAAATCCAAAACACATCCAGGCTTTTTTCGGCAAAACTTGACTTTAGAACTGCATCGTTTTTTAAATCAATGAGCTGCTCTTCTTCTTCAGATGTAAGATTTGTAGCTTCATTGTTTCCTAATGGAGAGCTGACCCATCCATAGTCATTACTTCCAACTGTTGGAAATGATTCCTTCAATGCTGACTGCAGGTGTTTTAAAGTGTCCAGAATTTCGGGGTGATTTCTTTATTTGAAGCACATTCATTGTAAGTAGGAAAGCAGTCCTTTCGAGATCTTACTTTGCCACGAAGACAATCAATTTTTCCCCAAATGATTTCAGTTTTGATGGTTTCCAATGGTCCTTGAAGACTTAAATTCAATGAAAATTTAGTTTGTCAAATAAATCAGAGAGAAATGTCCCCTTAACCCACCAGATCTCGTCATGAATAGAAAATCCAAAGTCTTTTTTTTCAGCCTCCAAGAATGAAATCAGCTCAGCCTTGAGATGGACGACACGCTTTAGCACTTTTCCATTGGAGAGCCAATGAACGTTGGTGTAATACAGGAGGCATTTGTAGTCTGAATCCATTGCTTCACTAATCTCTGAGAAAAGTTGGGATGCAAGCGGTCGAGATTTGATGAAGTTTACAACTTGAATCACTTGATCCAGAACAAACATCAAATCTTTCGGCAAGGACTTGAAGGCAAGAGCTTCTCTGTGAATCATGCAGTAAACAACTAATACATTTGGATTTTCTTGACGCACAAGAGTGACGAATCCCTTTCTATTTCCCTGCATGGAAGGACAGCCATCGGTGCAAACGCTGACGCAGTTTTTCCACTATACTTTGAATAGCAAAATGTTTTCGTTCACCACTTAAAAATATCTTCGCCTTTAGTCGTAGTTGGTAAGTCTTTGCAAAATAAGAATTCGTTGACACATTTTTCATCCTTTATGAACCGAATAAAAGCTAGCAGCTGGGCTTTGCCGCTAACGTCAGTGGATTCATCAACTTGAAGAGACACAGCAGAAACACTTCATCCTCAGTCACGTCGAAGTGTTCGCAGATTTGATCTTGTAAATCGGACGATAAGTCTTCAATTCTGCGCGAGATAGTATTATTTGACAAAGGAACTTTTTTAAAACTTTTTTGGCGGCATCGGGTCTAAGGATAGTTTCAACAACTATTGCTAAAGCTGGTGCAATGATTGATTCAGCCTCTGTGTGTGCTTTCTTGCGTTTTGCTAATAACTGAGCAACCTTATAACTTGCAATCAATCCCTTTTCAGGCAGCTTTAGGTACTTCGTAAGTTTCTAAGCTTGTTTATTTTGTTGAGTCCTGATGTTTTCGAAGTATTCCTTCGGTTGCGCTTTTACAGCTGGATGTTTTGTTTCCAAGTGCCTCTTCAATTTGATTGGAACAAGCGCCTCATTCGACAGAGTTGCATTGCAGATCAGACAGAATGGCAGTGGAGAATCTTCAGGTCCCGAAGATATGAAACCATATCCTATGTAATCTTCTTTGTACCTTCGTTTGGTTCCTTGCTTTTCATTTAATGCTATAAACGTTTCATTCTTGCTAACGTATTTCTCCATGGATAACAATGAATAACGCTTATTGATAATTTGTTATTATTAGCATACACCTAAACAATTTACATGAAACACATCGCTTATTATTATCGTTACCAATTCAAGAACTGCTGTACGTCTGCTAAGGCGGCCTACATTTGAGTCATTATAATAATATATGTATAGTGGACAATTCCATAAACTGAAGAGCTAGCACCCCTTTCCGTCACTATGGAGCCATCAACTACTATTACTGGTCATTGCAAGTGGAGATGTCATCGCAAAGTAAAATAAAAATTTAATAGTAGGTAGACCTGTATAACGCTCTACGTGTGGCGTTCTCAAAACTCCCGCGGCACACCTGCAAATCTTCGGCGGCACACTAGTGTGCCGCGGCACACAGTTTGAGAAACACTGATCTAAGGACATTATCTGTTGTATCAATTCTAATGAGTTGGAATGGGTTGAATATGGGCGTATGTTTAATTTGAAACATGAGTATCAGTCAGGAAGGGAAACCATTCTCTAGCAGCAAACAGCAGCAAATGCAAGAAAATAATTTGCTGTCAGCTCACGTTATAACAAGCTGGGCTGGGCCCAAACAAAATTGTATGATCATAGAGAGACACTCCACCGACTCGTGCAGAGAAACGTTCAAACTAAATGGATGCTTCTGGTAAGAGACATTTTTTTCTAGAGAGCTTTTCAGAAACATCTACTTCTAGAGAGCTATTCAGAAACATCTACTTCTAGAGAGCTATTCAGAAACATCTACTTCTAGAGAGTTATCCAGAAACATCTACTTCTAGAGAGCTATCCAGAAACATCTACTTCTAGAGAGTCATCCAGAAACATCTACTTCTAGAGAGTTATCCAGAAACATCTACTTTTAGAGAGCTATCCAGAAACATCTACTTCTAGAGAGTTATCCAGAAACATCTACTTTTAGAGAGCTATCCAGAAACATCTACTTCTAGAGAGTTATCCAGAAACATCTACTTCTAGAGAGTTATCCAGAAACATCTACTTCAAGAGAGCTGCTCAGAAACATCTACTTCAAGAGAGCTGCTCAGAAACATCTACTTTTAGAGAGCTATCCAGAAACATCTACTTCTAGAGAGTTATCCAGAAACATCTACTTTTAGAGAGCTATCCAGAAACATCTACTTCTAGAGAGTTATCCAGAAACATCTACTTCTAGAGAGCAACTTCAGCATAAAAGATTTAGTGTTGAATCAGAGTTTGTAAAGATCAAAAATTTATCAGCATCTGAATAACCAGCTCTCCATCCGTCCGTATGTTATTTAGCGTCCTTTTCTATAAAACTATTTGATTACAAAGAAATAAAAATATGTCCCCCGAGCGCTACTTTTACTTCAGAAAAAAAAAAAAAACCTAAATAGGCCTAACTTTTTGAATGGGTTAGAGAGATGGTAGCATGGCTCGGAGAAGTGATTACATCAAAACGCAGTTTATTTAGGGAAATAAAAAAACATTTCATCCTTAATTCTGAAACGTTTCAGATCAACTTCGAACCTCATTTTTTAAAAAAATGCAAGATTCTGAGAGATTATATGTTCATATTGTATGTGTTGTACATTTCTCAGATCACCGTGGCCCAGCTGGTACCACCCCTGATTATATTTTTGGCCAAGCATCCAGTGGTCAGTGCCTTCAACCTGACTTCTCTTCAAAAGGTCGTCAGTGGAGCCGCCCCGCTTGGAGCGGAAGTTACCATAGAGTTCACTAAAAGGTTTACCCACGGGGTCACCATCAACCAAGGTGAGAGAGCGTGTGTGTAGGGAGTCTTTTCTATTGATGTGTCTGGATAGGGAAAAGAGAGAGCGTGTATGTGTAGGGAGTCTTTTCTATTGATGTGTCTGGATAGGGAAAAGAGAGAGCGTGTGTGTGTAGGGAGTCTTTTCTATTGATGTGTCTGTATAGGGAAAAGAGAGAGCGTGTGTGTAGGGAGTCTTTTCTATTGATGTGTCTGGATAGGGAAAAGAGAGAGCGTGTGTGTGTAGGGAGTCTTTTCTATTGATGTGTCTGGATAGGGAAAAGAGAGAGCGTGTGTATGTAGGGAGTCTTTTCTATTGATGTGTCTGGATAGGGAAAAGAGAGAGCGTGTGTATGTAGGAAGTCTTTTCTATTGATGTGTCTGGATAGGGAAAAGAGAGAGCGTGTGTGTGTAGGGAGTCTTTTCTATTGATGTGTCTGGATAGGGAAAAGAGAGAGCGTGTGTATGTAGGGAGTCTTTTCTATTGATGTGTCTGGATAGGGAAAAGAGAGAGCGTGTGTGTGTAGGGAGTCTTTTCTATTGATGTGTCTGGATAGGGAAAAGAGAGAGCGTGTGTGTGTAGGGAGTCTTTTCTATTGATGTGTCTGGATAGGGACAAGAGAGAGCGTGTGTGTAGTTAGTCTTTTCTATTGATGTCAAACGTAGACCAATAATTAGGATACTTGTCATTCTGTGTGAATGTCGAGGTCAGCATGAAGGACGATAGGGACAAGGATTTGATAGAGTGAGAACTGGTTCGTGTGCGGCTTTAGGGCTTTCCTTGTACGGCTACAAGGCGACCTTGAAACTCACTGCCCGATTCCTTTCAGGTGCTCTAAGGGAGTAATTCTCAGCATGGTTCGCTACCAATGGGGTTTCTGGTTTAGATACTTGTCATTTATTGTCGGCAATGGGCGCGTTGTAGTCTGAGACTACTAACTTAGTACTAACCGTTGTCGAGTTATTTAAGTAAACTTACTCATTAAGAATTAATTCAGTACAATATGTACCTATTTCTTTGCGACAAATACCCAAGTTATTAAACTCAAAATTTTTGTTTCTATAGTTTAGTCAGTGCGCCTCTTGATAATTTAAAAACATTCATTCTTCCTAATATAAATTAAATATTGAATTTAAAAAAAAATAATTAAGCCTTCTTGTAATAATTCCTCTATTCAACTCTTACTTCGTGGAACCTGGACACGGATTTCTAAAACGGCTCTAACGATTTTCCTATACATTTAACATTAGATGTATACCGTCGGGAAAAGAATGACTTGCTCGTTGGCCACACTGGGAACACTCTAGTTTGACCGTTCTAAGTTTTCAACGTAAAAACAAAAAATAGAGACTAGAAAATACTTCTCATGACCGGGCTATACGTCTTTGGATATTTCCACATGTAAGCATTATTCATTCTAGAGTTTAATAATGGAACATTCTGCGCATAGACTTTTAAGTCTATATGTAAAGGCCTATTATTAGCATTATTGGAATTTGTATGAAGTCTAGTAGATCTATAGCCTATACATTCACTAAACTAGGATTGTTTCTCCGTGGGGGTGAGGGGGAAAGATTGTTCCATTTTTTTTCTAATCTAACATTCATTTGTAATTAAAAGAACATCGCTTTGTTGTAGAAAGGAGGTATTTTTGTTTTAAAGTATTTTTATGCTTTTCTTGTTTATTTCCTTTGTTCCTACTCAGGCTATGGACTGACTGAGACATCACCAGTAACAAACGTCGATGTAACGGGAACACCCGGATCTATCGGTAACTTGGTGGCCAATACCCAAGGAAAGGTAATTTGATATCTATAGCATTTTCACATGTAGATCTATAAACTTATTTGATATGAACCATACCCTCCACTCCCATTTTCTAGTTTTTAGAAACAATTATCATCAAGGAGCTGTGGTTATGGGTCCACGCCATCCCATTTTATTTAGATTTTTAGCACAAACATGTCAATACGATAGTGTTCTATTCCATAGTATGTGCTAGCTTTTGTGGACTTACGAGTTTATTGTTTCCAACACCCTGCACTTTGTACAGCTTTCCAGCGTCCACTCAGTTGTGGGAATTCAACTCAATGATGGTAACAAAAATTGGGATTGGTCGTTGCACTGGGCCACTGATAGGTCCTACTTTTGTTACGCCAGGCCACAGAAATGGTTGGTCGTTGTACTGGACCATTGATAGGCCTACACTTGTTACGCCTGGTCACAGAAATGGTTGGTCGTTGCACTGGGCCACTGATAGGTCCTACACTTGTTACGCCTGGTCACAGAAATGGTTGGTCGTTGTACTGGGCCACTGATACACTTGTTTACGCCTGGTCACAGAAATGGTTGGTCGTTGTACTGGGCCACTGATACACTTGTTTACGCCTGGTCACAGAAATGGTTGGTCGTTGTACTGGGCCACTGATACACTTGTTTACGCCTGGTCACAGAAATGGTTGGTCGTTGTACTGGGCCACTGATACACTTGTTTACGCCTGGTCACAGAAATGGTTGGTCGTTGTACTGGGCCACTGATACACTTGTTTACGCCTGGTCACAGAAATGGTTGGTCGTTGTACTGGGCCACTGATACACTTGTTTACGCCTGGTCACAGAAATGGTTGGTCGTTGTACTGGGCCACTGATACACTTGTTTACGCCTGGTCACAGAAATGGTTGGTCGTTGTACTGGACCATTGATAGGCCTACACTTGTTACGCCTGGTCACAGAAACGGTTGGTCGTTGTACTGGGCCACTGATACACTTGTTTACGCATTGGCCAACTTCGATAAAGTCCATTAGGGAATCGGAGCTCCAAAAGTCTTTCCATTATCCCGCTGACCGTTGCGAAGGATTTCCCCCAACAGACGCCTGAACCGGGATCTCCTCACCCCAAGTCTGTGGATTCCACAAGGGCACCGACCATTTCTATCATTGAGTCGTACCATTTACAAAGCGTGCATCGCTCCGGATCACCCCCGTTCGCAATAAGCGGCCGGACAAAAACGGCTGGGCCTCTGAAATATTTATTAAACCCTGACCGCAGAAAGGGTTGTACTTTACATCCATCAACCGCTTGGTTTTGAAGGGAACATTAATTCCTGTTTATAAATAGCCCTATTAACAGCCTCGTATTAGTGGATACCCTATCGACAACAATGCTGTGCAGGATACCTATCCCGTATGTGGACGACCGTTTGCCAAATGCGAGCTGAAAGATTATCGGCGTAACGGAGATGCCCCTCCAAAAACAATGTAAAGATTAGCTTAGGTGCCCAGTTTGTTTTAGCTTACATAGAAGAGAGTGCTTGGCAGCAGGCCGCTTCCGAACGAGAGAGCACTTGGCAGCAGGCCGCTTCCGAACGAGAGAGCACTTGGCAGCAGGCCGCTTCCGAACGAGAGAGCACTTGGCAGCCGGCGGCTTCCGAACGAGAGAGCGCTGGAAATGTATTAGAAAGGCAGCGGGATACACATTTGAGACCAAAAGGAAATCTACTGCCGAGAACAGTCACGTACACGACGGAAAGAGAACCTAAACCGACCTCCAGAAGACGATGGTTGACGTGGAAAAATATGTAGGTCACAGCTAGGCCTACGTAGTAAAATACTGCACTAGTTTTTAATTTTTGAAGTCGAAGACAAGCCTTATTACTATTATTATAAGTAGTAGTAGTAGTTGTAGTAGATAGCTAATTAGACTTTTTGCAGTAATCTTCGGACTCGAAGACTAGCCTTATTTAAAGTCTTCAGTATTCTAACATCATTATGGCAATGTCTCTGGTCACAGATTGTCGACCTAGTGACCAACAAAACTTTAGGAGTAGGAGAAGTCGGAGAGTATTGTGTCAAAGGTCCTCAGATCATGTCCGGTTACTTCAAAGATAAACAAGCAACAGATCACATGATAGAACCAGATGGCTGGCTCCATACAGGTAGGTCAACGAACTATTAAATTTTTAAAGCCACTTAACTCATTTGGTACCCAGGACGCATCAACCATCCACAGAAAGCTTAGTTTTTGGTATAAACCTGTTTTTTTTTCTAGAGTATCGGTACTTCTAAATGATGTAGCTTATTCTTCGGTGTTTTTCTGCTGTGTTTCCTTTATATCTGTTGATTTCTTTTCCTTATCACCATACAGTTGAATGTTCTTGGTAAAATATCAAGCCTACGCTTTTTTTTTTTAAATTGTATAACAAGTTATAGGCCTATAATTAAAAAATCAATGTCTACTATATGTCGAAATAAAAAAAAAAACAATCGTAAATAGAGAGCAAATCCCCATGTTTATTGTAGTATATATGGGTCTGTGGTTTTATGTTATATAACTTTCGTAACTTCTTCTGTAGAGAAATGGCTTCTGTAATTTCTTTTACTGAAAATGTAGGCTATTTGCGTCTGACACATATATAATTTTTATGTGCAGCAACAAAGCCCATTTGTCATTTTACAAAATAGCTAGTATGGAGATTGAACCCACTTCATTAGCGTTATTATCGTGACGCTCAACTCAGCGAGCCAATCATGTGAGAAATTTGAGCTTTAAATTGCATCGTCTATCAAAACTGATCTGTTCATGACGTACATGACTAGATGTTGATACATTGAGACGGAGTTATCTTCCCTTTTGAAGTAGTCTGTAATTTAGAGTATAGGCTTCTATCTTACATATTACAGACGCTACTTCAAAAAAAAAAAAGAAGATAATTCCGTCCTACATATTTCATGTGTCATGATTTCTTTTTTTTTTTCTTTCAACACGCATTTGCACCATTTCACACCACGCTGCGAACTTATGCTTCCAACTTTTGACGTACGGCTACTTTTTTTTTTGTTTTCCACTTGTGAAGAGGGTGTAGGTCTAAAGTCAAGGCTATTTGTACGTTTTGATAAAATAATGAAATTGATCCAGTACACGGCTTTTAAGATGACAGTTATGAATGCTTCATTCTTTAAATTATTGTTTTTAAAAGAGTTTGGTACTTTGATTTGTCGAAACCAGCATTATATATATTATATTATGCTTTTTTTGTAACAAAATAGGTACCGGTATCAGTGGTGGATTGCCTAACTTTTAACTACTAATAAATTAATAATAAACGTTAAAATACAAAAAAAGTAATAATTTTCCCCACACATTGCAAAGGGTGCCGGTGCGCCATACCGGTGCGTACCGTCACAAAAAGCACTATATATATATATGTATATATATATATAAAATATATATATATATTTTATGTTAAAAGTGCTTTGTTTTTGTAACAAAAAAATATAGGTGCCGGTACTCAGTGACAAATTGCCTAACTTTCAACTATTAATATATAAATAATAATAAAAGTTAAAATACAAGAAAAGTAAAAAAAAATTCACCACATTGAAAAAGGTGCCGGTACGCTGTACCCGTGCGTACCATCACAAAAAAAAAGTCCAGTATATATATAAGAGCTTGATTTCTGATATTTGTATCAAGTGTACTTCTAGATACGATGTTGACATTTAGTTAGTTGAACCTGGTGATGTCCACCATTGGTTCTACAGGTGTTTGATAAGTAATAATAAGGGATGAATTGACCAGGGATTTAATGACTGGGATTTGTTATCGACATTGGTTTGGGAAAAGAAAAGTAAAATATTGGTTGTTTTATTAAAAGACACATTTGTTTACCATTGCCCAGGTGAACATAACATCGCCATCAACCTGTGGGATTAGAAGGCAACTTTGCTTATTATACTAATGTGATATTTCTATAAGTGTAATAAAACTTTTTTTTTTCTAAACTTTATCTCAGGTGACATCGGCTATGCCTCACCGGAAGGTCTGGTGTTTATTAAAGACCGACTAAAGGAGCTTATAAAATACAAAGGTTCTCAAGTAAGTTTTCAACTCACTTTTTCTATTAAAAAAAAAAACAAGGAATCATTAAATTTAAAAGAGTGAATTCCTAATTTTATGAATCAAATTTATGTCTTTAGAAAAATATTAATTGCTTGATGCATTTGTTTAGTTTGACACTTGGCGTTTTTTACTCAGGTACCTCCAGCTGAGTTAGAAGCCTTGTTGTTAGGCCATCCAGATGTCCAGGATGTAGCTGTATTGGGGGTACCAGATGAACAATGTGGCGAACTACCGAAAGCTTTTGTGGTCAAGAAACCAGGTTCAAAGGTCAGGGAAGAGGAACTAGTGAAATATGTAGAAGGTAAGCTTTTGTAATATCGATATTGCTGCCAAATTAGCATCTTTTCAATGTGACATGTATTCGAAAGATTGTTTTAATCATTGTTATTATACTGCCAGTGATGTGATTTAATGCTATAAATGGCACAAACAAAAACAGAAATTTATTGATAGAAAACACAATTTTAAAAAATAAAAATTCTTGCATTTAATTTTATGAAATACATTCTAAAAATATTCTTAACAGAAAAAAAAATAATCAAAGGTAATACAGGGCATTAATGAAAAAAAGTCATAAACTAAGAAAAATTATTTAAAATGTGATTAATAGATAAACAATACCTTAAGACTTAGTTTTATAAACAAACTATAAAAAATTAAAATATGTATATTGTGTTGTTAATGAAAAAAAAAACTGATATTTAAAACAATATATATATATATATATTGGTCTATTGTATGTTAAAAGTTTATAAAATGTAGACATATATATATATATATATATATATCTTAAAAGTTTATAAAGTGTAGACATATATATATATATATATATATATATATATATATATATATATATATATATATATATATATTACAAAAATTACATACTGTACCTATAATAATATGAATGAGAATTTGTCAAGTGTAGAAAAAAAAGTTTGAAAATGTGAAAAAAAATGTCAGCAGCATGCAATTTAATAACCCTACAGCATAAGTCAAGAAATGTTTCAACTTATCACATAAACTTGTGGGGAGATTGTTGCTGGCAACGTATATGATTTGTTATTTAGAGTGTCAAAGGTCATAATGCTTGAAAAACCTTTCCCTTTTATTTAAAACTCAAGTTTCCCAGCAAATGCCAGACACCATTTAGAAGTGGAGGGATAAACAGGGTGACATAACAATTCCAAATAATTTCTAATGGAGTTTGAACTTTAGGCAAATTGGTTTGGAGGCCTATCAATTTATCATAATATCCCAAATAGTAGTCCAAGTCTGTTGGTGTACTGTATAGTAAAAAGACAAGGGATGTAAGAGTTCTCTGATTGACTAGGTTAATATGCCTTTATTCCCCAAGAGATTCTATGTCAGACTCCAAATTGATTGGAAAAAAGCAATAATAACCAGAATAGCACCAAGAATTTGTAGCAGAGCAGACGCATCCCCTATGTAGTAGACCACATTTTACAAAACAAATTTACTAGGAGAATGACTGTTATGTTTAGATAGCATTTCATTTATGAGAGAAACGTTAGTCAGCTCTCTGATGCAAACAAACTAAATGTAGCCAAACTATAGGATGTAAAAAAGACAAGTTTTGTTCAACAATAATATTAAATAGATTGCTTTCATGTGTATATTATATTATTATGTAATAAAGCCTGTTGACAAATATGGACAATTTTCAACTCTCCAGATAAAGTAGCTCACACCAAAAGACTCAGAGGTGGTGTTTTGTTCATCAATGAAATTCCAAAAAACCCAAGTGGAAAAATATTGCGACGTATAATGAGAGACCAATACATCAAGTCTTAAAACATCATCTTTTAAAACATTTGATCAACACTAGTACAATAAATGCACAATACATCAACATGTACATATCTCTTTTATATTCACTAATGTTTAATTGTGAACAGAATTTGTTGTACTAAAAGTTACAATCACAAATTGCAGCCCAAAATCTTACTGTACATAATTACTTTTCTGTTGGAATGTTTTGAATTCAAATTGTTTCTACCTTTAGTTATAAATTTTTTTGTATGTACTGTATATAAATGAATGGAATGCCGATGTTATTATGTAGTGTTGTGAGACTAGGCTGCTTCTGATGACTGAATTTTTTTTACAGTTGTTATCTTTTACTAAGAAAATGTGATATGTAGAATAATGAACTAGCCATCTTAATATGTATATTGGGAATGTCTATCAAAATGTTTGCTTGGAGACACTGATAACTCATCCTTCACCTGCTGTTTATTATACATACACTAAAGTGTTGGTGTTCTCTGACTAAATACTTGTTATCTAAGATTTGTGTGTACATATATTTATAGTAAGTCAACATTCATGTGTTATGATTAAATGTTGGATAGCAAATAATATCAGAAGAAAACTTGTTTTTTTGTTCCATTTCTTTTTATCATAACAATAAAAGAAAATAATTTCTATTGCTGTGTAAATGTGATTTGTTTTCTTCACACAATTCTACTTTTGAAAATGTCTACATTTAATCCTTCTTAATCACACAACATAAATACATATGTTATTAAATGACTGAACACTTGAGACCCACAAATTCAAATGTACTTTCTATTCAGTATTCGCAGAACAGCTTAGAACAAAGATGAATAATTGTGCTTATTGGCACACTAATATAGTCCATTACATCCCAGGTTTTTCTACTGCATGATGGCTGAAAAATGTGCTAGGAAATAAGATTTTCACTTGTAGAAGCTAGACTATAAAGATGGTTCATTGTTAATTTCATCCTTTTCCATCACAACTCTTGAAGTTGTTACCTTCTTTAAAATTGTTCTTTTTGCTTTTTTTTTTACAAGTAACAAAAGAAATATAAATATTTAAATGCAAATAAATAATCGTACCATCATGGCTTTTCAAACAGAGTACTGGTACATTGTAGTTCATTTTTAAAGTCATGATGATTTATTAAATAATATCTTGCAAAATATGTGTACAAAATCTGCCATCAATATTCAACTACTTAAATTAAGATTACAATTTATTACTACAGATTTAGCCTTAAATAAATCAGGTAGTTGTGACACTCCAAGTTTTACTATTTTATTTCTTTTTAAATGATTACAGTATTAGTAATGTCATCACAAGCAACTTTTCAAAATAAAACTAATCCAAAGAGTAACACATCATTTTTATATGTTCTACAAATATTTAAAACAAAACAGGTCAAAAAATCCAGCAGTCCATTATGAATATGCCACAAATTTTGTTTTGTTTGGTATGTTATCACAATGCCAAGTTATTTCTGATGACAACAAGAAGGTTAAAAAAAAAAGACAACCTAATTATTTCTTAAATGGAATCACTCAATCTGAACACTTTACATGACAGAAGACATGCTTTCTTAAAACATTTTCAAACAATAACATCAAACTGATACATTCAATGCAATTGCTCTTTTTACACGTTTTGCATTCTGATAGCCTGATATTTTTTCCCAATATTCTCCTGTCAATTTCTCCAGCTCACTATTTTGTGAAAAACAGAATGTAAAAGAAGAATCGATACATCTTATGACAGATAATTCCATTTTTTAAAACATGATAAATTTGACATCTGCAACATAAAAGGTTTAGTTCCATAAGTGAACAATTTAGATTTTTTAAACTGGTAGCCGTGCCACATTGCTTGTTCATTTCTGTTGTTTTTTCCAGCTTATTTGTTTCAAATTCTTCCATGTTTGTTTTTGACATTGACTAAAAAAAATCACTCTGAATCATAATTCACACATTTTTTTTTAAACATTTTAAAGCCTCACAAATGATATACTATAATCATTTACCATGAGTCTGTATATGACTTTTCAAGTTTATTTTCTGATTAAAACTTTGATCACAGAGGTGACAGTGAAATGGTCTTTCTCCTGTGTGTACCAGGACGTGACACATTAAATTATTCTTCTGGGCGAATCCTTGGTGACAGATGTCACATTGGAATGGCTTTTCCCTACTGTGAACCGACATGTGAATTTTTAAATGAGTTTTTCTAGAAAAGCCTTTACTGCAGATTTGACAATGGAAGGGCTTTTTGCCCTCATGAACTGACAAGTGACTTCTTAAATTTTGTTTAAGAGCAAACCATTTGTTACATATTGAACACTGAAAGGGTTTCTCCCCACTGTGTACCAACAAGTGAGCTTTGATGCGTTTCCTTTCAGAGAAGGCTTTATTGCATAGATGACATTTAAACTGTTTTTCTTGAGTATGAACTAATGTGTGGCTTCTAAGCTGTGAGCTCTGTATAAAACTTTTGTAACAAATGTGACACTGATATAGTTTTTCACCTGTATGAATTAAAAAATGACTTTTTAAGCTTGTCTTTTGAGAAAACACCTTTTCACATATGCTACAAGTAAATGGCTTTTCTCTTGTGTGAACAGACATGTGAATTTTTAAATGAGAGTTTCGAAAAAATTCTTTGTCACAAGCCTGACATTTGTACGGCTTTGTCCCAGTATGAACCTTTATATGACTTATTAAATTGCCTTTTAAGGCAAATCCTTTAGAGCAGATATGACAAAGAAAGGGCTTTTCCCCAGAGTGAACGAGGAAATGATCTTTCAAATGGGCTTTACGGGAGAATTTCTTATCACATATGGCACATTTAAATAGACTGCCATCAATTATTATAAATTGAAGATTTTTTTGTTTTTCTGAAGCATCTTTCATTTCTGGACAAAGCTGCTTATTATCTGTCATTTCTGGGATATGTACTTTCATTGGCATCACAATGTCTTATCGTTTCACTGATTTCAATGAATTCACCTGATGATGAAAGAATTCAAATGTACACAAGAGTTACAATAATGATTGACAATAATGTATACATAATCTAGATTGATATTATTACTGAATACATAATGTTTTCCTTGTTTTATTAAAAACCACCTACAATAATAACTTGCTCATGACAAGTGTCAAATTAATGTCTTAGTAACTTCTCTTAACTATATCACACTTTGATACTTTTCTAGCTTTAGATAGTTTTTTTGTAAGAACAAAGAAGGAAACTATTTATAAATTTTAATTTATTTCAGGACTTACATTCCACTCACCATCATCCCCTGACTTGAAGGTTTGTCCTCGGATTGATATTTTTTTTTTTGTAAAGGAACAACTGTAACATAGAAAGAAAAGCTTCATTAGCAACTCTGTCATAATTCTGTTAATTGATGTATTTAAAAAAAACTAGATTTACTGATATGTTAATATGTAAATTACAAAGTTTATTTCAAACAATTTGATTCAATTTTCAATCTTTTAAAATCTAACTTTGAAATCAAAGTCTTCTTTTTCTTCTTCTGTCTTCTTATTATCATGCTGGGGGGTACAAATAACTAGTCCTATATCTGAGATGAACTGTGCAGTTCTTTCCAAATCAGGCAGCTCTCCATACAGTTTGTTCTTCTAAAGGGGTGTTAGGGGTGCCAGTTTGGGCCTCTTAAAAAAAATTATGCAGCTTAAAAGGGTATGGTCAGCATTCTCTGGTGACACTCCATCGGCGCATGTTTTGCTACTTCCAACTTTTAGCTTCAGAAACAAGTGTTAATTTAATTATTGATTATAATCTTTCTTCAAAGTTTACTTTCTATATATAATAATGTTTCTCAACCCGTGCTCTAAGACTAAATTAATCTAAATTAATCGCAGCTTGTGACTTACACATTTACTAAACAGTTTTAGTCTCATAAGACAATGACATCACTGTAACTTTAACTGAATAGTAATATTTTATTCTTATCTTCTTATCTTATATAATACAGACGTTACTTCAAAAAAGAAGATGATTACGTCCTACGCGTCATGCTTTTAGTCATGCATATTAACCAATGACTTAAATTCTGCCAAGTCACTGGTTTTCCTGGCTAGCTCAGGCAACCCATTCCATGCTCTAATAGCACTAGGGAAGAAGGAGTATTTGTACAAATTTGTCCTAGCATATGGGACGAGGAATGTGCCTTTATCTTTGTGTCTTTCAGAGTATTTTATTAAATTTTGTTTTTGTATTTGAAGATTATGGTTCAGTGTTTTATGTATGATTGCTACTTTACTTTTGAGCCTTCTGTCCTGAAGGCTTTCTAAATTTAGTGATTTTACTAAAGGTGTTACTCTAGTCAAATGTGAATATTCGTTTGTTATGAATCTCACTGCTCTATTTTGTGTCTGTTCCAGTTTCTTAATGTTTTCTTGAGTTGAGGGGTCCCAAACGGAGGATGCATATTCTATTATTGGCCTAACCAAGGTTAAGTAACATTTTAGTTTTATGTTCTTATTTGATTTATAGAAATTTCTTTTAATAAATCCTAATGCTTTGTTTGATTTTTTTGTAGTTTCATCAATATGTGGATTCCATGATAGTTTTTCATTTATTATAACACCTAGGTATTTTGCGTTTTTAGTCTGTGATACTGGTTTGCCATGAATAAGATAAGTGGAATTAATTTGTTTTAGTTTTTTTGTTACTCTTAACAACTGACATTTTTCTGGGTGGAAAGACATGCTCCAATTTGATTCCCATTTCTGTAATTCATCTAATTCTCTTTGTAAAATATCTGTGTCTTGTGTTGTTTTTATTGTTCTATATATTATGCAATCGTCTGCAAATAATCTGACTTTTGTTCCTGAACTAATGCAATTTGGTAAATCATTTATGTAAATTAAAAATAGTAGTGGACCCAAGACTGTACCTTGAGGTACACCTGAGTTTACTGTTATCGGTGTTGATTTAGAGCCATTTATTATTACAGTTTGTTCTCTCCCTATCAGAAAGTCTTTAATCCACTGATGCAGTGGACCATTAATGCCGAAATATTTTAATTTTTTAAGCAAACTATGGTGGTGAACTTTGTCAAAAGCCTTAGAAAAATCTAGTGAGATAGCATCTATTTGTTCACTATTATCTAAACCTTTTGAAAAATCATCAATTAGTCCTATTAGTTGTGTTTCACATGATCTATATTTCCTAAAGCCATGTTGGTATGGTGTGAGGACATTATGTTTGTCTAAGTGGTTTATGATGTTGCTACATATTATGTGTTCTAGGATTTTACATGTGATGCTGGTAAGTGATACTGGTCTGTAGTTCCCTGGGTCAGATTTTTCTCCTTTTTTAAATAGGGGGGTGACATTAGCTTCTTTCCAGTCCTTTGGTACTCTGCCCTGGTTAAGTGAAGCCTGAAAGAGTATTTTGAACACTGGGGCTAGCTCATTACTTAGTTCTTTGAGTAATCTAGCTGGAATACCATCAGGTCCAGAAGCTTTATTTGGTTTGGTGTTGGCTAATAGTTTTTGAATTCCATTTTCTTGTACTACTATATCTTCTATGTTGTCTACTTGGTTCAAATTCAGTAATATGTCTTTGTCTCCTGGGGCTGAGAATGCTGATGCAAAGTATTTGTTTAGAATGTTTGCTTTAGTTTCATTATCATTATGTATTATGTTCATCTTTTAATGGCGCTACGCCTGTTGTTTCCATTTTCTTAGACTTAATGTATGACCATAGGTTTTTGTTGTTATCTTTAGATATTACATTGTTTATGTATTCACTCTGCAGCTGTCTGCTTACTTTTTGGGTTAAGTGTTTAATTTTTATATACTTTTTGTAAACTCTTTCTGCATTAGTTTCTTTAAATTTTCTATAGAGGTTTTCGTTCTGTTTACAAAGCTTCTTTAGTCTATTATTAAACCAGCATTTATTTATTTTGTTTGATGTGTATTTAGTTGGTATATGATTTTCTATTATGCTTTTAAGATGGTTTTTAATGAAATTCCAGAGGTCATCGACTGGTTGGTTAATGTCTTTTTCTAATAAGAATGTTTGTTGAAAGTTTAGTGCAGCTTGGTGTAGTTGTGTTAGGTTACATTTATTCCAGAGTAAGATTTTTCTTTTGGGTTTTGTATTGGCTACTGCTTTTATCTGACTGTGTATTTTTATGATCTCATGGTCTGATAGACCAGGGATAATTTCATAATCAACTACTAATCCAGGTCTGTTGGTTAAGAAGAGATCTAATGTGTTGTTTAATCTAGTTGGCTTTTTAATGATTTGATCTAAACTTAGGTTGTGTAAAGTTTCTATGAAAAGCTCATTTATGTCCTTAAGGTTTTGGTGTTTATCTATGGTTAGTGTTTTCCAATTTATATCAGGTAGGTTGAAATCACCCATAATCCAAAAAACTGCATTTTTATTTGTCTCTTTAAGTGTAGTAATCTGATTACATAGTTCCTGCATGTATTCTAAACTAGAATTTGGTGGTCTGTAAATGCTGCCTATTATTAGGGATGTTGAGGTGGTATTAATTTTACAAAATGTTGATTCTACATTTTTTGAGTTAGGTAAGGTAATTTCTTCTGCTATAAGAGTGTTTTTTATTGCTAAAAGAACTCCTCCATGATTATCAGCCCTATCTTTTCTAAAAATTTCATAATTACTATTGAAAATTTCTGCATTATAAATTTCAGGATGCAGCCAAGTTTCTGTTCCTGCAATTATGTCTGGTTTCTCACATTCTAATAAAATTTCTAAGTCTGCTGTTTTGTTCCTAATGCTTTGAAAATTTATAACTAAGGTTTTAAGGTATTTTGGTATTACTTCTTTAGTAGGTTTATTCTAGATATGCACTACATGTGGATAAATATGCAGGTCACAACTGGGATTTGAATAGTCTTGTGAAACTCTGCTGCACTCATCCTTAATCTTTGTAATGAAGACATTGCCATTATTATTATTAGATATTATAGTAAATTGAAAATAGATCTACTGCTACTTATTGTACTACGAGTATGAACTACCTAGATTAGATTTAAACTCTAGCGTAGGACGTAATCATCATCTTTTTTGAAGTAACGTCTGTATTTTATAAGACTAGATCTACTACTAGATCTAATTACTAATTCTAACTAATCTAAGTTCTTTTGTTTTGTCATATATATAACTTCTGTTTTAATTAACTTAGAAACATAATTGAGGTATCAATAATTTTGGTTCAAAAAGCTCTATCTAAAAATATAACTAGGATCTAGACTTTAGTCTAAATTACTAAATTTATTATAATATTATTATAAATAACATAGTTTAACTTTGTCAAAGTAAACACCTAGGCTAGTAATATAATAATATCTTTAAAAAAATAAATCTAGAATCTAGCACTATAGCGACATAATCACGATAGTCACAGAGACAGAGTGACTAGAGTAGTACTACTAAGTACTAGTAGAGAGTAGAGCTAGATGATAGATCTACTATCTAGACTAGAGACTAGACTAGTAATAGTACTAATAGTAGTAGTAGAGTCCAGCTAGAGCAGGGGCGTAGTTCGGAATTTTCCATCATTTGGGGGCCTGACCTGCCTGGGGGATGGGGGGCCAGCATTTTGAGTAATATTTAATTATTTATGTAAAAAAAACACTCATTTTGGAGCCCCCCCTCAAGTGGGGAATTTCAAATTCTCCTCCCTCCTCCCCACACCCTACGCTACTGAGCTAGAATAGAGTTTAGAGTATATTATACTAGACTCTATATAATTATATATAATAATAAATAGTTATATCATTTGATTTAAAATTTAATATGAATTATCATCATTATGAATGATAGATTTAATTTATGATTTAGGCAATTTAGGACTAGTCTAGACAGTGTGTTACAGTTACAGTGTGAGTCAGTGTGTAGATAATCATAAATCTGATTCTGATAATTATTTGTAGACATATCATCATTAATCATTATCAATGATATCATAGACTCATAGTCATAGACAGTAGATCTAGAAAATCTAGACAAGGTCTAGAGTCTAGAATAGTCTAGATCTAGATTAATCTAGAAAAATCTAGATAATATTCTATATAGATCTAGACAATATTCTATACCCGAGACTCAGTCTCTAAAGTCTAGCTAGATATAGCTAAGATAGATCTAATCTCTCGATGGTCATGATTGCGTTTCATGTTTTTGTCCTGTATGTTATTTTTTTTTTAATCACGGACCTGTAAAACTTTCCATCGAAGGACCCTTTTAAGAATGTTATGCAAGTGGCAGCACCGCGCTGTCTATCGCTACGGTAATCAGGTGACAAGGTCACTACCGGCTAGACGGTGCCGGTAGTATCATGTAATTGTTCGTGATAGATCTAGTCATGCTCTAATGATATGAAAACTCTGGATCTATATTATGTAATAATAAAATATTATAAAAGGCTATAAAAATAAATATTGAGAAAGAATTAAGCTTTATTTTTTTAGCTTGTTTTTTTTTTGTTTATGAGGCTAAACAAATGTATGGTTTCCTATTATGTAGTCATACGCCTATATTTATATATTTTTGTTTTCATTTGTAATGTTTTATAGATCTAAATTAGTATTTTTTTAGAAGGGTATTATGGTGGATCAAATTATTAATTTAATGTAATTACTTTAAATTAAACTAATCATAATGGGGTTCGTATTAGTGCATTTTATTTTCAAATTAAATTAAACTTAAAGTTTCCTTATAAGTGCAGATATTTAGGCCTATAATTATCTGAAATCCACGCGTTTTCAATAACAGCCTAGTAGCTATAGATGTTTATGAAGCGTAGTATGTAGCCTAACATATGTGCTCGCCCCTCCTCCTTTCACCAGTGGCGTAGCTACCAATGTGCGGGTGGTGCGGGCCGCACAGGGCACCAAGTGGAGAGGGGCACCAAAATTCCCCCAGTGTGTATTAATTTCCTATTTCCCTGAGCGTTTCAGTAAAAACGACTAATTATATGGAAACGAACAAACATAAACTGTATTTTAAACATGAACTAACTATTTATAAACTAGTCATGTCGCTATTCTATTTCATCTCCAAGACTATTTCTTCAATACAATGTAAGCTATAGAACAGTTTGAATCTAATTTACTAGATTTATTTCGGACACACGGTACATGTTGTTACTACACTGATCAATGCTCTGTAATATAAAGAAGAAGAATAAGATTGGCCAACCTTTTTTTTACTTCATTGTTTAGTCCATTAGTTTAATCTAGATATTGAGTCTAGAGGGTGAAAATCTGTTACATATTGCGCATCCTGTTATTGTATATGAAATAACTGAACAATTAAAAGCAACAAAGCAAGATGAGACGGTTATCATTGAATCCAGAAAAAAATGATGAGGCCGACATCCTGAATGATGAAAAAGAAGAAAATACTTCAATACCGCAGATTCTAGAGACTAAAGGACAGCACACAAGCATGTCTTTAGTACACTCCTCAAATATTCATACTGAAGAAGCTGAACCATCAGACAGAAATACAGAAAGCAGGATAATAAACTCTAGACTGAACGACATTGGAGATTGGCCTGATGTCATCACAGATAATATTCGCATACACCTTGCCACTCAAGGATCTGAAACAGTTCAGCGTATGGACAGTAAATTCAGAGAGGTGTATAGACATCAAGAATCAGCAAAAGGAAAGGCTAGAAAGCTTCCAAAGGTTAGGCAAATGTCAAACGGCGAGAAAGTTCTTAGAAAGTGGATGTCTTATTCGCCAAAAAAAGAATCCTTATTTTGCTTCCCCTGCATACTCTTCTCAACAAGATCAAGTACCAAATCTTCATTTAAATCCAAAGATGGATTCAATGATTGGTGGAGGTTATCCCCGAAAATAGAAAAACATGAGACCAGCAGAACTCACATTCAGTCATCGCTTGCTTGGGGGGAACTTGAAGTTCGCCTGAGAGTAGGGTATTGACAACAAGGTCCAAGATTTGATTATACAAGAGACGAAAACCTGGAGAGACTACCTGAAGAGAATCTTGGACATCATTCGTTTTCTCTCAAAGCAAAATCTGGCACTTCGTGGGCATCGCGAGCGAGCAGAAGAAGTGTTGGAAGGGCAAAATCAAGGCAATTTCTTGGAGTATTGGAGTTAGTATAATTACTATCAAAGTCCGATCCACTCTTGAGGGAGTATGTGCTTCAAACTAAGCTTTGTTCCAGACCGAATACATACATGTCTCCACAAATACAAAATGAATTTATTACAATATTGAAGAATCAGCAAGTAAAACAAGCCAAATATTTCTCTATTATTTTTGACAGTACACCTGACATCTCAAAGCTGGATCAAACTTCCGAAATAAATTTTTACGGTACGTTGTCATGGATAATGACGGGGTGCAAGTTCGTGAGTCTTTTATTGACTTCATCGACACAAAGGACAAGCATGCTGCTGAAATCGCTGAGATGATTCTAGAGAAACTGCGTTCGGATGGCTTAGACATAATGGACTGCAGGGGTCAAGGCTATGATAATGCTGCGGTCATGAAAGGTCAAAACTAGGGTGTCCAAAAACGTATTCTAGAAGTCAATCCCAAAGCCCTATTCATTGCCTGCTCAAACCATTCTCTTAATTTAGCAGGAATTCGAGCTGCTGAAGCTGAAGTCAATTCGGTAACATTTTTTTTTGGTACACTGGACCGTTTACACACCTTTTTCTCAACTTCAACACACCGCTGGGATATCCTCATGAAAATAACCGAACTAGCCTTAAACGTTTAGTTGAGACCCGCTGGAGCGCCAGAGCAGAAGCCGTCAAGATGATTAGGGATAAATTTTCTAAAATTATAGAAACTCTGGAGACATTAACTAGCAGAGAGGAAAATTCATCGGCTAGATCTGATGCAGGTAGATTATTGGTTGCTATTCAGTCTTTTAATTTTCTCACCTATCTTGGATTTTGGGCTCCTGTATTAACTGAAATTAATGATACGCAAGTCTACCTTCAAAAACAAGGATTGTCTATTCGAGGCTGCTCACTCAAACTAAAAACATTAGAGACATTTTTAAGTAGTAATCGAGAGGACATCGCTGAAGCCAGCATTACCTTTGCCGAAAGCGTGTGCTCAGATCTGAGAATCAGTACAGAACCTCAAAAACGTATTGGCCATAAGAAAAAGATGCCTGGTGAGAAAAGTGACGACTCTGTACTTACACACAAAGAAGAGCTACGAAGGGAAATTTATTCTACCTTGGACAGGATTGTTCAAGAAATAATCACCCTATTCCAGCAACTTCATGATGTAGCAGATAGGTATGAATTTTTGTCACCTTCCCAGCAATTAAATCCTCAGGTCGAAATCAATCTCGATAATACTCCTAGTGACATTGATAAAAACGAATTTCTGATGGAGCGAAAGAGGCTTCAACGGTTTGTCACAGTTTCATCAGAAGCCTCCGAACTTCCAAAACCTGTTGAGCTCTTGAAATTTAAAAAAAAATATATATCAGCTAGATGATTCAGTCCCGAATTTCGTCATCATGATTCGCATATTTTTGACTATTGTGGCAAGCGTCGCTACATGCAAGAGAAGTTTTTCCAAACTTAAACTGATCAAGAATTACTTGCGATCAACTATGACAAATTTACGACTCACTAATTTGGCCATTTTGTCCATTGAACAAGAGCTGGTGGAAAAAATTGATTTCGATAAAATTATTGATACTTTTGCCAGCAAGAAAGCGCGTAAAATTCACTTGTAGTATGTTTAATTAAAAGTGATTTTTTTCAATTAACAATATTTGATTAATGAATACATATTATTTTGAACAAAAAATTAAGGTTTTGCAATGTTAGTATTTAGTTATCTTTTTTTTTTGGGGGGGGGGGGCATCAAGATGAGGTACCGCACCAGGCATCATATACACTAGCTACGCCACTGCCTTTCACATTCTGTTCTTCAAACCAGACAACGGAGGAGTTATACCGGCTTTTAAGTAAAAAGTAAATTTTTTCTAAATATTTAAAGCCCCAGTAGAGGAGACATAGGCAATATGTAATACAAAGGCTGATTGCTGTATTAATGTAAATAAAATAATTCGCAGTTGCACTAAAAC
The DNA here is from genome assembly GCF_947242115.1 of Biomphalaria glabrata. Taxonomy (NCBI): domain Eukaryota; kingdom Metazoa; phylum Mollusca; class Gastropoda; family Planorbidae; genus Biomphalaria; species Biomphalaria glabrata. The sequence goes on from NC_074713.1 coordinate 42,507,361, forward strand.
CAAATTGGTTAAATGAATGTAGAGATGAAAGGTAGACCTAAACTAGAAGATGTAAAAATATAAAAATATTTCTGATTCAATTTTCTAACGTGCTGGCTCTCAAGCATAAAATCTAGGAAAGTTGGAGTCACAAGGGAAATAGCACACTACAAATGTACCACATTACTTTTTTAAAACAATTCCAGTTTCATTGAACAAGGGATTTATTTCTGCCAGATCTTTACAAATATTTGTCAAAGTAGTTTAAGTTGTGAAATCCACCGTAAAACATACCCGAACTTTTGGCATGAAACTATATAGGCCTAGAGGAAACTAAAGAATTGAAAAGATTGAAACCTTACACTGGATTTTGTATCCGAATCAGTCAGAAATAAAAAATAAAAAAAATAAAAAAGCGACGATGCGATGTTCACTGTTGGATAGCTTGATAATAAACTGTCCTAACTAAAATGTGGACATGTGACTTAAGACAAATCAAACCAATCATGCAAATCTGTGGTGGGTTATCCAGATTTGTGTGACAGGACAAATTAAGTGAACGTTACATGAAAAGACAGCAGGGGGGGTAATAGGAAGGGATGGGTGGATGTTGACAGTCTAGCATGTGGCGAGGGAGTTACACAACATGTCCATCTGTCTTATATATGACCTGCGTGCCCATGTTTTATTGAATGTTGACAGTCTAGCATTGGCCAGGGAGTTACGCAACATGTCCATCTGTCTTATATGTGACCTGCGTGCCCATGTTTTACTGATATTGTATGTAGTGAGTATGTAAACCCACATGAAAAAAATTAAGATTAAATATTATTATTAATAAAACAAAAAAAATACATTTATTACTTAAAAAGATTCATGTATCTTCAACTGTATAGCTTTTAAAAAGAAATCTTTTATATATATATATTGTTACGAATCGCACTATCCAGGCTCTCTGCAAACTGCACCATACACCACCAACTTAAAGAACTTGACAAGTCAGGGCTCCAAAATAACGTAAAGGTTTAATGTCCATAAATAACAGCCAATACTGTACAATTGGCAGCACGTAGAACAGTACAAATAGCTTTGCGAGAACAAATATCTCTCCGATAACTCCGTTCCGCCGTATCAAGTCTTGCACTGGCCTCTCCGTCTCGTTCCGGGCTTGCACTGGGTTCAACAGTTCGGGACTGACTTCACACACTTGGGCTCGTTGTGTCGGACTCGATCACAGATCAAGATCAAGACGCCGTTCGTCTCAACTGTACTTGACAGTACTCCGCACTGAACCGTCGTAATGCTCGTACAGAACCACACAGTTGAACTGTGCTGTAGTCGACCGTGTTCTGAACTCCTGTCGTGAACCCGCTTTCTGAACCGTCTTGACTGCGACACCTCCGCTCTTAAATAGGGTCCCTACTGGCCTTCTCGAACCGGACAGAACGCCGCTCGACGTTTCTAGGTGGTCAGATGACTACATTTGATTGCATTACTTCAGGAACAAAAGTCAGATTATTTGCAGACGATTGCATAATATATAGAACAATAAAAACAACACAAGACACAGATATTTTACAAAGATGAATTACAGAAATGGGAATCAAATTGGAGCATGTCTTTCCACCCAGAAAAATGTCAGTTGTTAAGAGTAACAAAAAAACTAAAACAAAATAATTCCACTTTTCTTATTCATGGCAAACCAGTAACACAGACTAAAAACGCAAAATACCTAGGTGTTATAATAAATGAAAAACTGTCATGGAATCCACACATTGATGAAACTACAAAAAAATCAAACAAAGCATTAGGATTTATTAAAAGAAATTTCTATAAATCAAATAAGAACATAAAACTAAAATGTTATTTAACCTTGGTTAGGCCAATAATAGAATATGCTTCCTCCGTTTGGGACCCCTCAACTCAAGAAAACATTAAAAAACTGGAACAGACACAAAATAGAGCAGTGAGATTCATAACAAACGAATATTCACATTTGACTAGAGTAACACCTTTAGTAAAATCACTAAATTTAGAAAGCCTTCAGGACAGAAGGCTCAAAAGTAAAGTAGCAATCATACATAAAACACTGAACCATAATCTTCAAATACAAAAACAAAATTTAATAAAATACTCTGAAAGACACAAAGATAAAGGCACATTCCTCGTCCCATATGCTAGGACAAATTTGTACAAACACTCCTTCTTCCCTAGTGCTATTAGAGCATGGAATGGGTTGCCTGAGCTAGCCAGGAAAACCAGTGACTTGGCAGAATTTAAGTCATTGGTTAATATGCATGACTAAATGCATGACGCGTAGGACGTAATCATCTTCTTTTTTGAAGTAACGTCTGTATTATATAAGATAAGATAAGATAATTGAAAAAGGTGCCTGTACGCCCTATATACATTCTATTTACATACATGCGAATGTTTGTTCTTCCCCTACGGCTATGTGGCTATCGCCCTCTAATCTTGTCCACTTTTTTTTTTACGTATCTATGCCATCCAGTAATTAAGGTCAATCCTCTTAATACCTACGTCGTTCCTTAACTCCATTTCTCCCCATTTGACAGTTTGGCACCTGACATAGCGCTAGACAGAATGGAGCCCCCACCTACCAACCCCGATCCACCGTCACAGACACCTAACTCATAATCTCATTTGTAAGGGATACATTTTGTTCAACAGGCCTGTTTGTAACTTTGTTTTGTTACAGAACTATAATTCCAAGCTCTAAACAAAAAAAATGTGGGAGGAGAAATTAAGTGTACCAATTAGATTATACTCTAAATTTTTGGGATTTTTAGAATTCAAGCATAAATTGTGAGCGACATAATATGAAAATTTATATACTAATTCCCCACCCCACCAAATCGGCCAACATACTACAGGGCGAGGGGGGTGCCAGTACCACCCCCACCCCTGGATCCGTCAATACCTTCCATCCCCTGATAGGATAAGATGTGACCAACACATGAGCTTCCCATCCTATCAGTGCTCTCTGAGCCCGCTTAGACAGCATTAGGACTACTCCCTGGGTGCTCATGTGCATAATGTGTAATTCGTGTTTCAAATCAGGAACTTTCAAACTAGACAATACACAAAGTATCAATCCTTTTTTGACACAGTAGACCAAGTTGGATCAGATATGTCACCTGCTAGATGCTAGATGAATGAATTCCTAGAAACATCCTGTATGCTGAGCTTGTGGAGATCCAAGAAGCGTACAAGATTTACCAACAGAGATGTCTGCAAGTAAACTCTGACGACTACAGGGATAAACAAATAGTTTGAGAACATCTGGCAGGATGGACAACGATAGCGACAGAAATGAAGCTGCCATAAAGAAGGGCATACAAAAGAAAGCAGCCCTGTGAGATAGCCCTAAAACAGGAGCATTCAGATGCACGAACAGTGGCTACCTTTGCCGCTTCGGAATCGCTTTACTTAGTAACATCCGATTGTTCGTGGACTCAAAAAGAAACCCAAATAGTTTTTAGTGTGAGTGCATTATTTACATCCTTTGTCTTTCAAGACATATTACGGTCGGCAACCTTGTCTTGGTTAACCAAATGTCCATTTGTAGCGTACTCGTAATATAAAAAATCCAGCTACGGATTTACGGCAGTGCGTCAATCCTGTGCCTGAATTTCCGCAAACCTTAAAATATACAAAATACACATTGGTTGTTTCTTCTAAAATATGGCAATGTATCTTTAGATATTATTATTTTTTTAAACGTTTGCTTTGATTATTAGGCCTATTATCCTGATGATTCAATCGGAGAGTCATACTCTTTAAAAAAAAAAAACGAGGGCAGAAAAAAATGTATTTAAATACGTAGCCTATTTAAAATAAACAAAACACGATTAGATTTATTTTTTTTTTATCAAAGAGAAGTTTAATTAATTAATAATATATTTTTAAAATCTAAATCTATATTACATAGATCTAAGATTTACTAAAAGAGAAGAGAGAGAGAGAGGGACAGTGACCGGACGCGCTCTGCTAGTAGAGAGCGCGCGCAGGTGAGGCCACGTCAGTAAGTCATCATACGTGCGGATAGACATCTGCCAAATAATTGACCTTAAAAACTAGGGGCCTTCGATGCCCACAGACCATGAGACTTATGTACAGTGCATATGCAGCAATAGTTTTAATGCATTTCAGTATGCTGTTATTGCCAACTCGTAAAATGTTTTTTTTATTACATTTGTATTGCTTAGTTCTGTAAGTTCTGTCATACTAACTACTTTTTTTGTACTACTACATTTACACACAAAATGTTTTCTTTTTTTTAAAGAGAAAAAAATATATTAAGTATGCATATAAGTTGGACGTAATTTAAAACAACAATTAATAAGTAGTGTTTCATATTATCGAGTGAACTGCAGTGTGTGAGTACATAGATAGCACACTTGACTATTTTTTTTTACGGACAATTTGTTTTCATGAGAATTTGAATAAGAGATTGACCCTTTACAAAACAATTAGATCAATTAGATATTTATTATAAGACAATCAGTTAGGACAAGTTCACATCTAGCTTCATATTCACTTTCACATTTCCTTTGGTCTGCTGGATCGCTGGGGCACCACACAAGATCTGTCAACCTTCTTTCTCCATTCTTCCCTGTCATTTGTCTTTGATAGAATTTCATTCTGATGTTTTTTCTGAAAATATTGAAACCTGCCTTTTTATTTGCCTGGGTGGACCACTTCGGGTCCGATTTTGAGTTTGTGTTTCCACACAAACTGCCCTATAAACATGCCCATTACGGCCCAGTATCAGTTTTAATTAGGGTTATCCCCCTTTGCCCTAATTGCAGCCCTAAATAGCCCAAATCGCGCCCTAATGGGCGCGCATACCGTTTGCACATTGGCGTCATTAGGTTCCCATAAGGGACCAATACGGGCAACCCTAATCGTGCCAATATCGGCCCAGTATGGGTAAACCCACTTCCGGATTCATTGGGGATTTCCAGAATCGCGCCCTAATCAAGCCCATACTAGCCCCAATGGTTTAGTAACTGAGATTTTCATTGGGGTTTAATTAGGGATAACCCTTATTGTGCCAATATCGGTCCGATGCTGGCCTGAATGGTTTAGTAACTGAAATATTTATTAGGGTTCAATTAGGGATAACCCTTATTGTGCCATTATCGGTCCAATGCTGGCCCTAATGGTTTAGTAACTGAAATATTAATTAGGGTTCAATTAGGGATAACCCTTATTGTGCCAATATCGGTCCGATGCTGGCCTGAATGGTTTAGTAACTGAAATATTTATTAGGGTTTAATTAGGGATAACCCTTATTGTGCCATTATCGGTCCGATGCTGGCCCTAATGGTTTAGTAACTGAAATATTT